>NC_071402.1:96276627-96582605 GCF_017976375.1 Cuculus canorus
TTCTTTTGCACTGTTCATGAATCAGCTGGAGAAGGAGACCTGCTGGGAGCCAAATGACGGGCGTATCTCACACAACAAACCTCTGCATGACAATACAGTCAACCCCAACAGCTTGTTCTAAAACATGTTCCAGGGACAGCTCTTTGGACCCTTGCTTTCTCATCCATCTTCCTAAGAGAGCAGTAATCAAACCTTTATTCTCTGAATCACACATTTTTGAATTATTTTCTTTTTCTCTAGCAGATGTTTTTTTTCCAAAATAATTCCTCAAGCAAAGATTCTTATCATGGGGGAGGTAATTCTGTTCTGAAACAAAGTCCCAGATGGGCCCAGGTGGAACAGTACTCCTGGAATACACGTGTTGTTCCTTAGATAAAGGGAAGCCATTAGACTGCTTATCATTGTAGATGCTGCCATGAAGGAACAGCATGAATTTTATCTGTGCTGTTAGATATCCTACTACTACTTCTTCTGTCCTGAGTGTTTTTTCCTCATTCCACACAACCTTTTCCTCAGGAAACATTTACACTAAGAAGAAAAATGTTTCCCAGCAACTGAACAACAACAAAGTTTCATTTAGATACAATGCATAATGTCAGTCTTTAAAAATTTGGACTGGTTTTATATTTAACTCCTTCAGTGAATTGTAATAAATGAATAAACATAATTTGGAGAAGAATAAAAAAGAAAAATTAACTGTGTTGCTGGAACCAAAAGCAATAGCTGCAACTCGCTTTCTCTCATTTCTTCACTTCTTTGGACTCAAGCAATGCTTTTTTTGATGTCTGCATTAAAGGAACACTCCAGTGTAATATAAAAAGATACTATAATCGCTATGTCTAATTACAAAGAACAGCTAAGTGTCTAATATAAAAACACGCAATAAAAAAGAATAATTAACAATCAGATTGAAACCTACCAACATGGCAATCTGATGAGGCAGGCTAGGAAGTACTACTCAGCTCTCTCCTTACAGAGTATGGGGAGCCAGAATGCTTTGCCATGTGAGAAGATCAGACAGGGTGCCAGATAATCTTGTCCAGGTTCTCTGTCCTATGAAAGGTTGGACTAGATGACCTTTCAAAGTCCCTTCCAAACTGGGCTGTTCTGCCATTCTATAAGATGGAAAGGTCCACCTTGATAGATGTCTCTCAGCTTAACCACAGCTTTTCCTCCTTGTTTTCTTTCGAACTTCAAGAGCTTGTTCTTATTGTTGGGTTTTTTTGGTTTTGGTTTGTTGGGATCTTTTTTTCTTGATTCTGTAGAATAACAAATGTGAAATTTTATCTTTTTGGCTGCTAGTGGGCAGGATGTTGTGATCTTTATACATTCAGGTTTTCAATCAAGATCATCAGGAACATATTAAACAAGGCCAGTTTCCATCTCTTGGCACAAATCAATGAAGCATTTAGATGTACATGGAGTGCAAGACTGAGTATACAAATGGCAGCTTCCAAAGAGGAACAGATCATGTAGAAGTGTTCCTGATGAAGTACTATTTCTTTACCTTGACAGAACCACCCCTACTAAGAGCAACAGTAAAAATACAGAGCCTTACCATCCACATTTTCACTTGAATCAACAAGAAATATGGGTTTGTTTTGCAGCCCTTTGAATGTCCAAAGACATTCGTTGTCACTGTATTAAAGTCAGTTAGTTACTCTCAACCATATGAAGTGAATGAGAGGCTAGCATGACAAACTCCAGCCTGAGAGACTATTCAGCTATAAAGCCATGAGTGACTTTCTTGGATTTGAAGACAGAAAGAACAAAGGGAAGAAGTAGAGCCACAGGAATGATTTTTTCAGAGATTCTCAACACCACCAACCCAGAGCAACTATCAACTGATTTAACAGGCAATATCCCACAGCAAGAGCAAAAAACCTTTTCTTTGCACCTCTTGTGTAGGACTTCATGTATGCTTGTTTCTATGTGACTTGGCAGTGCAGTAACAGATTTTAGGGAAGATAACCACCGAAGATTCATCAGCAGCCATACCAACATCTGAAGAGGCATATGCTCACAGGGAGTATTTTGCTATTCCTTTCAACCTGATATTTAAACCCAGAAGGTATAGACATACCTTGGATAATCCTTTTTCCCTGTACACAGATTTGCCTGTTGTCTGTGCATTTAAGAAAATTTCAGCACTGGGCAGACATATACTAAAATCCAGATAGTGATGCTGTAGTTATGAGACAGACAAACGGAAACATGCTAGACAGCACTGGTTGATTTTGTTATGTTATTTCTATTCAGCTTTTGAAATAAATTTTAAGTAAGCATTTTTTTTAGTGGAGAACAAAAGGCAAGAGACTAATAATACTTCTTACAAAAGCATTCTCCATAGATTAATTCCCACTAAGTCATCTTTCCTTTCACAGACCTTGTTCCGTTTTCCAGGTTGATTTTGCAAAAGTGATTAAATAGCTTTAACAATAGAATTACAAGTGTTCTGAAGGAAGAAGCTTTTTGACAGATACAATTTTTTTTTTTTTTTGGAGGAAAGTCAGTTACAATCAATTGGCTACAAAAATTATGTGAACATTCAAATGCTCCTACAATTTCAAAATGTGTTAATTTAACAGACCTTTAGGGAAATTAAGTCCACTGCTCAGGATACATCCTAGTCCAGAAGAGTTATGACTACATACCCCACGCAATTATTTCCTCTAATATTTACAATAGTGTTCATTTATTTGCTCTAGTATTCCCATTCTGCATTCAACTTCCCTTGATTTTATCATTACTGCAATTAATTGTCCTAAATCTAAACCAGTACTGGAAACAGAATTTAACTTAGACGAATCAGACTTCATTTGCAAAAGATCCGCTGCAACATAATCTCCGCTGAAATCATAGTATGATAGTATAGTTAGGGTTGGAAGGGACCTTGAAGATCATCTAGTTCCAACCCCAATGTTTACAAATTGACTGTAGAAGCAAACTAAAAGCCAAGAGGAATCTCAGAAAGAAGTCTGCAGGAAAAGCAAGTTAAGCTAGCTACATATGACACACCATGCCATGCCATAATTGTGCTCTTCTGTCTCCAAGGTCTTCAGCCCTACCAAGATTTACAGTATTTGATTTCAATTCTATATGCTACACCTTCCATGAAAAAGTAAAGCTTATTTATCTGTTGTAAAGTGGCAGGTGGGCAAAATCCAACTGCTACCAGCAGCCTGTTGAAAAACTCTTTGTAAGTGAAGAAAACTTTATCCTTTGTTTCAGTAAGCTTTATCATTAAGATTTTGCTTGTCTTAGGGTTTTACCTCCAGTACCCTAATACCTACATGCTCCACATGTGTTTCTGAGATGGCATCATTCTCCCCATGACTTTTATCTGCATGACTTACTGTAGCAAGTCCTAATCCAAAGAAGTAGAGATACAGATTTATCATAATTCAATCAGCAGACATGGTCCCCACAGTATAACTTGCAGAAGCAGAAATTCTAGCCGTTACCAAATGAAATGAAACATCTTATCATTTCTAGAAATACCAGAAAGAAAGCTTTTTCTGCTTCCTCTTTACTATAGTGTACAAGAAGGGAAAAGTATATCAAGGGCTAACACATTATTACCTTGACTGGACAAGATGCTTTCTTGGCTCTAAGTAAGAGATTGAGGTATTGAAATAAAATCCTTGGAAAATTTACAAAACTTATTTCTAGATAGCTCTAGAGAATTCATGGCAAAGAAAGCCTGTGATGATGAACTCTTGCTTAGAGGGAAGTTACGTATCAATTCTGAGAACATTCCAGGAATTCTGGTGTTAGCTGTGTGAACAAAATATAGATGACAGTGCCACACACAATAGCCTATCTAATATTACTACAATATCATATATATATAACTTTATATATATTTTTATATATAAAACTTTATATATAAAGTTATATATAATATATATAACTTTAATATATATTATATAATATATTATATAATATATATTATATAAAATATTATATAAAAGTTATATATTTTATACATACAACTTTAAATGCATGAAAATATGAACATATCCTCTTACAGGAAGAACACACTGATCTGGGCACAATGGACAGTACTTAAACCCAGCTGTATGTACACGTTTTTACAAACATAATGCGGTCTTGCTCTCCGAGAATTCGGGGATTTTTTTTTTTTTAATTAGTATTATTTTTTTAACTAAAGCACAAAACTTAAGTGTTCTGAGAATGAGAAGGACATGGGCAGGTTATTTTTCAGTAGAATCAATAATCTTTTTAAAAGTTGAATTGGTTTCTTGCTTATGGTTCCTGGAATAGCAAGAAGCAGTGAAGCTGCTAAGTGATGCTACTAATGGTTTGGCAGGCTCCATGTGTAAGAGAGGTACCTGCCAGTACAAAGAATCAGCCTGCTTTCTCACAGGCACAAATTGGGCATTCACTTAAGGACTCCAATCCTAAAAGCTGTGTCTGGTTTTCTGAAATTCTGAGGGTTACTTCTGGAGGAGAAGAACAAATCATAAGGTGTTTTAAAGAGGTTACCAAACATAAACTTTATAGTACAATAATATATATATATGCATTTGGAAATGAAAATATGTGACATACACATCCAAGATTAGAAAGAACGGAAAAACAGAGGACAACTAGAGAGGGAAAACAGAAAATCTGTCCAACGTGGGTATATATGACCTAGGTGGCCCTTCATCTTATGGATGAATCAGAACATTTCTGAGTAGAGAGAGATGACAGTGGTCTGAATGAGAGGGAGCACATGATACTCAAAAAACACATGGGTCTTAGAGACTCATTTACTGATTTAATCCAGCATTCTGCATTTGCTAAGGCTTGAAAATAGAGAAGCTGGAAGCCATTAAAGAAGAATGCTGTGAAAACTGATGTGTGAAGCAACTTGAGATGTTCATTGATGACAGCATATGAGCAACAGAAACCTCCACCCAAAGAACATGTTCCATTTTTACACCATTACGCTGGATGGAATAGGGAAGTGGCTAAGAGCTGAACACTAACGATCCCAGTAATCTGTAGGAAGAAAAATCCATCCATAATTCTGATGAGCCCTGGGAAAATATAAAGACAGTGGCTATTAGATTATGGTGTCCTAGAGAATCTGGGGCTAAACAGTGGGGGAAATGGAAGGAGCAAAGAAAGAAGTGAAAGTTGTAATGAATCAGATGACAGAATTTGGTGCCTAAAGGCTTCCAATATCTCAGTATCTCAGGAAAGCAACAAGATTGCGAGCAAATCCTATTGAAACCTTGATTACTGCTTTTGCCACTGAGCTCATGTCCCAGTAGGGTCTTCTCCTTGAATCAGACTCTAATGTGAGACATTTTAATTGCAATTGCTGGCCCAGCAGGAAATGGTGAACCTAATGGGCTGGTAATATCTAAGCGAACCCATTGAACACAAGAGAACATGCAGAGCAGAGTGGAACACTGAAAAGGAAAAGCGGTGACACAAAGTAGTGAGCTACTTGAGGTCAAAGAGGAAGGAAGCTGCTGGTAGGAGCCAGCGTAATCATGTCTTGAAGGAAAGGAGGGTGACCTTCCACTTTGGGGTTGCTGGAGGCTTTAAAATATGTTTTCACTACCTGTTGGTGGTGGTGTGACCTGAACTATCTCAGTTTAAGTACAGAGTGCCTTTTCAGCTCCGGTTTAACTTCCTCATAGAGGCATATATATAGCAGAATCCACGATCAAATTGACCTTAAGTAGAGAACAATGCAAAAATCACTGATTCACAGGATCAGTGAGGTGCAAAGGGACCTCCAGAGATTGTCTAATTTAATATCTCTGCTCAAAGCAGGGGCAACTAGAGCAGGCTGCACCTGTAAGTTTTTTAGTAACTCCAAGGATGAAGGCTCCTCAACCTCTCTGGGGAATTTGTTCCGGTACAGTACAAGAAACAAGAAACAGTACAAGAAACAAGAACACCTGTACAGTAAAAGAAAAAGGTTTTTTTATGTTTAAATGGAATTTCCTGTATTTCAGTTGATGCCCATTACCTCTTGCTTCATTGGGCACTACTGAGAAGAGTCTGGCTCTGTCTTCTCTACTCCTGCCCCACCAGGTATTTATACACATTGAAAAGACCTATCCTGAGTCCAGTCTTGTCTAGAGTGAGCAGTTCTCTCAGCCTCTTCTTATATGTAAGATGCATCAGTACTTTAATCATCTTTGTGGTCTTTTACTGGACACACTCCAATATGTCCATGTGTCTCTTGTACTGGGGAGCCCAGAACTCCAGATGTGTATCACAAGGACTGAGCAGAGAGGAAGAATCCTCTCCTTCAAGAGGATCTACCTAGTGCAGCCCAGGAGGCTGTTGCTCTTTGTTGCAAGGGTGACCTGCTGGCTCTTGGCCAAAGAACTCTCTTCAAAGCTCAGTGTCCATGATCTTTCATGCACTATTCAGAGTACTCTCACAGTCATATTGGCCAGTTCCCTCTGCAATCATGTGTACATCCCATCAGGCCCCATGGACTTGTGTGTGTCCAGCTCATTTCAATATTCCCCGAGCCGATCCTCCTTCACAAAGGCCAAGTCCTCCTTGCTCCAGACTTTCCTATCAGTCTCAGAGATATGGGATTTCTTGAGGCAAATCTTACCAGTAAGGACTGAAGCAAAGAATATATTTAGTACCTCAGCCTTCCCTATGTCTTTGTCATCAGGTCCCCTGCCCCATTCAGCAGTGGGTCCACGTTTTTCTTTTGTACCTGATATACCTATATAAGTTCCTTTAGTCGCGCTGCAAATCTCTCACCAAATTCAATAGGTGCCATTTGGCTTTCCTAACACCATCTCTGCATGCTCAGACAATGTGTCTATGTTCTTCCTGGGTCACCTGTACTTGATTACATCTCTTATTCTTCCTTTTCATGTTTGAGTCAAAAGATCCTTGTTCATTCATACCAGTCTCCTGGCACCTTTGCTTAGCTTCCTGCATGTTTTGATGAACCAATCTCAAGCTTGCAGAAGTGATCCTTGAAAATCAACCAGATCTCTTGGACCCTTCTCATCAATGCACTCCAGACACCTCCTGAATTGCCTTTGCCTTGCTGTGTTGTCCTTCCAGCAGATAACAGAGTGACCACAGTCCTGTGCAAGGAATAGGGCCTGTAAACATGATGATCTTCCCAACTATCTGAAGAAGGTCTCATCTACTACTTCCTCCTGAACAGGGAACTCAGTGGCAGACACCCACCACAATCTCATCCATGTTGTTCTGCCCTCCAGTCCTGACCCACAAGATCTCATCTGGCTTTGTCCATCCGTAGGCACAGCTTCATGTGTTCTCACACATATAAATATATAAAAAACTTCCACCCTTGCTGTCCAGACGTCTTTACAAAAGAGCCTGTATCCAGCCATGGCAACACTCCAATTGTGAGAATTGTCCCATCTCATCTCTGTGATCCCAAAGGAGATCACTGACCTATAACTGCATGCAGACCTGTAATTATTCCTGTTCATTCCTCCGGCTGCGTGTGTTAACATAGTGGTATTTCAGACAGGCGCCCAACCATGCTGGTTTTCAAGTTAAGGTACAAGGCCTTCCCCCCTCATGCTGCCTCGTAGGCACTTTCTCACTTGTGTACACACACTTGGAGTGAGCATCCTTCGATTCTGTTTTATTGGTTTCAACATGTCTGTCTTGTCCACATCACCCTGCACCTTTTCCTTAGCAGCCTGGGTGACCACTTCCTCTCTTGATTGTGGGTCATCCTTTCTCTCCCCCATCATTTCTAGCTTAATCACAAGGTTGGCCAGCTTGGTGGCAAGGGTGCTTTTGCCCTACTTAGGTGAATCCTGCTTCTTCCTAATCCTTGATCCTCAGAGGGCATCACTGCAGCTTTGCTTCCCAAGCTCCAATTACCATACCTTCTCCATGTCAGAACTATTGCAGAAGATCAACAAAGGAAGATTCAGGCTACTATATTTGCAGAGAAGACATCCAGGGGAGCAGGGCATCTATATCATGTCCACAGTCCAACATGTTTACATCAAAATACCTCACAGGGTTTCTCAAGTACAGACCATTTTGTCTTAAAAATACCTTTCCCACTGACTTGGCTCCAAAATACAATATCCCAATTAAATTTTTTTAAATGTAAAAATTTTTCAGAATTTTTATCAGAGTTCCTTACAAACTGTCACAAGACCTAGATTTGTACAGCAGCAGCATAAGAGGAGCTAGCATGAAATACTACAGCTACAACAAAGAAATCTTTTTCTACACTAACTATCCCAGCTGATGAGAAGAAAATGCAATACCTGTCAGAATCCAGGCAGAAATCACCATCAACATAATGAAGAAATTTATTGTAAATTTTAGAAAAAGCTTCACATTTTTCCAGGGGCAAGCTTAATAGCATGCATAAGCTGACATGCACATTTATAGCTCTCTTTTTCTTCTCTCATTATAGTGCACACCCTCCTGCCTGTGAACAAAGATCTGTGTAAGGTAAGAGTCACAACAGGTGGTAAACACTCAAACATTTAAGAGCTTGTTTAGATGGTAAATGGAACCAATCCAATTAAGTCAGTTGTAAATCACACCCTTAGCATTTCAGCAGTAGTTAGCATGAGACACAGATCTCAGAGCCATTTCAGTATAGCTTAATGTGATTTCTTTTATCAGCTTAAATTACATCAAAACCAGGGTCTACAAATAGACCTTAATCAAAATATTATGAATTAGAATGCAGTTATATCCTTTGGTTCTAGTTACCACTTAGACTAATCCTAAGACTTTATAAACATATGCATATGCACACAGAACACTCACTGGTTCAGTGGGAAGACAGATTACAAATTACGCAGTGCTGCCAATTAGTGAACAAGCACGAAAAAAAATGTCTGCAAATAGAAGTAAAGCAGAATGCTTCACAACGTGTATGCCATTTTTTTTATTTGATAAATGTCATAACTGATATTGTATAGCATTTTACCAAAGAACCACTGAATATCCTGTAATATCCTGTAATACTAGATAGTACATAAAAATATACAATATATAGGAAATAAATTTTAATTGGAGCACTTTGCTAAATATTTAGCAAAGATTCTCAGAAGAGACCTGCCTGTGTCAGCTGGAGATAAATATCAGCAAATGGCAAATGAGGGAGTATTTATGCTGATATATGGACATGATTGCTCAGGAATACCACAAGAGAGTCTCTGCAGGACCCCTTAAAACACATCAGTGTTGCTCTATGCAGCCCCCTCTTAAGTTTTCTGCCAGCATTTCTGTGGCCATGTTAAACCAGTGCAAATGTGCAAGAGTAAGCAAATCTTCAACACTGCGCATTCTGCAGAAAGTTTTCAAATAACTTCCTGTGAGGATTCAATAGAAAATTTTGACCCTGCTAGGCTCATTCAGTCAAAAACAGGCAGCAGGCTTGAGTTACCAATACTGAACACCTCCACAAACCACAGAGTAATTTAAAACACGTCATTCAGCTGCAAAGACTTCTGAGGGAACTGCAGCCAGCTGGGAGATGTTGTGTGAAGAGACATGTAGACAAGATTAAAATAAGCAATTGATTCAGCTTTAATATATTTAGAGATAATACAGCATCTAGACCACTTTCACTCCCCTGTCAGCAAGTGGGACGGTTTTCCATGGAACACGTACAGCCCGCACTCTAGCACAGAGCAGCTTTCTGTATCAGGGAATCCTATGCAATGCTTTGCAGAAGGGTACCGCCAATAAACAAACACAACTTTGCAAAATTGTCATCACTGGCCTCCGTGCAGAATCCAGTCCACAAGGGTACGAAATACTGCAGTCACACTCAGGATGACTCCAGCTAGATGCCATATCCAGTACGTCTCAGGGGTTAAATGTGAATGTCGAGGTGAGTTTTTGCCACCCCATAATGACCTTATGTTGTCTGAGCAGAAAAAAGACATGGAAAGAGACGTGGTTACTCTCTTCAAATATACCAAAGGAGGAAGTATATGAGGGCAGGAAAGAAGAATGTAAAGACAATGTTGGCACAGCAACAGTGAGAAGTCAGAAGTATATTTTTATATTAGAAAAAAAAGGTGATAAGCTTCAGGGGAAAAAATGATTCTGAGGCAGACTTTGCATAAAAATAATAAGGGGAAAAAAACCTTTCCTTATTTTTAATATAGAGTTTCATCAGTTGATCTCAAGCATGATACAATGCATTACTTGTGACAGGAGGGGACAGGCCTGGGAAGGTCCCTCTACTTCTGCCAAAACTTATATACATAGATAGACAGACAGACATAGATACAGGTTTGTTAATACAGCAAGGTGAGCCTCAGAAGAGTAAGACCACAAAGGCAAATTTATTTTCTCAAGAGAAAAAAACCAAAGCAGCAGTGAATAGCTAACAGAAGCAACTGCTTTGTAACATTGGCCATTGCTTTTTCAAAATATTGGCATGCCGTTGTCATGCAGCTATTATGAAGAAATCACACTGTGAAGCAAGAAGCCTTCCTGCAAACCAGGATAGGAGGCACAGAATCAGCTGCAGTTTTTTCACTGCAGGGGTTTCTCTAAAGAAAAAAAAGAAATCTGATCATTGGTTTTGCACGCACTAAGAAAAATTCAGTTTGCAAACAATGAACATCCTTTGTGTTCAGCGTTGGCAAAGCAATTGATTCTAGTTTGAGATTGGACCTGTGCCACTGCAAAAGCAGTTCGTCTTTTCTGTTCTGAAAAGCATTGTAATGAAGAGCTTCAGGAGAGGGGTTTTTTATCATTAGACTCGGGCTATGTTTTCTTTCAATTTCTCTCACTTCACAAAACAAAATGCACAGAATCCATCATTCCAGCATATTGAGAAATAAAATAACTCTGAGATACTGCAGAAAATGTTAGGACTTAATATCTAACAAAGAAATAACTTCCAATATGCTGTTATCTTCTTCCTTAATGAGGTTTTCCATGCTTTCTCCACCAACATTCAGGAACACATTATGAGGATATGGCTTCCCATTGCAAGAATACAAATGTTGATGCAAAAATTTGACTCTCAAAAAAAGAATTCTTCTCATTTTGAATCCAAAGGTTCAATGCATATTTCTTCCACTGGGTCTCAGTATGCATACTAAAGACTTGGTAGAATAACAGAGAAAACCAGACATTGTTATGAGGCAAAAAACGGGGTCACATTAATGGAAAACATTCTTAGTGTGCCAGAGAGGGTTTTTTTGAAGCCTTATGTGTCCAAATCCTCATAGTCTCTCTCAAAGAAGAGATCTTACATCCAACAACACAAGTTGAGTCTACTTGGAAAAACTCTAGCCTTCAAATGTCATCTTTATGATAAAGTATGAGTAATTACCTATAAAAATAGGGACCTTGCTACTGGTTTCTGAGCCCAAAAGCTCCTTTTTTTCGTATCTGTGTCAGTGTGTCTGATAAGATTTCACTTCTCCCTGCGAACTTTACATCTCTCATATCCTCAAACCATCTTGACTAGAACAACCCCACTGCATTAAAAAAGACTCACAGCCTTAAAACTTGACAGACGTTTCTTTTTAACACCTTTTTATACAAAAGCAATAACAGCAGGTAGTAAACCAGCACTGCCACACAGCATGGTGTAGGAAGGAAGTGCTGTAAACCCTATCACAATTATTTCGCTGAAAGACAAGGCCATCATTAGTGTTGCATTGATCAACCTCCCCCTCCCATCTCCACTGTTTGGAAATTCATTCACATTATTATTGCTGTTCCAGACAGTATTATTATAACAGAGCTGCTTTATACAATAAAAGGCTTTGGTATAATTGACATCTGAAGCACCAGGGAGCTTGAATGTTTGCTACTGGTTAGAATGTGGTCTCCAGAGGGAAACTTTCCTTGTCACAAAAGGGGCTATCACGTAGTCATTGCAGTGTGTAAATCAAATCCTCAGTGACTGCTGTTTTTTCATTACTTGTCTGTGACCTGGAACTAAATCTTTGCGACACTGTACTGCTATTATCCACCTCTGGAACCCACAGCAATACAGTGCAAGGATGAACTAAAACCTGCAAACAGGGTAAAGCAAATGATCTACCCGGGTTAAAACAACAGGAACCTGTTTAGTTTTTAGCCTCAATAAATAGGAAATTGAAAATACAATCCCACTGTTCGAGTCCTTGGTGCTGTGGAAAACCTCTTGCTTCCATGCATAGCCAGGCACAGGCCAGACACAGGAAGCACAAGTAGGTTTAAAGCATCCATTCCCCCCACTCCTCAACCAAATTAAGCTTTTGCCAGAGGTGGTCATTAAAAGAAACACATGTTGCACATTAAGGGCCACGTCAAAATGAAAGACAGCCATTTACACAGGGTTTCTGCTATAAGAGCAAGTGCTGCGCAAAACTCCAGGTGTGCCTGGGACCTCAGCCTGGTGGGATGCTTAACATGGGAGCTGATGCAGGGAAGCACGTATACAGCCCTACTGAACACCATCCCTCACTGATGGCCACACACTGAACAAAGTGCATGAACAAAATCAGGCCCCAACCCCAAACAACACATTAGAAAGACCAGTTTTTCATGTCTGTCCAGGGCCAGCTCCCACTAGCTGTAATGATTTATAAGGGGAAATTGAGCCCACAGCACTGTCCTCTACATTTGCAATGCCATAGGCAAATTTTGCTGCATCCCCTCAAATCAACCAATAATTCACCGAGTTCATACTCTGTATGAGCAAACCTGAGGAAGAAACCCACCCATGCACCATTTTCACGTCTTCCCAATCCCAACGGCCTCCAGGTCACTCATTTATAATAAATAGTGACTCCCCACTCACAGTGGGCTCTCTGGGTGACTGACAACTCCCTACCCTGCCCATAGCAGCTCTGTGGGACTCAGAGATACATATTCTCATTCCCTGTTGCTATCACAACTTCAAGGAAATGCTACAAGCTGGCACAGGTCACAACCACTTATTTTTAAGCCAAGACATAGCTCTGCTGACCCCAGAACTGAGACAAAAGGGAGGAAGAAGAAGGTGGCCAGGGGAAAGGCCGAGGAAAAAAACTATAGGTGTCTTAGAGGTACTTAAAACCCACTGAAGGGTAGCTTTGCTCAGGGTACACTACGGTCTGTGAGGTCCTTCACCTTCACACTAGCCAGTCTGAGTAAGGCATACTTATGAGTTCACACAGCAGGAGAAAAATTGTGCTACTGCGTCCACAGTCTGCTCCCCTCCCTAAAAAGACTACTTTAATCCTTCCCTCAACTAGGCAGAAATGAAACAATTTTGCAGCACAGACTAGTGTTTCTTCCCCAGACCAAGCTGGATTCAAAGCCTGATACCACACTAGCAGCTTGTTGCCGCTTGGCTTTGATTTACTGGGCTGAAGTGGGGTGAAGGCAAGAGAAGAAACTTGAATGCACATCCTTACAGTCAAGTGAAACCCTGGTGCTTCATATGAGCAGCGAGTCAGAGAAAGGAAGGAGGTGAGTGGTTGCCACCCTGTTAAGGATGGATGTCTCTGAGGAAAGAAGGAGGAAAGCAAGAGGTGCTGGAATAGAGGTCAAATCCAGGAGAAACAGGGTAAGTCTTCCGCCTGTATGTAAGCAGGGCACTTGGATCTGATTGTGATAACAAGTCAGCAGTGACCTAGCTAGTCCTGCTCTTAGGAAAAAGAGGGGAGGTGACTAATGGAGTTTACTCAGGAGAAAGCAAAATGCCAAAAGACCTGGCTACGGTAATGTAGACAACTGAGGTCAGTGTCCAGACAGTGCTCACACAAAAGCATGCAGCCATCCAGGTCTCAGGCTGCAAGGAGGGTCAGAGCATTTCACTGGCAAGTGATGGCAGTAATAAAAACAGCTGAGAAGCATGACCAGGAAGATGATGGGTTCAACTATTGGAGGAAATACAAAGGTTAAGGAGGATCAGGGTGTGAGAGAATGAAAGAGACTGCTGGAGCCAGGCTCTGCCCTCCCTGAAACAGAAACAGGAACAGCCAACAGAAAAAACACAAGATCAATGGGATCTTGTATCCCTTCCCCAGCAGGCTGAAAGCAGTACTTCAAAGTAAAAGAGAGAATGGAGACAAGTCCATGCTTGGGGTTGCGGGCTAACACCCTCCTTCACCACCTTGCCTTCCCAGGCACATCTGTACAACAGCTGGAGGCTCTGGCCAGTCAATGGAAGATGAGGATGGAGGTTGATCTACACCAGAGGTGCTATAAGGTCAGAAAAGCCTATTCCCTGTATCAAGACCATCTCCACAAGGAATTAAAAATGGGTTGCAGTTGTAGTTGACTGCCTTCTGAGGGGATCAGGGAGTAGAGTATGCCAGATGGACCTTCCTCATAGTGATAATGAAATTATAAGGGTATTCCTGGAGAACTGAGAAGGAGGGTCAGCAAAACCGCCACCTTTGACTTTCGGAGGGCAGACTTTGGCCTGTTTAGGAGCCTGATTGACAGAGTCCCCTGGTAGGCAGTTCTGAGGGGCACATGAGCCCAGAAAGGCTGGACAATCTTCAAGAATGAAGTCTTAAAAGACTTAAAAGAAAGAAGTTTACAGCCTTTGGAAGAAGGGGCAGGCAACTCAGGAGGTCTACAAGGATGTCGTGAGGTTATACAGGGAGAAAATTAGAAGTACCGAAGCCCAACTAGAAATTAAGCTAGCTACTTCTCTAAAAGACAATAAAAAATGTTTCTATAAATATATCAGCAGCAAAAGGAAGGCTAACAAGTATCTCCAGTGTTTATTGCATGTGGGAGGAAACACAGTGACAAACAGTGAGGAAAAGGCTGAGATACTTAACGCCTTCTTTGCCCCAGTAAGACCAGTTGTTCTCTGGGTACCCAGTCCCTGAGATGAAAGACAGGGATGGAGAGAAAAATGGAGAATCCATAATCCAAGAGGAAATGGTCAGCAACCTGCCACGCTGCTCAGACACACAAAAGTCTATGGGGCTGGATAAGCTCCATCCTAAAGTACTGAAGGAACTGGTGGAAGTGCTCACCAAGCTGCTTTCCATCATTTATCAGCAGACCAGGCTAACTGGAGAGGTCCCACTTGACAGATTAGCAATTGGGATGCCCATCTACAAGAAGGGCTGGAAGGAGGATTTGTGGAACCACAGGCCAATCAGTCTGTTCTTGGTGCTGAGAAAGGTTATGGAGCAGATCATCCTGGGTGCCATCACAAAGCACATACAGCACAATGAAGTGATCAGCACCAGTCAGCATGGGTTTATGGAAGTCAGGTCCTGCCTGACTAACCTGATCTCCTTCCAAGACAACATGACTTACTTACTGGTTGAGGGAAAGGTTTTGAATGTTGGTTACCTAGACTTTAGTAAAGCCTTTAACACCATTTCCCCCAGCATTCTCCTGGAGGAACTGGCTGCTCCTAGCTTGGCTCAGCATATGCTTTGCTGGGTAAAAACCTGGGTGGATGGACAGGCCCAGAGGGTTGTGGTGAATGAAATTAAATCCAGTTGGTGGCAGGTCACAAGTGGTGTTCTTCAGGGCTCAGTTTTAGAGCTGGTTCTGCTTAATATCTTTATCAGCGATCTGGACAAGGGGATCGAGGGCACCCTCAGTAAGTTTGCAGACACCACCAAGTTATGTGGGAGTGTTGATCTGCCTGAGGGAAGGGAGGCTCTACAGAGGGATCTGTACAGGCTGTATTGTTGTCCCAATGCCAGCTGTATGGGGTTCAGCAAGGTTAAGTGTCGTGTTCTGCACTTGGGCCACTAGAACTCCCTGCAACCCTAAAAACCTGGGGACAAATGGCTGGAAAGCTGCCTGGCAGAAAAGGATCTGGGGATGTTGGTCGACAGTGGCTGGTATGAGCCAGCAGTGTGTCCAGATGGCCAAGAAGGCCAATAGCATCCTCGCTTGTATCAGAAACGGTGTGGTCAGCCGTACTAGGAAATGATTGTCCCCCTGTACTCCATCCTGGTCAGGCCACACCTCAAATACTATGTTCAGATTGGGTCCCCTCACTACAAGAAGGCATTGAGGTGTTGGAGTGTGTCCAGAGAAGGGCAATGAAGCTGGTGAAGGGGTTGGAGAACAAGTCCTGTGAGGAGTATCTGAGGGAACTGGGGCTGTTTAGTCTGGAGAAGGTGGCTGAGGGGACATCTTATTGCTTTCTGCAACTACCTACAAGGAGGTTGTAGTGAGGCGGTTCTTGATCACTTCTCTCAAGTAAGAAGTGATAGAACAAGAGGAAATGGCCTCAAGTTGCACCAGGGGAGGTTTAGGCTAGGTATTAGGAAATATTACTTCACGGAAAGGGCAGTCAAGCACGGGCAGAGGCTGCCCAGGGAAGTAGTTGAGTCACCATCCCTGGAGGTATTTAAAAGGTGGGTAGATGTGGCACTTAGGTACATGGTTTAGTGGTAGGCTTGGCAGTATTAGTTTTATGATTGGACTCGAAGATCTTGAAGTCTTTTCCAACAAATAATTCTGTCATTCAGTTTTGCAAATCAGTGTCAGTCCCTTTGGCTCCCTCTGACAACAGTGAGAGATACAGGTATACACCAAATTGGGTAGATGGTCCAGCAGCCCACTCCCACCTACCCCCCAGCCCCACGAAAGCAACAGCATCAACATTTGTTTTCGGTATTCAAGAGAGTCATGTAAACATGTCTTAGCACTTAGTAAGAAAACAAAACAACAGAAGTCATGGCCCTGAAACCTCAGTGGTACTCTCCTGCAATTATTTCAAACAAGGCCCATCTTATTCTCCTACACTTGTACTCAGCAGGGGGAGGTGAACTTATCTGCTGCTTGTGATGTTGGCTTAAGAGCTCTGCTTAGGACACCATCATAATTCTTGTCTTTCTTTTTTTGCTAATGGCTACATGCCTTTGATTAAAACCTGCATGGTGCATTAAAGGCTAAAACAGATGATGAATGCCATGCAGTACTTTATGTTAGATCAGAGTTGATTAGAATTTTTGATGATCTAGCAGCTAGGAGAGAAAACTGCATGAGCAGTGAAAATATTCAGCTGTTACTGTTGTAGGAGGCAATGGCTTTTGTTTGACACAAGATACAAAACAGCAACTAAATGGACAATGTACTCTCTTGGTCAATGAATAGTTTTATACCACAAAAGAGCTCTGTAAAGAAAAGCTGGTGAATTAATCAGTCCAAATATTTGTAAGACTTCTTGCTTGTTTTCACATCAGCAATCCTCCCCCACCAACAGTTTTGGAGCTAGATGCTAGTTAGTTTATTTTTCATCACTACAAATATAACAATCATTTTAAACAAATAAGTAAACAACAAAGCAATGTAGTAAAAGTTAAAGATATCCAACCCAAATGCATATCACATCAGCATCCAGACAGATATCTTTAGCAACTTCTGCCAGCACGCCAGTTAAGCAAAACACTACGGCTGCTCTGAGTGAAAAGATTTAGTTAAACAGGAGAGGCAAGTTGCAGAGGGGGAAGCTGCCTGATTAAACATATTACTGTCAGAAAGCTGGCAGTATGAGCAGACCAAACTTGCAGCAGAGGGAGGTTCACTTTCTAAGGTCATCCAAAATCTGGTAGAAGAGTGCATAGGATAAGTGCATTGAATAGGAACAGAAGGAAAGAGCCGGAGATGACTGAGAAGAGATGGAAGAGGAAAAAAAAAGGGGGGCAGAGAAGCAAACTGTTTTTATGGTGCTGTCTCCAAACAGGGAGAATGGATTTCATGTTCTTTTTTTGTGGTCTTATTAACTTAAACAAAGAACACCAAGATTTTTTTACATGTAGCTTTTAAAAAGCCCTTCCTCCATAAAACAGTTTTCAAAGAAAGAGAGTTGATATGACTGTTTTGCAAGGCTGGACACAAGTTACTAGCTTACTATTTGAAAAAACTGCTACTAAGTATGATCAATTTCCTTTCTAGTCCAAGGAGTTTCAGTAAATAATTCAACCTGTCCTGTGCAGTATGCTGATATTGCAACGGTTTCTTTTGCACATAATGCATATGCACGTCCAAGCTAGATCATGGTATTCAGATCAAGAGTTGACTAAGGTTACAGAGTTAAAGAGAATTTAAATCCAGGACCACCCTACTTCCAGCGCAGCTTTAGAACTGTCAGACTCAGGAACACATAATTTTGAAGAAGTATCTATATCTTCAGGTTGACAGGACAGTTACTTTAACATTAATATGTAATTTAATTTAATATGTATGAAAATATGGAATAAATCACCAAATCTCCCCTTGAACTCAGGAAGAGAGACCTGGGTAGAAAGTACACTTTGAGAAGCCCAGAAGAAGTAGAAGAAAGCCACACAGGCCACAGAAAGTGTAACACATCTATAAATATTGCATAAAAAAAGACACTTCCACAACTGCAAGAAAGCCATATCTTGCTCTTGCTCCAGGCTTCTCCAGAATGCACCTTTCAGAGATCTGAACGCTCCTGGATAAACACCCTGCTCACCCTGTAGACAGTTGTAACTCCTTTCTCAAGCAAGCTCTTGTTTGAAACCTATAACAGAGAATGGTGATGAGACAGCAGTGCCTCTCTCCTGTGTGTCCTTCGCTCATCACTAGTCTTAGATCTTTGCTTGGATGCTTATCTCTGAAGTAAGAAACTTTCCTTTTGTATTCCATGAAGACTTGGGTGACCAAGGCAGGTGCAAGACATCACAAGGCTTAAATAACCATTCAGCATGTTGTAGAGTGTTCTGTTGTGCCTAGGCCAGTGGGACCCAGGAGATTGTCAGTCAGAATGCATTATTACTACTATCCAGACTTGATTTTCCTAAAGCAGGCTACAGTAACCAAGAGGAGAAAACACTGGTGCGTTTCTAGCTTCAGAGCATACCTAATGCTTTCTCCATATGGGCGAGCTTTTCCAGTTTTTGTTACCCACGGCTCTGTGTACTAGATTATGTGCTTAAGATGCTCAAGTGAAAAGGAAGTAATCTTAGAATTAAAAAAAAAAAAAAAAAAAAACCAAACACAAAATACATCACGGAGATCAGTGACAGACTCAAACAAAACTAGGACAAGAAGCCAAAGAAGTAACTAAATAATCTCTTCTGTTATGGAGATAATGGGGTTTGATTCCCCAAAACTGTATCAAATTTTGTGTGTATTTGCACTGTGTTATGATAAGGTGCTCTTTCCTCACCACAGTTGAAAAGGAACATACTCCAAAGGGACACTAGCTAGATTACATGGACATATTATAAGTTTCACAATCTTGAGAGCATCCTACTTTGATCTCAGAAGCTGATTGTTGGAGCCCCACTGAGCAGAAAGATAGCACAGGAAGGTCTTTCACTGTTATACATGTAAGGAAAAACTTATGAGATTTCTGTGAAATTGCTTTGGTTTAGAATTTTACTCAAGTGTTTCATTTTAACTATAAATAGAAAATAGAATCTCATGACAAAGATGTAGCTGACATAGTGTGCAATTTATCATCTGTGAGCACATTTCAGAGTACTTGTCTCAAAGCTGACATGCTGTGTGGACCGTCGAATATGACAATTTTAATATATTCCATAACAAATGCAAGCAAAAGTAGCTGCAATGCAAACAATCCACAGAGAAATTCTCCACTGGTTCCTCTGATATGGGCTTCTTTGTGATAACACATGACCTTACAGAGCCAAAACTGTTCTAGCATAAATGGAAAAAGAGTTTCTTTTCTGGCCCACTTCCTACCACGCTTT
The DNA here is from genome assembly GCF_017976375.1 of Cuculus canorus. Taxonomy (NCBI): domain Eukaryota; kingdom Metazoa; phylum Chordata; class Aves; order Cuculiformes; family Cuculidae; genus Cuculus; species Cuculus canorus. Next base: position 96,296,259 of record NC_071402.1, read on the forward strand.
TGCTGTGACTCGCAGAGACCTATTCCTGGAAGCACACAGTTAGATACATTGGACTTCTTCCCCATCTATTAAAATACCACAGACATGCAAACACTCATTAACATAGATGTAGACAGCTACTCAAGTCAACCAAATAACATAAACAAAAATGAAAGCATCTGATTACAAAGTTGTCACCCCTTTTCACAGTATCTTTCTTCTGGGAAGTATTTCTAGCAAGAATGAAACATAATACTTTACAGAAGGTCACTTATACTAAAACATTCATCTTCTTCCATATCTCAGACTGCAGACCCACAGGTGTAAAGCCAGGTTTACTCTGCTAGTAACAGCACAACTCAAAGCAGCAGCTGAATCATCTGCTAAAATCCAGAGTAACATGTCTAGGGCTGGCAGTGATTTAGAGCTACCGCACCTGGGAGGTGAGGTGCCCAGCCTCAGAGAGCAAGTGGATTACATAAGCAGTGACTTAACAGGGTTCTAGCTTCAGCACACTTGCATTTTGGCTTCAGTAACTATGTAGTACTAAATGCTCTTGGATTTTCACTGAGAATTTTTTTCTTCTTTGTGCTTTAAATGGTTACCCATGCACTGCAATGGCAGACTCATAATTTTACACAGGTTAATGGTCAAGCAGTTTAAAGGTTCTCCTGTCCCTCTGAGCCACTTTCCAACTCTTTTTTGCAGAGGTATAATTCCAGAATGATAAGTCTGGCTCCAGTAGAAATCTCTGGATATGAATGGGGATAATTGATAGCAAAACTTGACCTATCGTTTTTATTTTACAATTTTCATAATAAACTAAAGCAACAGCAGACAGCAGTCCTAACAAAATAAGGTTCTGACCAATATTTGTGTGATTTTTCTCTTATTCCTGTAGTACCTGCTTCTCTTATGCAAGCAGCGTGTACTCCCACAACTGGTAACAGCAATAGCCTTATACTCTGGTGGACGTGCCACCAGAGGTCAATGAAATACATCAGCTGTGTCAGCCTCTTATAGATGGAGCATTTTGGCCCCAAGTCTGGGAGATTAAAAGCTCCTGTCATTAATTAGCCACAAACATACTTAGTAGCCTCCACAAGGAGGCCCAGATTAATTTTAAAACCAGATCCAATCTGTGCTTCTGCCCAACATTACAAGAAGTGGGTCAGATTGTAACTTCTGTTCTTGCAAAGTTAGCAGCTTCTACAGTCATAACAGAGAGAAATTTAATGGTGACCTTAGAGTCCAAGGCAAGTACTTCCACTGGAGAAACCTTATCCAAAGCTGTCAACACACTCATTTACATCCCTGCACTCCCCGATGGGGAGATTCAAGTTCTGCCTGAGCCCCATTAACTGGGAAATAACTCATTCAGATGAATTTTCATGTCACCTGGGAGGAAATTATGACGGCCTTTGACACATAATAAACTGTCATTGAGAAGCTTTTACTCTTCTGGGGTGGATTTCACTCTTCTGTGTCTATTATTTACAAATGCTGCTTTTGAAATCCAGTCAGAGGCTAAGAACATTTTTATAGTGCTAAGAGATTATGGATAGAAAAGCAGGTAATACATACCACTGGGTTTGAGTTACTTTTCAACATTTTAAAATTTTGAAGAGGAATATGTGGTTGTTGATTAACTGCAGATCAAAACTGAATCTTGCATTTGTCGGCAACAAACTTTCCAATGATGCCATTTAATTACCTTTGTTGGGCACCAGAAATTACTGCCTGGGATTTTAAGCACCAGATACAGGATTTGAGTGTCTTAAATAAATTCACATTAGCCTAATCCAGAAGATAGTTACTTCCATCTTTATGATTTTATGTAAATCTGGTGCCTATTTTGACAATCCATGTATTAAGAAGGCTTTTGGGTAGACTGTGTACAGATACGGCCTGGTGTAAAAGAACATGTGTCCTACACACGTATATATGAGCTATGAGTAGCTGGCTTATGGCTCTTCAATTCTGCTGGTCCCAGCTCTGGATTATACCAGAATAAGGTCAGAATCATGCCTATGGACAAAGTCTTCCCTGTTTTCTTGCCACTTATCTGAGGTCTGATCAGGGAAGGTGTTGAAGTCCAGGGGAGCCAAGGTGAGTTCACAACTTTACAGAGTCAGCATCTTAATCACATAAAAAATATTTCATTAATACAAAGCCAAGAAATTAAGGCAAACATTAACCATAGGTAATTAGAGCTTTAAAAACCAAGTATGCTGTTTACCAGGAAGTACCAGCCAGAGTAACTTTTGTCTTCCAGGCATAAGTCAGGTCAAATTAACTTTCAACACTACTACACTGTCACTAGCGATTGTTATCTCAAAGACTGCTACCATGGTAGAGTTTGCATGCTTACCAATGAAGGAACACAACTCCAACAGGTACAAAAATACAGTCCAAAAAGTCTGAGAATGCTTTTGTCTTAACGGGGCGGGGGGGGGGGGGGGGCTAGGATAAGGCTTCTGTAAAAAGAAGGAAAGTAGTTGGGGCATATAAAACATAAACAAATTTTAAAAGCAGGGTGGGAGGGGAAGAAGAGAAGAACAGAGACTGGGATTTAGAACAAGATTCTCCAAGTGTTGCTTTAACTCTTAATCGAAGAGTAAACAGTCTAATAAATTATTATGGAATACATGCATGAAAAGCAGTAGCACAAGTCAGATCTGCCCCATGTGGATGTTGTTTATGAAGCAGCCTCCTTGGAAATGTTCCTCAGACTTTTGACAAATGAACTTTCTGCAGGTTGTACGTTTGAACACGGAATGCCTATTGTTTCCATCTGCCTTTGGCTTGTACAGTTCCTTGGGGGCTTAATACAGAGACAGACTTTTAGCAAAAAGAAGGGTTTACTGAGTGGCAAAAGCACATTCTAGGAGAATGCACTAGGAGAAAAAAAAACAAACCAAACCAAAACCCCAAAAATAACGAAACCAACCCACAACCAACCACTGGTTTATGCAGAAATGAAGCCAAGGTAGAAAAAAAATGCTTCAAAAAAAATGCATACATTTTTCATGGAGTGGGCCTAAAGCACTTACTTATATTTCATCTCTGTATGACATGGTTTTGTTCATCTAATTCCATTTAGAACATTAAAATTTTTGTTTCAAATGTCTCTGTGCTGAAACATATTCTTTTAAGTGCCCTGGAGCTGCTGGTATTGTGAATGTTATCTAAATGACTTGAATATTTAAGGACAACTCAGCTTAGAAATACAGTATCCTGTTTTTCAATTATTTTTAAAGTTTCTACATTGGGGTGCAAAGAAAAAAGATGTAGAACAACAGATAACATTTGAATGAAGTCACACAATTGCTGCTGTTTTCTACTTTATGGGATGAAGCCAGGCACGTGCAAGTGGCCAGGTTTCTCCTGAAATGCACACGTTGAATCTTGATTGCTTACAGCATTCCTGCAAAGACCATTTCATTAAAAACACAAATCTCTCTCTCTTTGATCAGGAAAAAAAAGTATGAAACACTGCTGCTTATATGATGTCTGTTTCTATGGTGTTTTATACATTCTATAAATAGCAGAACTTCAACTTAGGATTTCATGCACACGGCTTTGCACACCTTTATATACCTGTGTGTATATATATAAATATAAGGTGAAGTTCTAGCTCCAGTGAAACAGAAGTTTTCTTAAAGTACACATTATACCATAATATCATACGCATAAACATTTACAAATAGTTTTCTGCATACAGAGCAGGTCAGGTTCTGTGTCACTTATATCACAGAGCCCCTAAGGATGCAAAGGCTATATTTTTGAAGGCAAGGTTTATTATTTTGCTGAAGTAGACAGACTTAAGGGTTAAAGTGTATGCTTTTTCTTGAAATAGGATTGAAACTCAGGAATATCTTATTGACTTCACTATCATTGAAGGTTCATTGTATAAATGATACTCCTAAAGTACCAGCACACAGTAAGACAGGAATTCATGGGCTATCTACTTATTTTAACTACAAGAAGAACACTCTGAGTGAGTTATCTTGTCTTTCATGATATTTTTTTCCTGTAAAGAGCGAGGAAGCTAACCAAAGAGGATATCCTTTCAAACAGCGCAGATATCTGATTGAGATCAATCTGTAGAATTGCATGTTTTTACATATGGAAATGCACAATCTGAACTGTATTTGTTGACTGGTCTCTGCCATTAAACTAAAGAAAGCTCTACTTCTGCTCAATAGAGATTAAGCTTTTCTCAAGCTGCCAGGACAAATGCTCTGAAGGAGTCAAGTCATTTTTCATAGTAGAGGAGCATACTTTCTTAAATCACCACTCCAGTATTAACTAATCATACAGCATATAGATATCATTCCCCAAAAATTAAGGACAAAAAGGATACCAGATCCCCCTGTGGTGTATTCACAGACCATTAACACTAACCAAAATATCCTAGTTGATGCCCAAAGACTTTAGAGAGGCAAAAGCACTTCCATGCTTAGAAGACTGTCTGTAACAGACTCAGGGTTGGTAAGATCCAAGGAAGCCTTGCTATGGCAAGGAGTTAATCATGTGAGATGTACACAAACAAACCTAGCAGACAAACCACACCTTATACTACATGAGGTGAAAGATCCATAGAGTTTGCCAAGCTGACCCAGGGAAAATTCCAGCCCAAACTAAGGCAATCCGTAATCTCCCTCTATACCACCTACAAAGATATCTCCTGTTATGTCTAATCTCAAATGCTGCAGAGAAAAGCAATTAATAGCAATTAAAAGAAGCACCACACAGAAATCTTTCCTCATTGCACCAGGGAGGAGCTGAAATCTGCCCTGATCATCTTTAGACAGCTCACTGAAAATCTGAGTCATGATATTCAAGTCTGCTAATTATCTTAACATGATGTTGCCGGCTATGAGCTTTTAAGAGCAATGTTTTTTCCTAGAGGAAAGGGACCAGCTGAACAGGGACACAGCCGTCCAGCCCAGGCTCATCAAAAGGCCTGAAGTGATCACAAGTCTCTCTCTGTGTCTCGCCCAGAGGGACACTCATGTTCAACAGACCTCATAGCCAGAAAGCAGCTTCTTATTTCAAGACAGAATTAGCTAAACTTCAGCTTCTGCCAGACAGGTGGAAAATTCTCTATCAGGCATCTTCAATGGCCTCTCAGCCCACTCTTAAAATAGCTGAAAACTGAACTATTTAAGCCCCTCAGCCTGATGTTTGTTTTCTAGTCTTTAATTCATTTGATAGCACAGCTTGGTTAGAACATCATTGTAGGAGGAAGACTACAAACAGTACTAAAGTTTCTCTTTTTCATGGATCACGTCAGATCTTTTTTTTTGCCACAGCGCATCAGCAAAAATTCAAGTTAATGAAATCATCTGCGATGCCACCTAAGTTCTTCTGCAAGCCCCTGCTTTCCAAAATGTAATTTACTCCATTCTCCATTTCAATACATACTCGCTAGGGCTTGTCCATCTTAAAAAACACTGGTTTGTTGGGACAGAAACATTAAACAAGGTGATCACTCTTTACCCGGCCTTACTGTTCAGTTCCTCACCGTTTTTTTTCCTCAGATTTGACCAGCAAATGTTATACATCACTAACTAAACTGCGGAATAAGATTTGTCTTCCCCACCCTCCTAGTGTATGGAAAATAAATTTACAGTAAAAGCACCTGAAAGCCTAAATGAATTATGGTCAGAGGATGTTTGCCTGTAGAGACTGTCACAACTGGAAGCAGAGAAAGATTATTGAATGAGTATTTTAGGCAGTGGGTAAGCTATAAAGCTGAAGAATTTCTCTTTCCTTGTACAGAGAGGAAAAAAAAAAAAGTAGAGGAGAGATTATGCTCAGGGGATGTCAACTGCATTGCTGATTGAGGTGGAAAATCTTTGAAGGAGCCTCTTGTTAGTACTGTTGGCAGTGTATCATCCAGCACTGTACATGTTTTCTCTGCACCAAGCAGGGATTGCTCATTTCATGTATCATTCAGAACTTGCTGTAACCCTTCCAAAAGTCACATTACATTGTCATACACTCCCATTAACACAAAGACCTTCACCTCATGGCTGCTTTGGAAGACAGGAACAGGCACTACAGGTGGCCTTTCACATTGAGATGCTCCACCAACACTCACAGCCAGGAAAGTAGTGTTTCTACTGAAAATGAATTGCATCTCTCTAGACTTCAGCACCTGCCTTCTGCACAGGGCTTTGTACCTGGGTGTTGCACATCTTTTCAACATCCTTCTCCACCACCAGCCTACCCTCTGCCAATTCTAGTACCTATAATATTCCCAGCCAAATTAAACACAGGAGTTGCTTCCAACAAATAATAACATTTCTAAAACCAAAGGAAAGCTCAGCAACTTATCTTAAAACTATTGGCTACAACCCTATTCCCTAGAGGGAGGAACACTAGGCTGTATCATATTTCCTTCAGAGGAAGGAGATCACTTTTCCTCTCAGCAAAAACACCACAACGTAAGCCATGTCAGAAGTAAACATGGTACTGATGAAAACCTTACTTTTAGATGAGTTATCAAAGGTCTGATCAATGGAATCAGAATATGCAACAGTAATTTTTGCTCCATAATTTACATATCAATTCCAGTATACCAGCCAAATACCAGCCCAGGTAGCCGTGTTCTGCCACCTGAGGGGGAAAAAAAAAAACCAAAACTTGCTGCTTGTTCTATTGAATAAATTAGTTTTTATTGTTATGCACTCATAACGTATGATATTACACAGTTGCTGCACTCTATCCTAGCAGCAGTCATCATGCATGCGTGAACTCTCTTTGCATCACTCTTATACAAGCTCTTTAAATGCTTTGTGTGCCCTGTGGGATAAGACAAAGGTGCTACATAATAAGACTAATTACGCTGTTATTTAGACAAAATATTGCTGATTCTTCCTCTGACTTCTATACCCAGTATCACTTGAAAATCAGCACAATAGAGTAATAGAGCCCTGCATCAGCTTATACCAAACAGTAATTAAACTGAATTGAACTCAAGCCTAACATAAGCAGGTAAATATACAAACCATTCAGTGTCCATATTAAAAACAGACAAGAAAAAGGCTCATTAGGTTAAGAGAAACTGGAAAAGGGCATTTTAAGGTGTGGCTTTTGGCTTTTTGCCCATATTAAATGAAGCATCCCACAGGACATGCTATACCAGTCCAGCACTATGATGCTGAAACTACTGCTGGTATAAGCCAGTTTGCTTCCTGAAATCTAACCATTACAATGACAGCATTAACTTACCAACCTCATCTTGCTTCCTGCAAAAATACCCCGCTTATGTTTTTTTCTCCCTCTTTCTGAACTGCTTTCTTTCCAAAATTAAAAAGTCTCTGTCTGTAGGAGCAGTGCTGGAGCCCAAGAAATCCAATAACCAGACAATGCTGAGGCATGCCAGCTCTACTACTCTCCTATTCTTCACATTTATAGTAGCTAAAATACTACTTTCAGTGGTCAGGAAGGTCAGCATGTGAGGGTTTCAAATTGTCACTCTAGAACAGGAAAACTAAATAAATAGAAGTCAGGTCATGATTTTTAGATTTACACACCTTCTTTATTTTTTACCATTGCATTTATCTGGATCTGCTTGATAATAATCTTTCAAGGTCAAATAAAAAACAAAAAGCAAAACTTAATTTTACCATGGGTTTCATTTTATTCAGTTTCCCCATGCCTGATCTTATCAAGCTACAAAAGTATCGCTCTGCTCCAAACAAAGGCAGAAGTGCTGCATGAAGATAGCATATGATTTTTAGAATACAAAGGAGGAAAGGCTGATGGAAAAGGGTCAAATCAGGAACATAAGCTCTGTACTTAAATACACCAGCCAAAAAAACCCTGATGCAACAAGGTATTCGGCAGTAGTTAGGACAAATGATACAATATCCATGACTGGTTCAATATTTACACAAAGAATAAGTTATTATAAATATTTAATGATAAATGTCTGTTATAATATCTAAGAAAAGTTGCTTCACTGTACATGCTGCCAGTATTTAGTTATGACCCATAGGTAAATGTTAGAAATTTTAAATAGTAGGACCAAATATCACTTTTTTAATAGCTGATTATTTTATTAACTTTGTGGCCAGTCCTTGCAATCCTAAACCCACCTATTGTCTCTAAGCCCATGAAATACATTGTTCAAAGAATAGTTTAAATAGCAAATTGTAAACACACCGACAGATATCAACAAAATGTAAAGAGCAAAAGAGATGAGTAAAACAAAGAGAAGTTATACCACTTTGAGCCTTGGTGGCCTGGCTGCTATGAACTCTTTGGATCTTGAAGCCTTGGGAAAATGGATTGACTCATTTTGCAAAAACTTTTCCTCCCTCTAAGGATTTTCAAATTTCAGGATTATAGTTGTTCTTTGGACCAACCAGGTCACAGGCAGCACTGATAAATAAGTGATATTAAACACCAATACCAGTGGCATAAGGTGGTATAAGGCAAAGCAAGTCAACTCCTTTCAAAAAGGGCTCAAATTGTTTGGGCAACCTCATCCTGCTCCACTGCTTTACTCAAACATCGTTCACTTATAATTTGATGGCAAATTTGCCTGAAAAAGTATGCCAGGATTTGTACATCTATGAACTCGTTCATGCCTCCATTTATTCTTTCAAAATAAAAAAAACTTTTCTTGATGTTATTAAACACAATTATTTAAAAAGAAAGGAAAAATATTTCCAAAGATTATGTGTGATATAGAGCAACAATGATTTTCATGTACTTTCACCATGGGACTCTCAGTTTTAGAAAGATTCCACTGTGAAACAAAGTAAAATTTCACAAGCAGCTCGGAAACATTAACTGCATTCAAGACACAGCAAACATGTTCTGTTTAATACACCGCTCATCCCCCAGTTGCTGTGGTAATTTGCATGGGTATTTTCTTCAGGTATCACCAACTGCTAAGAGGAGTAGCTATAATTCCAGAATCAGTGGTGGCACTCAATTCCCCCAAAATCTCTTATGTGGCACTGTCCATGCTTTGGACAGTACCACATAAAAGTGGGAAAAAAAACCCAATCTTATAGACAGAAAGAGAATGTCAGCAGAAAAAAGTTAAATCACTAAAGAGAAAACCTCCAACTTCATCACGGACAGATGTTTTTAAATTTCTTTTCAAACATACTTATTCTATGTATTCTTTCACAACATACTAAAAAATGTCTTAAAGCCGCACACATAATGAGAAACTTCAAGTGCTGAGAGTTGATGGCATGCTGCACTTACTGTTTTGATGAGTTTACACTCCATGAAGAGGAAGGAAACATCCCCCTGCACAGCATATGGCATCACTACAGGAGATAGCAACAAAAAAAGACCTTCAAGGGACCATCTGCCAGTTCTGCTCCAGTCACAACTCCTCCTTGCCCACAACATGACCCTTATACCAAGGAGACCAGTGAAGGATACACATAGGAAACATCGTAAACAGTTAAAGCTGATGCTAGGCTTGCATCATTCACTTCACTTTTATTAAGAGTTTTTCCCATCAAATGCCAAGAGAATTTAACCTTTAACACTGTTGTCCAGGAGCACCTGAACAAACCACTGAAACAATGGTCCAGAGGTGGTTATCCATTCCTCGCTGCTTTCACATCTTCAAATATTGTTTCAAAGAATAACAAAAGGAGGAAATTGCTAAGAAAAAATGTGATCTTTATGGCAGATGGTACCACGGGATAAATGGCTGTCGGTCTGCTGTAAATAATTAATCATTGTCAAGTGTGGTGCCCCAGTCATCTCAACAGAAGCATATGATACTAAGAAAAATGTAACATTTGTCACAGAAGTACCACACACATCATGGGGCTTTCTTTTTAACCCAAGATAGGCACAAGAATATAATTTACAGAGTCAAGCAAGACTTAAAGGATGCATAAGAACAGCCTTCCTTGCACGCACACTTCTATGCAAGCTGACTGATCCTCAAAACAGAAAGGAGTGTGTTGAGTAGCACTGGCTTTCCTTTTGCTCGTGAGAAGGCAAACAGAGAATGAGAGGAATGGGCAGAAGACTAGTTCTGTTTCTCTCATAAGCCCTCAGTGTGGTAACCAGTGCACATCATGTTCCCCGCACATTTATTACACTCGTAAAAAGTGAAGTAGGGAAGCAACTGGGACTCACAAGATACCACTCAGGCCGACAACTCCTACCACAAAGCCTGGGACAGCGCAGCTCATGCCTCACCTCTTTACAATCATGTTCAGCCTCCTGTTTTGGGATCATATGGGAACAGGTGGGGAAACAGGCAGATGGTAACTGGAAAATGCACTTCTGAATACTACCTCTATGGTATAGCTGCATTTTCTTTACACAGCTCTGGACAGTCCAGTCCTACAAGAACTATTATTCCTAAATTACAGGGAAGATGAGCCAAACAAGGAGCAGCAGCAGCTGCTGCACAGGGAAAATCCAGGTAAAGAACAGTACACACAGAATTACTTGTTACCCACACTTGTCTTCCCGGTCACTGTACAGAGACCGCATGGTGCCTGACCTGGAAGGGTGGCTTCAATCACCTGTTAACATCCTGCACACCAAGCCACAATGAGAAAGGCTTTCCTAACAGCCATGACAGATGTGGAACAGGGTTAACCCAAAGGAACTCTGACATGGCCTTAAAGGATCTCTGACACCTGCCCTGGGCAGACACATCATCCTCAACAGCAGACGTGGATGGGTTTACCAGTGCTGTTCAAACCTGTAGAAAGAGCAGGCAGATATGAGATATGGGATCAACACTGTGTTCATTAAAATAAAAAAATGCTTGTGCAGTTCTGTGAAAAAAGGTAGACATAGTCTTCTCCCTCCCTTTTTTTCTTTCCTCTTGTCACTTTTCTCTCATTTCTGCTCATTTTACCCACATTACAGCTGTAGCTTTATAAATGACAGGCTGTGGCCTAGCATCATGTGACAGATCATCCGACATCAGCTCTGAAAAATGGAGATGCTGTCAACTGTCTGGTTCTCCTCACATTCACTGTCAGCATCAGCGCATTCAGGCCGCATGTCACAGTCATCTGAACAAGATGAATACAGTACTGTGAACATCAGCTTGGGAACCAAGTCAATCAAACATGTGACCACAAACACACAGAAGTATTTGTACTGAGAAACTGCCACAGAGAAAGGGTTTTCAGTGCCCTGCTATGTACTGCCACTGGTAGTTTTTAATTAAAATATCTGCTCAAACTAGTTCAACAAACAAAGAGGGATTTTTGTGGTGAGGCTTTTTATACAGAAGCTTGTAAAGAAAATCTCAGCATCCCCTGGGGTTAAAGACAACCTCAAGATGGACTAAAGCTCTTAGGGACAAGGCTTACTGCTCCTAACTTCACCGGACTAATCCCAGTGACAGGCTCCCACAGTGAGGCAAGGGGATTGAGTCTCCTGTGCTACCCACACGAGCCTCTAACAGAGGTGGGTCAGAGAAGACAATGCTATCTCCTTTCCCCCACTGTTCAGTATAATTCAGAAAGGAGATGAAATTAAAAGGACTGAAAAGGAGGCTTCTGTCATTTAATTTCCATTTGGAAAAGCAGAAATAGCAATGGGCCATGACATGGTTCAGTGCTGCTCTGCTCACGGGACAATGTGGTTATGCACTGCCTCCTTTCCTATCATCTGCTCCTTCAGTGTTTCTGGGCTGCGTATCCCAGCTGAGTCCGTTGAAGGTTGTGCACTGTTTATTGAGGCACCTTGAAACAAAACAGCCTTTCCCATAAAAGAAGCTGCACAGTGAAAAATTGCTTAGGGCACAAAATAGGAAAATTAATGTTTCTCCTGTTACACAGTATTTCATCATATAACATCCATAGTTTTTCCTCCTTCCTATTTTGCCTCCCTCTGTCCTTAAATTTTTCCTCTCAAATATATGTGCAGATCTTCATGTGTGTCTCTTATAAAATGCCTGTATTCTGTTGCCTGCTACAGGTTAATCTCAGAGCTGCAATCGCTACACAAACAAGCAAGAAAATGTTAACCCATTGTGCCTGTGCTGAAATTGGTTTCAACATTAACGAACCAAAGCAGTGGTCTGGGAAAACAACAGAAATGCCTTTAGCAATGGAGTGATAAAAACCAGCATTCACCCAGCAGAAGTGGCATTTATGGGCAAATTTTTGAGCAGCATCCCAAAATGAAAAATGTGCAGTACATTAAAATGAGTATCATAAAAACATCAGGAAAAATGCCAAGACAGCAATGACCTTGTAGCAGTCAGAGAACAGTCCTATTCAAAGATAATAGGACTTCAGCTCAGACAAAAGATGACTGAGCTGTGTTGGGAGGTTCGCCAACCAGAGGATCCATTTGAATTGTCAGTGGAAGTCTGGACTCTTTCCGTCAGTGAACACAAATGTTTAAACTCTTTCTGTGTTGGAGTGCTATGTGCTGTTGCTACCTACAGCACAGAGGAAGGGGAAAAGGAACGTTATTCTCACTTACAGAAGCATTTCTGTCTTTATCTTCCTAACAGAAGGTGATGGGGTAAACTGTGAAAGAAAAACTGCACAACATGCCATTAACAGTAAAGTGACTTCACAATTTCTAGGACTGCTTGTTTCAGCCTTGCCTGGATCACCATCTCTCTTAGTACCTTAATAGAGTACCAACTCATTCAGTACCTTATCTCAAAAGGAAAATTTACACAAGTCATTTTCAGAGAAGTTAATCACCTGCATGGATACACCCTAACGCATGGTCATACTTAGAATAGGAGCAGACGAATGATGGCCGAAGACCATCCCCTTCCATGAGAAGGTCTGTCTATGACTCTTCTGCCCCTAGTGTGGCTCCTGACAAAAAGAAAATGCTCCTTGCCTTCTAGACATACCATGCACCTGCAACTGATCTAGGTAGTGTATGTGGAATATGATAATAACTTACATTATGGAAAGCAGCAAAAATGAAGACACTTAAATTAGTACAAATTTATCCTAAATTCAAAAAGACAACCACTACAATTCCTGCAGACTTTTCTACCGTCCTTCTCCCAGTCAACAGGGACAGCCACACAGAGGAGTTACAGTCAAGTGCAACTTTGGATATGAATCAAATGAAGAGCCTACTTCTGAAATACATACCGACCTGTAGAATTCACCACTGCTCTGTGATTTGTCTAAACAAACAGATGAATTTACTTAAATAGCTCCCTGCATTGTCAGAAACCTCAAAACAGCTCAGCATCAGCACATGAAAGCAAGAAAGTGAAATTAGCTCAGAGCTGGGAGTATCATATCAATTCTGGAAAGTTTCTTCAGTTTTATATCGTGTCCCCTGCCACATATGCATAAGAGAATATGCAGTGAAGCTGGGATGAGACCATATTTGATTCTGCCAATTTCCAGACCTCCAGATTTAGTCCCTTTGAAAGATAAAATGATTCTATTATTGTTATGAAAGATAGAACAAAACAGTCCATCCGTCCGTCCTTCCTTCCTTCCCTCCTTCCTTCCTTCCCTCCTTACTTCCTTCTATAGCATTTTTAGCAGTAACACAGGGAAACTGCAAGAGATTTTACTTTGTGTTTAAGAAAAAAAAAATATGGCTATTGAAGCTTCAGAACAATCTGTGTTAAAAGAACTAAGTCTTCAGGACCCAGAAAACTGGACTTTTATAAGCAATAAGGTAGAGCTACCTGACATAATATCAAGTTGATGGATATTTTTACAGCTAGATCTCATTATAAAATGCAGACACTGCTGCCAGCAGCTGAGTAATGTGCTGGCTCGTTAGCAGGTCTCTTTGTACAAGAGGAGGTAGAAGATTATCCCTAAACTCACATCTTTTAGCCAAACAGACACATTATTCTTTCTGCGCTCAAAGTTCTGAATGGTCATTTACAGTAAAGGCAACAGCTTTCACTGGAAAACAAGTAAGTTGCCAAGAAATGATGAATTAAAAAAAAAAAAAAAAACCAAAACCCAAAACCAAACTAAACTCCCCCCTAAAAGGGAAAAGCAGATCTATTGCAAATCTCCAAAAGATGAAGCTTTGTCAAGGAACAAAGTTGAGAAACACTGTAACTTGATCATCTACTCTATACCTCAAATGTGCTGCTATTCCTTTGGATTCTACCAAGAGGAATAGAGAAATGGGACAAAAATATAGGCATCAGAAGTAAACATGACCTTGGGGTGGGAGTAAGGATTGGAGAGATAAGGTTGAGAGGGAAAGAAAGCTTTAAACATGATAAAGGTCCAGTGCCAAGTAATGCAGTATTAAGATGAGCTGACATCACTAGAACAGATATAATTCCTGACCTTACTTGATGGAGCTTATTCACTGTGTTCATCACTTCTTATCCAAGCTGTCAGGAAAATTGTAGCACTCGCCATACACAGTCTTAACAAAAAACACACCTTTGAAAACTGTGTTAAACAAACTGAGATAATTCATGACAGAGTTGCTAAACTCACAGGAAATGGATTTGTTTTCTGACCATCGAGCCAAAATCTCTAAGATTTTTCATGACAGGCACTTCTCAAATAACTGTTGCTTACGTTTTTCTTGTCAAGAAGCTTTCTCAAATCTCAGCCTTGTGGGGTAATTGCCAAGAAAGTAGACAACTTCAAAGTCTTCCAAATCTCAAGTATTATTTGGTGGGTCAAAAAGAACCTAGTGCGTCATCTATGTGCCACGTCACCATTCTAATCAGTAAGTAGTAGTAGCTAATAGACCAACTACATTTGAGATATTTGATCCTGTTCTTTTAAATCAACATTGCATGTAAACCATTCTATATAATTGAGCTCTGGGATACCATTAGGGCAAGATTTGAGCCAGTCTCAACTGTCATTACTGCACTAGACTAAGACAAACACAATAGCCAGTATGGAGCCTGATTACATTTGTTTGACAGTTGCATGCTGAGAGCACGCTTCTCTCACATTTACATCTCTATACAGGAACTATAATTCTGTCAGTGTCAGTGGAGTTAGGCTAGTATAGCCACAGTGAGGAAGAAAAGAGAATCGGTCTGCATCCCATACTGCTTGAATAAAATAAGTAGAGTTGGTCAAACAGTGAACTAATTCAGAATTAAGTCATTAAATGCATTAGTTCTGTTATTTTTCACTGAGTTGCATTATTACGGTGAGTCTTATCGGAAAACACGCTATCTGTGAGGCAGCAATGTGCCCTTGAGGCCAAGAAGGCCAATGGTGTCCTGGGGTGCATTAAGAAGAGAGTGGCTAGCAGGTTGAGAGAGGCTATTCTCCCCCTCTACTTTGCCCTAGTGAGGCTGTATCTGAAGTCCTGTGTCCAGTTCTGGGCTCCCTAGTTCAAAAAAGACAAGGAACTATTGAAGAAAGTCCAGTGGAGAGCCATGAAAATGATGAGGTGACTGGAGCATCTCTTCTATGAGGAAAGGCTGAGAGACCTGGGTCTCTTTAGCGCAGAGAAGAGAAGACTGAGAAGGGATCTTATCAATGCTTATAAAAACGTAAAGGGCAGGTGTCAAGAGAATGGGACCAGACTCTTTCCAATAGTGCCCAGTGACATGACAAATGGCAACTGGTGCAAACTGGAACACAAGAATTTCCACCAGAACATGAGAAAAAACTTTACATTGGGGGTGACAGAGCACTGGAACAGGCCTCCCAGGGAGGTTGTGGAGTCTCCTCTGGAGAAGGAGGTCAAGAGGTCCCTTTCAACCCCTACCATTCTGTGATTCTGTGATTCGTTGTAAGCAGATAATTGCCAAGTTATTTGCAAAATATCATAGTTTCAGCAGTTCATACATTATCAAGAGACGGTGTCAGGGAGAAGACAGGAGTGAAAAATCCAATAATTCTTCACCATTGTGAATAAAATTGGGCTTTACCCTCCTAAGAATATATTTTTGCCACCTCCAGTTGTCATATCCTTCAATATCAAAGAAGAATCAGAGAATCAGAATTAGGTGTCATTGGTCCTTGAATGGGAGACCGCTCATAAGAAATAAGAGCGTAAAGACACAGGACAAATGATTCAGACATTTTCTCCATGGAATTCTTACCATCCTTTGAAATTTTTCCACTTCAACATCCAAATCTGGGTCTTCCTTCAGTGATCCAGCAAGCAAACTGTAGTAATTTTCATCTGGTTTATGATTAAGTACCTCCTTAAAAAGCTTTCTTAATTTTTTTTTAAATTGGAATAAGGTTTCTGGAGACAGAATCTCCAGCATCATGGAGTTGGCCCCCAATCTTTAAAATGTACAACATGGCCTAGATTTTAGGTTCCAGTAAAACATTTCTCCTCAATAAAAGGGGTAGAAAAACATGGCGGAAGTATGTCGCAAATCAAATCATTCTAATCTGCTTCTCTCTTTTTCTCAGCATCTCAATTTACAAAACTTGTTGAACTTCATGTCTGGAACACAGGAGTGATTGGATATGACCAAAGAGAGGTGTACCAACCTAAAAACAAGGAGCTGAAAGTGCTAGGAGTGTACTGAAGATCCTGTTAATCCTACAACATCCTATTCAGGTAAGCTGCTCTTAGTAATGTATCTTAACTTCATGTAAAATTTCACGAGGAACAGCTTGCAAGTCTCTGTTCATATTTGCACTCTAGAATGTTTCTGATGAAAACCAGGTGTACAAATTATCTTTTGGTGTTTTCACTGTCATTAAGAAGGGGGAATTATTTTCAAGGACAGAAACAGCAAGTAAATGCCTGGTGCCCAACAATCATCATCAAAATGTGCTTGAGAGACCAGGGCAGGGCTATTTACTCAATCTTATGTACAAGGAAAAAAGAGTGTAATCACTTTGCATAACTTCCTTCAGAATATTGAGGACCAATTGAGAAACAAATCCGAGGTCACTGTAGGCGAACACTGCAATTACCTTACCTTCTTTTTCCCAAGAAGTGTCCTTGTGCCTTTATGAGTTTCAGAAGAGTACTCAGCAGATGCTCAACTTCCAAAATAAAGGCTTGTTTCAAGCGTTTGCTTGCATGCAGACGTGAAAAGTTAGGGACAAGGACGTGCTAAGGCATTTGCCTGATTCAGGACTTGGACGAATAGATAAATCTTCAGACTTTTTTCAAATTTCTTATTACTCTGCTTGACTCCAAAATACTCAGTGATTTAAATCATGTTATGTACAAGGCCAGATTGGATAGGGCTTTGAGCAACCTGATCTAGTGGAAGGTGTCTCTGCCAATGGCAGAGGGGTTGGAGCTAGACAATCTTTAAGATCTTTTCCAATTGAAACCATTCTGTGATTCTATACATTATGTTTTACATTATCTGCTCATAAATATCTACTTCTAGCCTAGCTTCTTCTGTTAGCTTGTATCTTTTTACAATTTAAGAAAAGTTCTGGAAAATGTGCTGGTCTTCTTTTTTTCTTTCTTTTTTTTTTTTAAAGTTCAGGTTTTCATACTCATCTCAATGTTATGTCCCAATGGGCTTTATGAACCACATCCATAGCAATTAGAGGCTGTAAATAATGCAATGTCATGTAACAATAGGAAGATAGGAAAGCCGCACATTAGCTTGGAAACAGACAGCCTTTAGTAAAACTTGGCAATAGTCTTAAATATCTAGCTAATTCTGATTGGTAGTTTTACAAGGAATATAAGATTTTGCTCTAAATCTCCTTTAACGTTGTCTGGACCGAAGTAAAATTGTCTCTTCCTAGACATCTTTTTGGTTTTGAACCCATACAGAGTGTTTGTTATATGCAAGGAGAAATGAAATGCAAAAGGAAAGAGGAACAGAACAATTAATATGATTTATTAATATGAAATATGCATTAATCATTAGCAAGCCATTCTATATTCATCACTTACAGGAAGGCTCATCATTCAAAACATCTTTGGTGCCAGTGTTAATTGTCTGATCTTGGGGCTGATCTTCCTTCCCACTGAAGTCAACAAGGCAACTTCTAGTAACTTTTACAGGAACCCTAGTCATTTTGCCAGATATGTGCCCCTTCATGGTAGGCTGAAGAACTTCTCCCTTGTCTTTCCTCCATTTCTCAATAAATTACCTCCAAGGCCTCTTCCTTTTTTTTTTTTTTTTTTTTTTTTTTAACCCTGACACATATATACTCATCTTTTTAGCCACTGTTTTAGCCTAGAGCAACTGCTTCATCTTTGAAGGTGTATTAGTTTCACGCATGCAGCCACTACAAATGTAAGGTCTAATCTGAAAACAAGTATTAAATGTTCACCTGCCACTAAAATCACCACTATGAATAGTGTAGCAGAAAAAAAATAATACACGCTTCTCCCAGGAAACCTGCATAGTAGAAGGATAGTAAGTCACAGGCAATACATGAAGTACATCAGCTATCTGTCATCGTATATATGCTATGTCATATCTTTATGTAATAAAACATCTAACTTTGCTTTACCTATTAGACTGCTTGACGTCAGAGGCTGAAAATCTTCTGGTGGAATAAGGGTCAATCAACCATTACCTCCTCCAACAGAACCATCTTGTACTGGAAAGCTCTCATGGGAAATTGCAAATCCACAGGCATTTTGGTCCAGGATGAACCTAGAAGTTCACCAAAGCCGGGGGTTCCCGACAGTCCAGAGCTTGTATATGAGCTACTTATTCAGGATAGTGGCTTAGACAGACTTGAAAAACAATTGGACAACAGGCAGCTAGATCCGTATGACTCTGATAGGCAAGTATATTTCTCTAAAGGTATTATACTAGATGCATTAGCAAGCAAAGCAATCACATAATTCAACTCTACATCATAGAGTTTTTCCCTCCCCATGCACAAAGTATACGTTTATCATTAAAACAGTCCCCACAACACTTCTGTCACTGAAACAGCATTACTGGAAAATTGTCAATAATTCTTTTTTCATCTTTCAGAAGAAATGCTTCCCCATTATTTTATTTAAAAGGTTTGCCTCACTTTGAAGCAATTTTCAAAATCACTGACATTTTTATTTCACCAGAAACAGTCTTTTCTTAGTCTCCACTAAACAAGAATGTAATCCCTGCTGTTTTCTGTGAATTGGCATTTTCAAAAGTTATTTTGAAAGTTAGTTTGAAAATATTCAAAATTGGTTTTAGTCTTGTTTTCAGTGAAACACAGCATAGAAAAGTTGATTGGAGATGAATCCATTTCAAATGCTGTGGTTTGGGTTGTTTCAAACACACACACAAAAAACCTTACCTGTACTTCTGATTGTCTCATTAAACCTACGATTATTTCTATCAAGAGCTCCTGAATGTGTTAATGGACTTCAATTCCCTTGACTTCAATGGAAGCTGCACACTTCAGCATCTCACAGGAGGTAACTGACACCACACGACTGCATTTTGAAAGGACAGTTTCTCAAACCACCTTTGTCCTGAAAGAATTCAATTTAGCCAGCTCCAAAGCCTGTCTCATTCATACAATACATGTTTACAATAAAGCTATTTCTTCCATTAACCACTGTACAACTTTCAAAACCAGCTATTAAATGGTTGCCTCCTCCATCCACAATTTCTTTAATTTGCAAAACTGCTCATCTCTTTACTGGAATGTTACCAAAGCACTTGACCATCATCTGTTTGTGAGTCTCTATTTAAAGTTATAAGAGCAAACAAACAAAAAAGGCAGGTTTCTGACAAAATAAAGCTGGTTATTGGTTGCACAATATAAAAGAGGTTTGACGAATAGAAGCCAAGTTAGAAGGTTCTGGATTTGAAACGATGACAACAATTATAAAAATCACAGAAACTGAATTGACCAAATCAATTTTCTCATTAAAAGTGTCACAATTACAGATGGTAACAATCTGGAAATAGCTGAAAAGAGAAAATAATTACAAAGGGATGAAAATGTACTAATGCTCAATCGTACTGGATGTGTGGGAAAGTATATTCCGGCTGTCCTTAATTCATCATCCGACTGTACTAAGCACCCACTTTTACAAACAAAAACATTGCCTTAGTTGTTGAAATCCTTTATTTAGTAATCTGTGTAGGCTGAAATGTTGAAAATGGTTTCTAAATTCCTGGCTTCTGAATCCATCTTCAAAGTTGTCTTTGTCTATATTATCGGACAGCTGCAGGCTTTAATCAAAGGTAATTAGATTTACCAATTTCTGTCAAACATCCTAACATCATTCCTTCTGAGGAAAAGCCTACTATTTTAGAACTTGCAAATTCAAGGGAATGCCACTTAATCCCCATTTTTTCCAAAATAAAGTGTCACCAAGAATGCAAGGCAGGAAGTGAAAAACCTTGGAGTATTCTACAAAGTGGGTGTTAGTATGGCTTAATAATCTGTAAAACAGCAGAGAAGATTTAGACAAAAGTCCAAACAAAGCCAGCAGCCTTCAGGGACTCGTGACACGCACACCCTTTTTTAGGCACCTGCAATCAAGCAGCACCTCCTGAACCACTGCTCAGCAGCTGTATAAGCTGATCAACTACCTCACTGTATCATATTCGTTCCTTTTGGTTAGGTCTGCAATTCCATTCACATTAAATGCAGCCTTGAAAGACATGTAACAAATTAAGTATTTTCAACTCATTTATAAACCACAAACAGCTAGTCTGACATATATGTGCTCATAAGTGGAGGGAGGGTATTTGCAATCTTTTGTAATCCCTCCAAGATATTACACTTAAAGGAAGTCCCTGATGTTTAGGACATTTGAGAGTGGCCAGTATCAGTAGAACATGAAGAAAGAGGTGATACAATTTGACAAGATGACAGGATGCACCACTCAGCTAGAAAGAGTAACTGCAGTTTCCCATGAGGTGACACAGCTACTTAATGTCCCTTGCTGAGATGATGTCTTTTAACCTCTAACAATCCTTGGACAAGGATAGAAATGGAATTTTTTGAGTTTGTGAAAAGATACATTAAGGGACGAATTTTTGAGTACACTCACAATGCACTGCATGTTTTCCAGCTGTCCAGGCATTGCAGGACTAAGACAGATGTTTACACATGAAGAAGCTCAGCCTTCTTTCCAGGCAATGTACATTCAGAAGACCTGCTAAACACTGGATGCCTTTATGTCACTGCCAAGCAGTCATGATGAATGAAGCACTTCTCAAACCCAGCTAAGATCAAAACATTATTGGTGAAGAAAATGAAAGGTCCTTCTGTGTTAAACAAACCAAAGCTTCTGCACTGCCAAACAGTCCTTTGGGGAGTTCAAGTGGAGACTGAGAGGGACATGCTGTAGAACACAATACTGCCTCTTCTGCAGAAGCAAAAGAAGAGTGCTTTCCTTCTTTCTGGGCCTGAGAAAGTGGTGTTAAACCTCAGCTCCCACACAGTACCAGCTGATGTTATAAAAGGTTCCATCTGCTTCAGCCATGGACTCTGTTCTCTTTCAATGCTTACTCCATGCAAGCACTCACACTGTTACTGAAGATTAGTGTTCGTTACTGAAAGTCTATTCAAAGGCATAATGAAATAAACGTTTTACTCTCAAAAGAATCCCAACGGGCACATGCCCCAACCCTCACCATTACCTAAGTTTTTCCTCTGTATTATTTTGAGAAGATGAGATCATCCAGATAGAATCTTTTCCTGATAGTCTAACTGAACTGACATTTGGCTTTCTCAATATCAGCAAAATGGGCTACAAGCAGAATATTATTTGCAACTTCACAACAGCATCAGTAGCATGATGTTTGTTAATTTTCTGTAGAGGTTATGATCAAGTCTATGGACTACTGTACAGAATAGTCAAGACTTCGGTTACATTCAGCTTAATTATAAATAGGGCTGTTTTGCTTGCATTGGACAAAAGAATGTTATTGTCAGAGGAAGTTTTGGTTACTTTAGTTACTTGGGTCAAACTGTGTGTGGGTTAATGAATCCCACAAAAGCTAAATAGCTTTGGCCACTTCAAACACAAGCTGTGAAGAGTTGTTATATTCCAAATCGTAGCTTCAAAAGGCTCCTTAGCTTTGTTAGCCTAAACTATGAAGCATCTTAGCTATGTAAACACTACTTCTTCAGAGGATTAACACATGGATAGTAAGCTCCTGTCATGATGAGCACAAATGGAATTTAGAAGGACAGTTTTACTTTGTTGATCAAATGGAAATAAATAGAAATATATGAAGAAATAAGTGAAAAAAAAATTTAAAGTTGTCTGGTTTTACTAAAAAAAAAGACTTTATAAAAAGTATTATCAGTAACTGAGCTCACAGTTTCCTGAGGGATTTAATAGTTAACATAAAATGAACATTATCTTTTCCTTTAAGGAAAACCTAGATTGGAAATTGTGTGGGGTTGTGTAATACCTAGGAAGCACAGCTCCACTTGAAATGTCATTCCCAGGTTTAAAAAACAAATGTGATATTTTCTGGTTAATTTTCCATATACTCTTCCTCATTCATCAAGTTCCCAAGAGATATTGGAAATATGGAAGAAAGGTTTTTGAACTGCAGTAAACAAAAATAATTTAGTGAAGACTACATAACAACACGTGAGATCCTACTCTATCGGTTAAGCAGTATGATGGATGTCTAAAGCTATGGAACAAAAAGATAACTTCTTTTAAAAAATCCTAGTGCTATGAAACTGGCAAAGACTTTTCCAGCACCTATGGAGGAAAAGGGTACCATGAAACAAGTCAAATGAGAAAAAAAACATCTCTACATATACAGCTAATTCATCAAAGAGAGGCCTTTCCTACTGCCAGCTGTTTGGAATGAAGTCTTGCTTTCCCCAGAAGCTACCTCTCTAACACAAGGTCTACTGGCCATCAGAAACATTTACCGTACTTCTATGATCCTACTTGTTTTGTTTCCTTAAACCTGATTTACGTGAACACACTAGCTGTTAAGTCAGGATAACCTACCTTCTGTGAAGCATCTCTTTCATAAAAGAGGTTGCCATCTTTTTACTAAAATCAGAACACAAAGAAAGGATACACAATACAATATGCAACACTCCACAGAACAAAGCTCAAATATGATGTTGCTGCATATACGCCCTGTATATAAAAAAATACTGTATGCATAGACTGTATATAAAGGAAGATTGCCAGTAGTAGTTAGCTTTTGTCCTTTCTTCCTAAGAGCAAGAAGAGAACTTTCTTGATATCTAGCTTTTCTTATTCTGAGCTTGTGCATGAAAGAGTGGCAAGATGGTATGTTCAGAAGATCCTTTTTCTTACAGTAACCCATTTCCCCAGGCCAGCTATTGACAAAAGGTTTGTACCAGATATAGTCATGCTCTTAGTACACTTGAAGAGTCAAATACAACTGATGACAACACAGAACCCTTGAGTGCAACTTGAAATACTTGCTTACTTTCTGAATTTTACAGAGGCGTGACTATTGCTATGTGGAATGTGGCTAGCTGGCACAGAATCAAACAATAAACCAACATTTTCAAACTCAAAGTAAGCTACTAACTTTTGCTAAGAGTGTGAGCTGCAACCTGCCAGAAGTAACCGTCTTTTTAAAAAAATACATTTGAAAAAGAAAACAATCTTAAAAGTAGAACTGAGCTTGGAACCGGTTTTGTTTTCAAAGGCATAAAGAAATACAATTCACATATTAAAAAATAAAGAAAAAAAAGCTGTGCTTCCTGAGCAGACAAATTCAATTCAACCAGGCAAGATCTAGGCACTATTCCCTCTCCATAAACAATGTAAATAGCATACCTCTAACAGTCATTAGTTTATCTGTAGACACCGAGATTTCTTTCATGCAAGAAGTCATACCAACAAGTGCTGGCTACTGAATTATCTTCTGTTTGAGAAGGAAAGTTCAGTTTGAACTTTCATCGTGCTCAAGATCTTTCCTATTCTTTTTAAAGATTACTGTCAATCAATGTTTGTGCTCAAAACACTTTCCTCTGCTCATGGTTCCTTAATTACTTATATATTACCTTAAGATAATCTTAAAACATTACTAATCTTCTTTAAAGCAAAAGCCTTTGGGTATAGGAACATGGAGATTCAGAGCAAGTTTTTCTTCCCAATCATTTGTACCTGTCTTACTAAGTACAGTACATCAACCAAGCCCATATCCTGGATTTAAATTTATAATGCTCAGCTCACCAGAGGGATTTACCTTTGCAGGAAGGAAAGGGGCCTGTTTGGATGCATCTTAATGCCTGAATAATTTTCAGGAAAACTGATTATGTAAATTAAGATGACTAGCATTAAGAAACGTATCTTAGAGTTCTGAGTAGTAGCAGAAAAATGTTGGTTTGGTGCGCTTCCCTCTATCTATAGGTAAGCAACCTGAGATACCCAGGGCTTGTCAACACTGGCCACTCAACACAACAACAGGCCAGCCTCTGCTGTTGGTGCAAGAGCAATTATTTATAGTTTCTTCCTCTCTTCTTCTGCTTTATCTATCCCCTCTTCTCTAAAACAACCTGAGAAAGGTTAGCATTTGTTGAATTTGGATTATACCTATGGTCTTACACTTTAATCTTCTGGACGCTAAACACAGGAAAACATGTAATGCCTTCAAGAAGCTGTTTACTGAGCACAGCCTCATTGAACCAACATAATTAATGAATATTAATCCAGACAATAACTCAGCAGACAGACAGGAATGCAGTGTCAGCACTCAACAAGATGAAAATGGGATGTCATTGAGTGTGCAAAGGAGGCAAACACCTTCATATTAAAGGAATTTAAGCAAATGAAAACAGGAAAGACAGGAGATTTCAGCTGGAGGCAGATTTGCACACTACCAGATATATTCCTGGACCAAGTATTTGCCTTTTTGGTTATAAAATTAGAAACTATGACAGCATGTCATTAGTGTTCTAGTAAGTCTTAAAAGGTAGAAAAATGCAGCCTTTCAGGTTTCTTGGTCAGGCAGAGAGAAGTGATGAAACTCCATGTTCCACAAACTAGCAGTAGGTAACTGTATGATTTCAGTTACAGCGCTGAAAGGAAGACTGGGAAAGGAATCCATCTTCCTATGTCTCTGTGCTGGCTATGCCAAATCACAGGAGGAAGCTAGAAACTGGGGTTTCTGCCATGCACAGCCTCTCCAGTTCTTGCAAACTTATCCCTGGTCTCAGGGTATCCAACGCTTATTTAAAAGCCTGGCTCTTTGGAGTGACTACTTAGATATGACATTTGATTTTATTTGAAGAGTTGCAGATAACTCTTCTCTGGGAAGGGAAGAAACAACCCACTGCAAATACACAGTGGGTCATGGAAACTCACTACTAAGGACGCATCTCTCTGCTCTATATGGAATCATAGCTGAGCAGATTAAAGCCAATTCAGGGCTGGGGGGGGTTCATTATGCTGCTTTTCTAGAGGGACTATAAATTATATTTTTCATAAATTTCCCTACTTTTTTATTTAAACTGGCTTTATTTAGTGTGCAATTACTCTAGAAAGTCATATATGTTATGCTTTCACATAGGGATTGATATAGCCCTTTTTCTGAGGACAAACATAGAAGATTTCACAAGAAAACATGAGTTAAAAATACAAATGTATTTTAAATAGAATGCTAATATTCTCAAAGCCATGTGGACATAAAAGCATTAATTTGCTGAATAGATGGTTATGGGATCTGTTGATATATTATTACTACTAACTCTTGGCAGTACTAAAGTTCCTTGAGAAGCAAAACTAATGGAAGCTGGTCAGTTTCCTATCAATCAGGATTCCACACTTGAGATTCTATGTCTAATATTGTTCATCCTTGAGGCACAGATTTCCCCTCACATTTGGGACATCCATAATGTCAGTCTTCTCTGCTCATCTCCAACATCTTGTAATACATTTATGTTGTTGCCTTTATCTCAATGTGGGCATCAAGAAGATATGTTCTCCAGTTATTTCCATGAGTCATGCAGTTTTGCAAGCTCTGTAGGAACTATTTAACCTTAAAACTTCTGTCAAATTTGGTTAAAACCAGTGAAAGCACTGAGAAGCTATGAGCAAAAAGAGATATGTGCACACATGCACAAAACGTGACCTTTTAAGCCAAGTTTCCTCAGGAAATCGAGCTAAAAAAAAAGGGTATGGCGGTAGTTCTTTCAAAGCTAGTTCAAATACGGAGATACGTTGTATGTCCTATTCGGTATGCCTTTTTTAAGCTATCGGAATGTGGTTGCATTCATAAACAGCTATAAATACTTCCCACAGTAACAGCATATAGTGGCTGTTTCTCTCTGCTCCCAGCCAAACTTCACCTCCCCAAATGTAAAACAAGACCCTATTTTGGAAACTGAACTTCAGCAATGTGTATATTCCTACAATCTGGAAAAGGACAAGATTTTTGAGAAACAAAAGCAACATATAATGCCTTTCTAGCATTAGATGTAAAGTTTAGCCTTTGGAGCTATAAACAGCAGTAATTTTAACCTTGCAGAGAAGAGGATGCAAAAGCTATCACCGAGATAAAAACTTGGTAAAAAAAAGTGCTTTCATTTTCAGCCTAAAATAAAGCAAATTCAACACATCATACCTGCCTGAAGCTGTTCCTTGTAAATATACCTCACAGAAAAATGACAGCAACTTTTTTTCATAGTGCATTCCTCTTGGAAAAATTGATCCATGCTTTTGCCACATTAGGAGTAGTACATTTTTCTATAACGTGACGGAAAGTTTTAGGAAACAGGGCATGACAAGCACAGTGCAGATTCATAAGGGTGCACAATCCACATTTTCAAGAGATTTACTGATTTGAGATGACTTTTGTCTCTCAGCTGCAAGCTTGCAATTGTAAAGCAAGAGGCAGGCCTGTCAGCATGACTATATGTTTTCTGGTTAAGCAGCCACAGTAGTCCAGGATCTACCTCAGTGGCACAATTCATGAGGATAAGGTCAGCAGTACAGAGCAATAGCTTTCAGGTTTATGTTCACACAGGAGCTCAGAGCACATGATGATGCCAAGTACTTTTAAAATCATCTAGCTCTTTTCCAGCACTCCCTGATCTCCAATTCCAAGTTTGCAAGGCTGACATTTATTTTAATTAAATTAATTTATTAATTTAGTCATATACTCTCAGTGTAAAAATCATGCTTGAGGGAGGGACAAGTAAACTGTACATGGCTCCAGCAAGACCACAGGCTAGTACTATCACTGCAAGCAAAATGATCCACAGGCATTGCCTTCCCATCACCCTTATGCATGGAGTGGAACCAGCCATAACTAACTGCAAGAAACCCAGTTTAAAGCACCCAAGTGGTACAAGTGGTACTACCCTGCTGACAAAACCCTGACTTCCTGCACATCCACAACTAGCAAGAGAAGTGGAAAACTCCTTTGAAAACTAAAGAGAGTACAACTCTTCCCACAAGCTTTATTTCGTATAACTAACAAGACTTGGTTAAAGCTTCAGACCACGGCCACCCTTCCACATAGCAGAAAATTTGGTTCTAAGGCAATCGGTGCTGGATGAAACCCATCAGCAATCGGTGCTGAGCTATAGCAAACTCACTCCTACACATACGAGTTCAAAAAGAAAGAAATTTGAAGGGGTGTCTAATTTCTAGCATACTTTGTGCTGGATTAGGTATTGTCTGTCTTCCCGCATCTGGCACAAACCCAGCATAAATTGCACGCTCTGTTCTGCTTAATTTGACACTTGATCCAGATCATATTTGTGCTGCTTGGTAACTAGGTATTAATGAACGAGAATCACATTTAGGAAGATTCTTGCATCCTAAGATCAATCAGGGTAATTATGATCACTTAGCTTTTTATTCCTGCATTACAGAGATCATTTCTGCTAAAACAGTGCAGGCTCACAAATTTGAAAAATGCCTATCAGTCATAGTTCAATCCTTTCTCAGATCCCTCCTAGCAGGCTTCAGAGTTTACAGAATTTCACAAATTACAAAAAACATAGAATTAGAACTGTAAGTTTTATAAGCTACTTTTTCTCTACTTTTTAGTTCCTCTCACCACCTAATGGGGATACTCATCCAAAGATGAGTGAGGGAAAACAACAGCTCTGTAAAAATAATGACTGTAACCAAGTTCAGAGTGCTTACTCATTAATATGCTACTGGTAACTTGCAGCAGTGTTGTGCGTATGCTGATTTTCCTCTAACAAGGTCTTCTGTCACTGCTACCTTCTCCTTTGGGAGCTGGGCACGTGTGCTTAGACTGGCAGGTTACTTTTCCCCAGTCAGGGTCATTTCCAGAAATCCCTGCACCCCAAATGAAGCATAACTTATTCCAGCTCACTGTCTGCTCTTCAGGTCTATCTTTGGCCCACATCCATATTGACTGATGCTTTCCCCTGCCAGAATTTCCTCCAGCAACAAATCTCAAACTGGCAGAACCACAACACAAGAGGAAGTATCCTCCTGAGACCTGCACTAGGTCAGGAGCTTCATTTACCCATATGTATCTATTCCTATGCAAGAGTTCAAACAAATGGTTTAATCAAAACAGTTTGTTTGCCAATCATATAGAAAGATTTATAAGTTAGGCATTTATCCATTAGCTAAATAGAGAAGACTAGGTCCAAAGTCTTCAGCTGAGCAACATCAGCACTGACTTCTACTTTACAGGCTTGATCTCTCATTAATACATCAAATTCCTATATATGGCAAAGAATATATGACTAAACTGTATTAAGACTTAGATCTCAACTTGTAAGGTTGACTTGGATATGTTATTAATTCGGTGGGTGATCTGCAAGAGTTAGCAATCAACTGTAACCTTTTCACTATAGCACCTAGATGATTTATGTAACACAAAGTAGTACATCAAGTCTGATGGTTTTATGATTGTATATTGAGCTATTTATCAGAACAGTTTCTCAAAGATCTAGACTTGGTCTATTTTTGTTTAGAGTTTATTTCAGATATGGTAAGTCAGAAATAAGTAATGTCTACAACTTGTCTTCGTGGCAGGTAAAGAATTGAAATATTCATTTATTATGTGACATCTCCATATCAGTAAGGAAGAATTTCAAAAGCCAAAAAGAGCTGAACAAAACATAAATGCATACACTGTACTTACTAAACCAATAATCCATACTGACCACAAACAAAACTAACACATACCTGTCTGCAAGACAGCCACAGACTTTATTTATTACTGTAAACCCCTCCACTGGAGTAAAAATTTTTCAGATGAGATGTTGAATTTGATATCCAGCAAGTATAACACGCGGTGAGGTTATTTATTTAAATGAGCAGAGGTATCACTGCTGTATTTCCATGTGGTGAAAAAACAAAACAAAACAACACAAAACAAAAAAATCTCCAAGCCTAAACCAACTTGGAATCATAGAATAGTTTGGGCTGGAAGAAACCTTAAAGCCCATCCAGTTTCAAGCCCCCTGCCATGGACAGGGACACCTCCCAACGGACCAGGCTGCTCAAGGCCCCATCCAGCCTGGCCTGGAACACCTCCAGGGATTGGGCATCCACAAATTTCCTGGGCAACCTATTTCAGTGCCTCATCACCCTCATCTTGCTCATCATGAAGAATTCTTCCTAATATGTAGTCTAAATCTTTCCCCCCCTCCAATTTAAAGCCATTCCCCCTTGCCCTATCACTACCTGCCCTTCAGAAAAGTCCCTCCTCAGCTTTCCTGTAGCCCTCTTCAGGTACTGGAAGGTCGCTATAATGTCTCCCTGAAGACTTCTCTTCTCCAGGCTGAACAACCTCAACCCTCTCAGCCTGTCCTCACAGCAGAGGTGTTCCAGCCCTCCTATGAACTTTGTAGCCCTTCTCTGGACCAATTCCAAGATTTCCATATCCTTCTTATGTCGAGGATTCCAGAACTGGACACAATACTCCAGATGAGGTCTCACAAGAGCAGAGCAGAGGGGATGAATCCCCTCTCTCAACCTGCTGGCCATACTTCTTTCGATGCAGCTCAGGATACAGCTGGCCTTCTGGGATGCAAGTGCACATTGAAGAGAAGAACAGTGAAGCTGGTGAAGGGGCTGGAGAACAAGTCTTAAGAGGAGCAGCTGAGGGAACTGGGGTTGTTTAGCCTTGAGAAGAGGAGGTTGATGGGAGAGATCTTATTGCTGTCTACAACTACCTGAAAGGAGGTTGTAGAGAGGAAGGTGCTGGCCTCTTCTCCCAAGTGACAGTGGACAGGACAAAGGGGAATGGCCTCAAGAAGTATGGAGGGAGGTTCAGACTGGATATCAGAAGAAAAATTTTCACAGAAAGGGTCATCAGGCACTGGCAAAGGCTGCTCAGGGAGGTGGTTGAGTCGCCATCCCTGGAGGTATTTAAAAGATGGGTAGATTAGGTGCTCAGGGGCATGGTTTAGTGCCAGATAGGAACCGCTAGACTCGATGATCCAAGAGGTCTTTTCCAACCTGGTGATTCTATGATTGCCAGCTCACATCAAGAACTTACTTATTTATGTGTTTTCTTCCAAACAATTTTGGTGGATTATGGTAACATTCTCAACAACCGTATAAATGCCACCAAATAGGCAGGTGTTCCACCATAGAACAGGCTGAGTTTTCATGCACCATGCTCTAGTGGATGTATCTGAGAACTACAGTAAGAACTTCACTCATGCCACCACCACAGTTTGAGGAACATGCCTCCTTTTTGACTGGCAGAGCCACCATCAAACTTGAGAATGAAACAATGAAGTCAACTGCAAAGCACCCAGAGCAATTCAGCAAGCTCCCTTGATCCTATACTTGCTGAAGGAAGACGCATCAGAATAGCAAGAGTTGAATTGCTGAACCTACAGTGAATTTCTCAGGCTTCCTGTGGACACCAGAATGGGAACACTCATGGTTTCTACTCCACAACCACATGGCAGTGACAGCAGTTGACAGGAAGTCTTAGGACTGCTTCACTTATTGGGATGAGACTACTTGCCAAAGGGAAGTGCTTCTACCACCAGGAGACTATTTGTACATACTGAAAAGCAGGAAAACTATTTGAGGAAGGCTTGTATGTGCTGATCTACCTGGTGTTTATTATTCATAGAATCATTTAGGTTAGAAAAGACCTTTAAGATCATTGAATCCAACCACAAAACTAACACTGTCAATTACACCATCAAACTATGTCTTTAAATGTCACATCTACACATCTTTCAAATACCTCCAGGGACGATGACTCAACCACTTTCCTGGGCAGCCTGTTCCAATGCTTGACAACCCTTTTGGTGAAGAAACTTTTCCTAGTATCCAGGCTAAAACTCCCCTGGTGCAACTTGAGGCCATTTCCTCTCATCTTATCACTTCTTACTTGGGAGAAGAGACCAACACCCATCTCACACAACCTTCTTCCAGTAACTGTACAGAGCAATAAGGTTTCCCCTCAGCCTCCTCTTCTCCAGGCTAAACAGCTCCAGTTCCCACAGCTTCTTCTTGTAAGACTTGTGCTCCAGATCCTTCAAAAGCTTCATTGCATTCTTTGGACTCGCTCCAGAACACCAATATCTTTCTTGTAATGAGTGACCCAAAACTGAACACAGGATTTGAGGTGCAGCATTATCAGTGCCAAGTACAGGCAAATAGTTACTTCCCTAATCCTGCTGGCCATACTATTTCTGATACAAGCCAAGATGTCATTGGCCTTCTTGGTCACCTGGTCACACTGTTGGCTCATAGTGAGCCAGCTATCGACCAACACCCCAGATCCTTTCCAGCTACACTTCCTCAAAGCCTGTAGCGTTACATAAAGTTGTTGTGACCAAGTGCGGAACATGACACTTAACCTCGCTGAACCCCATACAGCTGGCATTGGGACATCAATCCAGCCTGTACAGATCCCTCTGTAGAGCCTCCCTTCCCTCAGGCAGATCAACACTCCCACATAACTTGGTGGTGTCTGCAAACTTACTGAGGGTGCCCTTGATTCCCTTGTCCAGATTGTTGATAAAGATATTAAGCAGAACCAGCCCTAAAACTGAGCCCTGAAGAACACCACTTGTGACCTGCCACCAACTGGATTTAATTCCATTCACCGCAACTCTCTAGGCCTGTCCATCCACCCAGGTTTTTACCCAGCAAAGCATATGCTGAGCCAAGCTAGGAGCAGCCAGTTCCTCCAGGAGAATGCTGGGGGAAATGGTGTTAAAGGCTTTACTAAAGGCTAGGTAACCAACATTCAAAACCTTTCCCTCAACCAGTAAGTAAGTAAGGCCTTGAATTCTCCTCCAAGAACAGCTCATTTCTCAACAGCTCAGGGGTCCCCTCTTCTTCTCCATACTCTTTTCAGATTTGCATCATTATCATAGTGTTTAGGAACTGCAGGCAAAGAGAAAGACCCTACTATTCCTCAAGCACTGCACAGTCCTAGGATTAAAATTGCCCCAGACAGTTTGTCCATGCCAATATGCTCATTATTTTCAGAACAAGCAGAAAAATTCTCCTCTACAGACCTGATAGCCACTGCATCTTGCCATGAGCTGCCTGTACATCAGCCTCAACTTCTTCCTGTGTAAACTCTGTTCATTGTGAGCAAGTAGTCCTGAGCTCTAAGCTGTCATTTCTGTCAGACTGAAAGAGAATCACCCTTGAGAAAACTCTTCTCCAGTTCATGAATCTCAGCCTGTCTCTGCTCTCTTAACACAAAGTTTCCCATGCACAAATAAAACCTTTTCAGCAGGTATTCTTGATTGACTTCAGTTGACGGAGAATTCCGCTAATTTCAGAAGAGAGTATCTCCCCAGCTTTCCCTGGGAACTGTGTTTTCCTTCAAAAATACAAACCTTATTAAGGATTTCAAATCTTGGAGAAAGAAAGAGCTCTCAGGACACTCAAGGAGAGAATGAGCCTCCAGCCTCAGCAAATGGACAAAAGAAAGGACTTTAAACCCACAACACAGCAGGAATTTCCTGAAGGCTCTTCTACTAGTAAAAGGATATGCACGCTTATAATTAATGTAAAACATAATTAGAATCTTGGAGGGAGGAGGGAAAGAAATCCATTTGGAGGCAAATATAAAGCTATAAAAGTTATTTTTCTTCTCTGTTTCTGAAAAGAGATTAGGGCCTCATTCTTGGAAGCATTCAACAACAGTAACAAGCAGTCGGGTTCTGCTTGCTAACAGAGAAACACTCCAAATGGTTTGCACCGGCTATCATCTCCACACAGTCAGCATTACTGATGTATAACCAGATGAGTCATCCTGCAACACAACCACTATTTCAGGATCTCTACCTACTGCCTCGGTCTCAGGTGATATCACTACTCTTCCACGCCACCATCACCATGTAACCAGGAGACCAGACTTCTTACCATATTGTAGTGCCTTGTGGCCATAGGACAAAGCCGTGAGCCTGGCGGCAGATGTGCTGATGCCATGCCAACTTGATTTAGTACATCATAGAGCACTGGAGGTTGTCAATGCACCCAAAACTCTTGCTTCATGTGCATTGGAAAAATGTCCTATAGACAATGCCCTTGGGAGCCATCTACTGGCAATTAGGAATCAAGCATTTGCATGTCTGCAGAGAAATCTAAGAGACACTTTTAACTCTACCATCTCAGGACACCTCCTGAACTCCTGCATTCATAACAGCAATCTTTTGAGTGATCATCTGTAAACTAGTTATTTAGCCACAGCAAAGCATCATAGCCCTACTTAATAGTAATTCCTAGTGCTTTATATGCTTAACATGCTACCCAAGCATTATTCTTTCCTAACATGGTTGGACTCTGAAAGATGGGAAGTGCTGTTGAAGTCATGCATTATTTTTATGTTAAACGTAAAGCCTTAATAAGCACATGTGGGAAAAGTGGGAGAAAAATGTAGCCTATACAGAAGACTGAAGTACCATGACTTGAAGACTCAATTCCTTGACTAGAAACACCAGGTAAAGAAGCCAAATTAATTCCCAGGAGGTAGGTGAGGAGAGGGTAGATGGAGGTTGCAATGGAACACTGTTATGTGGGGCAAGAATATGCGAGATTCAAGTGGACAACCACTCAGAGGAGAACTTGTCTTCACCTACCAGAGCATGGCTGTATGAATACAGCCCCTTGGGCTACCGCAGACACATTACAGGTGGCAAAATGGGAGGCATCAGATGCCAATTAGACTGCATCTCAAGCCAGGATAGTTTAAATTGCTTCCTTACTAAGAGCAAAAGGAAAGGAAAGGACCAAAGGTAAGGAAAGGTTTCCAGCAGTATTGTTGAAGAAGCTGAGGTGTAATTGGAGAAAAATATACCCTTCCATGAGGGGAAGTTTTTTCTGTCACAAGGACATACTCACAATGCTCATCAGTTCCCCACCCTGAGGGCACAACCCTGTTACATCCATGTTATACAGAGAAGAGAGCTTCCAGCACACATCACTTACCCACAGTGAAAGGAATAGCATGGCCTGTATGTGCAAGTCTCCATCCTTAATGCCCAGGATTTCCTAAGAAGAGAGGAGAACACATGCTCTAAATGGGAGCCTTGGCATCTATGGACTCATACAAAACGTGGATAACCAGTGGATTAAGGAAAAAGTCTGAAGCAGTCTCCCAGGACACGAAGTACAGCCAGGCTCAACCTAATTTGGAAAGAACAATGTCTACCAGGAAGGTCTCAAAATCAGTGTCTAGGGACTCAAACACAGTATCGGGGAAGCCAGTACAGAGGAAATGATTCATATTTATCCTACCACATTTTGCATGGCAGAAGGTTTCCAGGGCATTCCAAGAGCCTAGCCGACACAGGAGAGGTGGGTACCAAAATACAAAAAGAAAAAAAAAACAAAAACCAAAACCCCAAATCCCACAACTTACATTTTTCACAGTTCTAGAAGATATTGTGCTGTACACGCATAAACCAAAGAGTAGAGAGGAGACCCATAAAGTAATGTCATTGTACCTCCCATGTGCAGTACTTTATTCGCCAGAAAGACATGAAGTTTGTTTACATAAACACAGATTCTAAGGTCTGACTTCTCTCACCATCTGCTAGTTACAAAGAAGAAGACAGTAGCTTGAATGTCTATGTCCCGTTGTGCATTTTGTGCTGGTTTTAGATTTAAAGCTATATTATTTTAAAATTAGAAGTACACCCAAAAAGATCCTGTTTATATATCATCTCTGCATCAATATTCAGGTTTTAGTCAACCATCATTAATGCACCAGCTCTGTATTTAAGACCTAAAACACTGCCAATTTTCTGTGTTCTTGGTCAAGGTCCAGTTAGTTTCTTGGTGTGAAGTGGTCCTGTTTTTCAGCCCAGTAGTAGTAATGCTCCACATGTGTTTTTTCCCTCATCTCTCTTCATGTCCTGTTCCATGCCAATACATCTTAGTGAGGCTGTCTGGCATACTTCTCCATTCTTTTTAATGACTTAAAGAAAACATTTTTCATCAAATGAAAGCATTTTGAACAGAATCTATTATGAAGGAGAGGAAAAGTATTTTTTTCTCCTTCTGAGTGGCAGTTTTGTTGGGCACTAAATTCATAATTTGAGGTGTCTAACATTGCTAAATTTAGAAAGGCAAGTAATAGCAGTCCTAAGTGGGCCAAAGGATGATCTAAGGATGAGGGAAGCAATATATCTTTTTAACAATTGAAAGAGTTGGGAATGTTCCCATAGTGAGAACACGCTTAGCGAATTTCTCTACAAGACGGACACTTGGATGCATGCAATATTTCAGCTACAGCAGTAATCCTGCAGCATTCTGTACTGAAAACAGAGGTCAGCCTTAAGGGAAT
Organism: Cuculus canorus; assembly: GCF_017976375.1. Taxonomy (NCBI): domain Eukaryota; kingdom Metazoa; phylum Chordata; class Aves; order Cuculiformes; family Cuculidae; genus Cuculus; species Cuculus canorus. The sequence continues at coordinate 96,331,774 of NC_071402.1, forward strand.
TACATTAGACATACGGGCAGACAAGGCAGGCACCTGAGGGAATTGCTCCTTGAGTAAATATAAACACAGCAGCTGCAGGCAAGTTATTGCTTCTAAGATGCCATGACTACCCCTCCTCTTCTCTCTACCTGTCTTTTATAAAACTGGAATCTGATGCCACACTATTTTAAAACATCAACAACTTTCCTTCCTGTGCAAACATCATTCCACATTTGAGTAAACATGGAGCAGATGGGAAGTCGTTCTCAAAACAAACCACTGTGGCCTCAGCCAAGGCTGTTACGGCACAGGTCTGCATTTAGGACTATGTTGCCTAGCCCTGTCACATAGGGAACTGGCAGGAGGAGGGAATTCTGTGCCAGGTATTCTCAAAGGATGTGGAAATCTCCCTCTCCATCCTCTGGTTAGTTATGCTGGCCCTTCTCTAATCTGTTTTCCTTGCCTTTAGGAAGGCAAAGAAGAACCTCAACTGTGTTTGATTGCTAAGTTAAAAGTCAAGGAAACAAGAAAGCCACACACTCATCAAGCAGTTGGGCACACGCCGACCTCTATGTAAGTAGCACAGAAACAAAAGGTAGTTCAGAAACTATTATCTGTTGTAACTTAGTTTAAATCAGTTGCTATTGCAACTGAGGACCAGAAAGAAGAGTCATTATTTATAACTAGAGATGACCCCACACCACACACATCCAGATGTAAACTTCTCTGAAGCTGTCTCTGGATCCAAGACTAGGTCCTCAGCCAGTAACTGTACTGTAGTCACTGAAGTAATGAAACTGTTTAAAATACAGTACAACTTTCAAAAGATGAAGAAGAGTTGACTGGGGACCAGGCAGAGTTTGTGGCATGTTCCTCCAGAAGTTGGTGTTTACCCCTCTGCCATTTACAAGGTACCTTACTGTTAACTGAAACAGAATTAAAACGCCAGCATGCTGGCATGGTGCTCATCTGTCTCTCAGAGCAGCCACATGATATTACTCACCCCTTGTTCTCACTTCCCCCAGAATCACGTTCCTCATTGTACATCTGTTTATTACCCTAGGTTGCAGGGTCATGTTCAGACTTTGACTCTGATCATCCGTTTGGCTCCATGTATGTGGGAACTGGACATCTACACTGAATCCCACTGATTTCCAAAGTAGTTCTGGGAAGGAGATCCATATGAGGTATGTTAGGTACCTAACCTTGGTGATCAAATATGCTTTAAGTTCAGTCACGACAGATCGAGAGAGAGAGAGCAGCTCCTCCAGCAGGTGGTCTGAAGCCAGAGCCTGACTCACTGCCTCCCACCAAAATTCACAAAGAAAGACCATCCTCCAAGTATGATCATCCATCTTGGATGTCTCAAGTTCAGTCCTGTCTCAAGTCCCTCCTTTACCTGGGCAGGCAGTGACTGATTCGTCTACAGAGCTCTTAACACATCAGTTCAAGACTCAAGATTAAAACTTCTGTGTGTGCAGGGCCCAACTTTTGGTACAATGACCACAGCTTCTAAAATCTCACAAATGCAACCCTGCTGCAGCTTTTTGGAGAGCCCAGCAAAAGATGTAAGTCTACACCCTGAAGACAAGCACAAGGCCAGCTGTGTTCCCGAGACAGAGAGAGAAAGAGAGAGAGAAAGAGAAAAGAGAGACGAGAAACACTGTGGCCAAGTCCAGACTGCAGCACGTTCCAGGGTTTTTTTCCATTCTCAGCTGAGTGGCAACATATTTCTAAAAGCAGCTTGAACCAGTCATTATTCTGGGATCCACGGAGCACCACACACACATACCTCACTTCAGTTCCCCTCCCAACACAAGCTCTTATATTATGAAATCTAACCACAATTGCTCTTTTATAAAGAGTGCAGTGTCAAGATCCTGCTGAGTCTCAAGTCTCAAATTTTTTTAAACAGAACATTTACAACTAGTCTTGCTTATTTTGAGCACAATCACAGAGGAGGAGTAAGAATAATTGATTTATAGCAACCAACGAGTTGATATAGCTAGAAAAATTTCAGATTGATGAAGCACCTCAGCTGCAAATTGCTACCTGTTTTATCCGCTCTGCCTTAAAAACTGCTAGTTTCCAGAAACGTAGCTCTCATAGAGACAGCTTTTGGGGGGCAGGCTGTCATGTTCTTGTATATATTTTCAGCATGATTTAACATACCTACACAAACTCAGCCAAAACCCAACTCACCTTTTTTTCTCAGTGGCGTTGGACAGCAAGCACTGACAATATAACAACAGCTCATTGACTGCATGCTTCCTTTTTAAAACAAAAAAAGGCTGTGATACTTTTTTTTTTTTGTATGCATTATTAAAAAAAATCAAAGCAAAACAAAACAGAAAAAAGCCAACCAAAGAGTAATAATACAACAAAAGCTGGAGCCTGCACATTGGCATCCTATTCCTGGCTGTGTACAGGCATGCTTGTCTTACCTGGATGAGCTAGCCTATTGCCCTCCAGCTGAGATACTTCTAAAGTAGATGCCCAAAGTATCTATTTCAGATGGTGTTGTGAATTAAGGTCTCCAAGTACTTTGAGATTGTGAGAAGAATGGTGGTGTATCAAGTGTAAAGTATTCGATAACAAGAAGCCAGAAACAGAAGAGTAAATTACAGGAGTTGTACAGATATTTGTAAGAGAGGACAAGAGGCAAAAGCAAAGAGAGCTTGGGCTTAGCAATCTAAGTCCTACTTGGTGATCTCTGCCTCTGAATATCTAAGCTGGCGGTTTTAGTTCCAGGCCGAGCACCTGTTTGCCCCCAAACTGCAATGACCTACAGCTGCTCATTGAGCCAGGAAAACTAAAGGATGGTTCTAGCTAGGGATCTAAGGCTTTCATTAGCACTCAGTGGTGACAGCATCTATGGACAATAGAAACACATGGAAACCTGTAGACACGTGACTGTACTGAACAAAGGAAAGATGGTTTCACTTCTGAACTCCCCAGGCCTCCAGACAAAAGGCTGTGCAAATGTTCCAGCAACATATCCTGGACCAAACACATTCAATTCATTGGAACAGACAGTAACATTTTAAGTTACTTTCACAGAATGTACCTAATTATGTCATCACAAAGTATAAAGGCTGTAAGAACACATGCTAGAGCCAATATCTTGACATCATGCACACATGCTTAATGTCTCACTAAATTTTACAAGTGTGAGAATAACATCTTTGTTTAACAACAAAGCAGCATTGCTGGGTTTACTTGTCTTAATCACCTTATGTATAAGATCATTTTTTCTAGAAATCCCTACTCATATGAACGAGCATGTTTACTGCAATGTCACTAAAGCAATGTGATATCTTCCCCTTGCTGTTTATTTTTCCTTTTTCTAAAAGAAGGTTCTCAATATGCTTCACAGACACTAGACTAGCTATAGTTCATATATTAACTGAGATTAACTGAAATAGCGTAATATCTCCAAAATAACTACAGCAGTAATAACTAGCAAATATTTTCACCTCTTTCAGTGAGGAGTTAAGCAAGCAAACCTATTGGCAGGAACAACCTAAATGCTAAGAAATGTTTGTGGAAATCAAATTTGGGACTTGAAATTCTAAGTATCTGTACCCAAATCCTGATTCCAAGCACTAGTTTAATCCAATAAAAGTAACTAACACAGCTCAAATTTTGTGTCCTGTTAGTTATAACAAGTTTCTCAAGAAAAAAAATCTACAGATCAAGACAATTTAGAATGATGAATAAATTCATGGAAACCCTACACTGTTCAGAGATAATTTAAACACAGGCAAATGAGGCTAAGAACATTAAAAACATATTATATTTTAAAGCACCTTTTTATGATAATAGTGATTTTAAAGTATTAATAAGATTTTATTAAATACTTAAAAAATGAGCATGAGAAACATAGTCAATATAAACAGTATGCACATTTGCCTCCTACCCAAACATCCCCATGTCTTACCAGATCTCCAGCTCTTGGTTGGAAACATTCACCCATTTCCACGTTTTTAATATATCTGGCTTGTAGACAAACTCCAAATATTCAGTCTTGGGTTAAATGCCAATGTGTGCTAGGCATACACTTCAAGTAGCAGAGAAAATTTAATTATCAGGATAAATATCTAGGGCTGGCCATTAGCATTTAAACTTGCCATCTCTGCAAAGCTCCCCATACTTACTAACAAGGTGATCAATGGATGAGTGGTTTTCACTTGCTAGTGCGAAAGACGGGGTTTAAACTCAATGGACAGGTGAAGAGATTATACGTCCTATTTATATAGTCTCCTCCATCACATCACACAAGTAGCTGACCCCTGAGAATCTGCTACAAGCAGGGTAAGTGTAAGCACCTGAAAACTTGGTGTTTTTTAAATAAAGAGAGGCCAGAGGTAACCCTCCCCCCTTAAAGATGTCCTCAGGAACTAGAAATTCAGGAAAATAGCAGTGAGGTGCACTATACCTAGAGAATAACGTTTCAGGGCCATGTGTAGAAAATTGTCAGAAGGGAGAAAGAATGTTGAAGAGGAGTATATTTAAACAAATATAAGCTAGAGCTAAGAACATGCATTATCCCTTAGTGTATAGGTCCCCAAAAGAAAGCACAAATTTTTTACCTCAAACCTTTCTCTAGGTCCACCAAGCTATCACATAAGATACAATAAAAAGTAACATATCTCCACCACAGATTTCCATTAGGCAGATGGAACAGGGTGTCCCTGCCCATGGGACTAAACAATCTTTAAAGTCTCTTCCTACTCTAACTATTCTATGAAAATGTCTTGGCAGAGAAGCGAGACACATACATGCATCATGAGACATGCCCCAAGGGTAGCAGTGAAACTATGATTGTTTGTTCTTGAATCCCCAGCTGTCCAGCTTTAAGGCACTCACCTCTACAACCTTTAGGCACACCAACAAATGGAAGGTGACAGCTATAGTCTTCCCTTTTATTTCCTTTCTTTAACATTGGGAGCACAAGGCAAGAGAGTCAGGCCAAGGCAGCAGTCACTGCGGACAAAGACTGCAGTTCTGTTGGAATCTCAACATGGCAAGGCTACTGTCTCTGTGGCTTCATCTCTGCTTCCTAGGATTGTAAATTTTCCTCAACTCTACACTGTCTTTTATGCATTAAACCCACCTAACAGGCAAATTTTATCCTTTTTCCCTGCATCTACTTGACATGGAGTACCACCCTCAGTCTGGCCAAAGTCTTGGCCAAGCAGCTTGGAACAGAAGTCCCACATCAATTAGGTTGTCAGCTTTCTTAACCACTTCAAGCACTAGTACTAAGGACTTTCTAAATAACCATACCCTTCCTCCTACTCCTTTTTTGTCCTCTAGATGAGAGATCAAGGCAACACAGACATATTGGAATGCATATTATGTCTCCAGCAGGCTCTTAAAGAAGTTTGACAGCAGTGAGTTCCCAGCTTCCCTGGTCATGCTCAGATGGATCTGCATATTAATGTAAGAAGAATCAATTACAAATTGCTATTTGTCATCATAAACTTCACAGGACAGTTCACAAACAGGCAGCTTTTTGAAAGCCTTTAATTTTGAACGTGAAGCCTTGAACAAAAAAAAAAAATCTATTCTTAACAGGCATAACATACTTGAAGATTTAATATATCACAAGGTAAAGAAGCACAGAGGTATTGTTCTAAGTTGCATACAATTAAATGATTGTCTGATTATAATTACTACATCTAGTCCTTCAAAGGCTTAATTCAGTTTTGATATGTCTATCGTGATCCCCACCTAACTTAAACAGGATACTTTAAACTGGAATGCACCACAACACCCAAGAGTCTAGCTCTCAGAATTCCAGTTCTGTCACTGGTGGCATCCTATACAAGTGCATGAGGGAGCCTTGTTCTGCCTCACTTAGCAATGATGGTCCAAGATGCCACAGCTGAGCATATATTTTCACAAGTACAGAACACTTGATACCAGTTCTTGCACCTTAAAATACCATACATACCAGTACACTGTACTATCTGAACTACTGAATGCACTACCCAGGTAACTCTGATATGGTACGCAGGGCTCATGAAAAATGGGTAGCATCATAAACTACAAGAGAATATACCTGCTTAAGTGTTTGGTGGAGCAGGAAAGCTTATTACTTATTATATAATTTAATGAATAGTTGTAAAAGCATAAAACTAGCCAATTAACTCAGTATCACATTCTATAACAGAAGAGCTGTTGGCCTTTTGGTTTAGTGTATGCCCACATTGCACAGGAAAGATCAGGACAGAGATTTTGCAGGTAGCTGAGTTCTGAAACAAAGTGTGACAGTCAGGTCACATGGAGCCATATCCACAATAGACAGGCCAGTTCATGCAGGAGAAAAGTCTAAGGAGCTGCTGCCCTGACTCTCAGCTGCCTGCATCATGTCACTTGAAGGGTACTCTTGGACATCTGTAAACACAGATATGTAACATCAGAGTGGCTTGGATCCAGCAAATCAAGCCCTTGGCAGAGCTCTTGCAGATGCTTCTGAACAACAGGAAGAAAGAGGTTTTCAGAAAGCTACAGCCTGTGAAATCTGAAATTAATGTCAAACTGGGAATGGCACTGGACATTAGCCACAGAGACAAAAGATTACTCTGATGCATTAGAGTCCAACTGTCCAATTAAGAAACTATTTGTACACTTCTATTGGCTAACATCACTCTGCCAACTGCATGGACAATGTAAAAAGTGCACAAAACGTGCTCTGCTAGAATCCTCCTAGCTGTATTTGCATATGAAATAAAATCAACACTTTATTTCCTACTTCAGAAGCAGTTCAACTGGACAGAAGAAACTGCCCACTTTGGAGTTATCTTTCAGCTGCTAATTCCATTATCATCCTGCAAGTGGGATACTCCCCTTACTTCCAGTACTGCAGTTATCTAGGGGGCCTGGGCCCATTAACGAATTTGTACCAAAGAAAAATATTTCCATTATTTGCCATTTTTACCAGAATGAGCATCTCCTAGAACAAAGGCTGAAATCAAGACAAAATAGCTTTTCATGTGAGCAAGAGAATGAAGTCATTAGCTATTCCAGAGAGTGCATTTGTGTGCTGTCCCACTGGGTTTAAAATTCCTGACCTGTAAAAAGAGGGAAGTCTGCATTCCCCTCTCATAGAAAGGGAACAAAGATGATGGGAGTAAGTAAGTATGCTTACAAGGAGCATATTAAAGGAAACATGCTTAGATCTTGATGGATGTCCCTTTTGGCACTGAAGATATACTTTAATGTACAGTAGTACGAACTGTAGCAAAAAAAAAAAAAAATAAAGTCTTTCTAAAGCTCCTCAAACTTCTGCTGTGTGCAGGGATAACTAAAGAAATTACAGTGTAGAGAAGATTTTGTTTTGGAGCTTTTTATCTGAGTGTCACTTAACCATGTGACTGTCATGGACACCTAACCACAGGTCTCAATGGACAAAAGAGAAAGAAAGGATCATGACATCTGGAGTTGTAGCTTAGTAGAACAAGCAGCAGTATAAGTCATCTCCCTGCTCTTGCAGGCAGATAGAACTCTTGTGTATACAGTAAAAAAGGCAATATCCTTGCTTTCTCTTTCACAAGAACAGAAAAGGAAGTGAAAATATGCCTGGACCTATTATTCTAACTTGTACAGAAAAAGCATTGTTTGAAGTCAGAGTTTTAGCAGGAAACACAGCATTACACTTGCTTAGCTCTTTCCAGAGCTCTTTCTAACATCAAAGCATCCTTCACTAAATGAAGGATGAAGAAATGCAGCAACTAATACCAGGCACAGTAAAGTTACAACTTGCACTGATAAGCGCCTCTGTAATTCATACTGCTCAAATCATTGGTTATGAAGGACCTGGCAAATTAACGAGCCTTGCTCAGACTACAGGATCTCACTAATTCTACCTTTTACAAGTCTTTTCCCACCTAGTTTGAGGACATTTAGCCCATGCTCGCATTTCAGGAATTAGTAGAATCATATCTTGAAGAACCAGATGTTTACTTTAACTGATTAAAAGCACAAAACTTGTCTGGCAATCCTGAAGTCATGCTTTTGTGATCCTTTAGTACTTCCACAGTGAACCAAGCTCAAAAGAAGATCATCAGAAACAAACAAAACATGAAGAACTAGAATTGGGAATCCATCTGCTCATATGAAATCCAGAAGATCATTGTTCATTTTTATTGACAACAAACCATAACAGGCATAGTCCTACTACCAACTCCACTTCTAAACTACACAGAGGTCTCCAGCAATTCCTTTTCCTGGCTGTGTTCTGTTTTTCACCCACAAACTGAGAAAGGGATGACATGAAGTTTTCAGTTGCGTCAAAGATATAAGAACTGGGTAGGAGAGACCATTTGCTTTCAAAATCTGTGCATTATCACCGTCCTCCATCAAGGATGGGATGTAATCCAAAGGCAACTGGACAGGCTGGGGAAGTGGGCCTGGGTGAACCTCATGAGGTTCAACAAGGGCAGGTGCAAGGTCCTACACCTGGGCCAGGGCAATCTCTGGTTTCAATACAGGATGGGTGATGATGTCATTGACAGCAGCCCTGCAGAGAAGGACTTGGGGGTGCTGATTGATAAGAAGCTTGACATAAGCCGGCAACGTGTGCTCACAGGCCAGAAGGCCAACCATATCCTGGGCTGCACCAAAAGAAGCATGGCCAGCAGGGCGAGGGAGGGGATTCTGCCCCTCTATTCCTCTGTGGTTCTTGTTAAGCTCTGTAGATCACAGCTAACCAAGCGATGTTACTACAAGCAAAGCAACAGTTCTGCATGATGCTCTTTCACTGACAGGGCTGGACAGAAAAATGCCTGAGGTAACAACACTAGAGGTTATTCAGGCGTGGTGAATAGAGAGTGCCTTTCCAGCGTTTCCATCAGGAACAGGCCTCTGGAGTGCTCATGCACCTGGCTTTGCCAGGAAGGTGTGGTACTATGGGTGTTTCTCATGCCTGAAAGCTGAGTCATAACTTCATCCCACAGAAGCAAACCTAATGAAAGGTGAGATTTTTCTTTTCCTTGCCATCCCTTTGGCATGTTTCTGTGAAGATGCCCAATTACTGGAACAACAAGTACAGCCAGTGAGCATCCGCTGTTGCTGTCCAACTAACAAGAGGCTCATGCCAACGTACACTTTACTCACACTCACATCTCCTTAGTAATGCTGGGTAATGCTTTCAAATAAATAAATGTACCAAAGTCACTTCTTTAGAGTGAGTAAGAGTAGAGGAAGCCACTGGAGACGGATAAACACAGACATACAGAATCTCACCTGTGACACATCTATCCTAACATCCTGCCTCTGGCCTGAGACATGTACCAAGCGTCCTAGAAACAAGAAAGCCTGTAAGAGGTAAGATTTGGGAATATGTTACCCATTAGAAGGGTTTTTTGTTGTGATCCCTAAAAGATAAATCCTAAGCTTGAGGTTTTCATATCCACCTAAATGTCTGTTAACATTAGCAACTATAATTCTAGATATTCTGGTTATTTATACAAAAGCATTCAATCCCTTGTTTAATCCTGCTAAATCCTTTGGCCTCAACGATGCCTCATGGCAACTGTTTCCACAGTCAGATCACATCCATAGTCAGAGACTTCAGAGCTCGCAGGCTTGCTGCCATGGAGCTGGTAACAGAGCAGCTCTGTGGGCCTGAGGAGACTCAGCACTAGCTAGGACTCTGTGCCTACAGGGCACAGTAAGTACCAGAAGCAATCCGATTTCACTAGCCCTCCTGGGAAGCAAGGTGCAAAACCCAAGAGATTGGCTTCTGGCCCACAAATTAACTCGGTCAGAGCTAGTTTTGCTCTCTACCCTGCACATAAGTATATTGGTCTCCCTATTCTTGGCTCTGCAGTAGAACCCAAAGCTCTACGACATCTCGCAGCTGGCACAGATGATCCAGGACTTCTGGGTTCTCAAATCCTCTTTTAGTTTGTAAGGCTGGCAAGTAGCCTGTACTTGAGAAATAGAGATGCTGCTGAACCAGGAGACTTACAGCTTGGGCTCTAAGGCTTTATTTCAAAGTGAAATCGGAACAGACCAAGAGGAAAGTACTTAATTTTCAAGTTACCAAGGAAAATTTCCCTTCCCAACTCCTCTCCCACTTTTAAATGCAACAAATTTTTAACTTCTTCTAACAATCAAAAGATTTGCACCTGTGCCAAACATACATTTGGAATTCATGCAGTCATTCCTGTAGTCGGTATAGTACCAGTGAAAGGTGTACACAGCTTGCCCTAACAATGCAACTACAGCTAGGCTTTTGTTCATGGATTTTGGGAGGCTTTCTATCAAAATACAGGTCAAAATGGGAAACTAGGGACAACAGATGCTATATGATGTAACACATGCAAAGTAAATGTTCATTGTGATTTGTTATACCATTACTGTTTCAGAGACAATTAAAAGCAGCACGTTGACTTTGATGTGCTAGTTAAAAGCTTGCTGCAGAGAGTCTGATGCACTGCATAGAGACATCTTTTCAGAAAAAAAGTCAGAATTGCTTTGCATTTGAATTGCCCTTCTCTCTACACATGCCACTATAGAACTCTATAACCACATGCCAGACCCATTTATAAAAAGATTCACTACCTGGACAGCTTGTGAAGGGGTCTATATTCTGTCAACATGCTGCCTGCACTAATGTTACACAAAAATAAACCAAGCATAGATCAACGTTATTGATGATAGCTTTGGAACTGCCAGGCCATTGCACACTTCCATAATCTCACTCTGAATCTGCAGAGGCCGGCTATCAAAAATAGACCATGAACACATCTATGCTGTAGACAATCCTCTCAAAATATTTTAAAAAAAAAACATACCTGCCTTCATCAAGGAGGATGAAAAATTCTGTATAAATTGAAGAGAGAAACAAAAGTAATACTTTTGGCAAATAATTTGTGACTTGACATATTTAGAAAGTAATCAGTGTAATATCTGAGCCGAATCTGCCAGACTGAATTAAGACACCACAGACTACGTGAGCATAAGCATTTCCGTTGGCTCCAGGGCTCTGTAAGGTCTCAGAGGATGCTGAAATTTTACAAACCTGGATAAAAAGAGAGAATAAAATTTTAAAAATTAAAGAAAGATAAATCACCCAAGATTATTTTTGAAAGATTTGTGACATTTAGGTCAATTTCAAGATATTGTAACAGAACAGGGAGAGAAAACCCATGGGCTTTGAATACTTGAATTTGGCAGAGGCTGGACAATTCTACTGGCTCTCACTTCACTATGGGATTCAGATCAAAATTGACTTCCTTGTTTTAAAAGCCCTTCATGTGTTTTCTCTTGCCAAACTGTGAACTGTGGTCTCTGTATTCAACAAGTACTGGCTTTCTTTCCAGTTTTTCACACATTCTCACCTCTAACAGTGCAAATACTCCTCTTCTTTATCTCCCTACACCTGCTTTGTGATTCACCAGTCCACCCACACAAAAAGAACTGCATAACAGCAACAAAAAGCAGACTCCAGCCCACAAATTCTCTTTTCTCTGCTTTATCTTCCCCTCAATTTCTCTCCCCTTTTACTCTTTGCTGTTTGTCTTTGTACCTCTGCTGATGTCCTGATTGCAAAAGGCTACTCAGACAGAGAAGCATGAAGTGCTCCACTTCCACTCCACTTTCCATTTCCCACTAAATGTAGTTAGCTTTTCACCTACACCAGACTGCAAATGCAACCCTATTTATCCCTGGAGTGATGGTGGATACTACGTGAGGGATGCCTTACAAAATAAAAGGTACCCTTCAAATGTAATAATAGCAGAAGAAAGAAAAAAAAAAAAAAAAAAAAAGACATGATGCTAAGAGGAGAGACTGCTAAGGTGGGGAAGTACAGTTATAAAATAGATAGATTTCTGTGCTTCCAGGAAATGGCATGGTAGTATCTTCTCCCATTGACAAAACATCATCTAGAGGAACTCTTTTGTATGGGACAAGCAAACCCTTAGTGACTCTGCATCAGAAACAACACTAGATTTTAAATCCTCCCTGGGCACACTTATGTTTAACAGTTTAATAACACCTTGGAAGAGCACAAGGACTAGATTCATATCTACACATATTTAATGTGAAAGTAACTTATAAAATTCTGTCACTTCGAAGGATGAGGCCAGATATCTCAATTGTTTCCTAACTCAAAATATTTCATTGCAAAAGTTCTTACATGACAGCACTATGAGGTTTTTAAAACATATATATATATGTATACGTGTGTGTGTGTATGTATATATATGGGCTGACAGATTTTAACTCAAAGGAACCTTGCACCAACATCACCTCTGCAGCCACCTAGAGGATGGAAAAAAAGCCCATACACATGAAAAGATGTAACGTTTTCTTGGGTTACTTACAGTGGTAATGCAATAGACAGTAACCCCATGTACTGGGTACAATGACACATGGGACACTTGCAGCAGGCAGAGAGAAGCCTATCTGTCTTCAAAAGATGCAGGGTGCAAAAGGCTATGGTAAGAATCCCTCCCAGAGGTAGTTAGATCCAAATCCTGAAATAATTCAGCAGAAAACCTGCATTTTGTGGAATTATTATTCTGATTATAAGGAGAAAGAGGAATGCTAAAACACTAGCTGCAGTAAAGGACACAGTCATCTTTTTCTTGCTTTATCGGGTATTGCTTATTTGCTATGTCTGCTCATAAATCAGACAAAAATCAGAACTTTCAACAGTTCATTCTCCCCTCTACCTTCACCCTTTTACGGTGTGCTCTTCTGACATTTCGCTGTAAAATCTTCTCAGGTTCGTGCCATTACTCAGCTTTGTCCATCAGACCACACTCCTCAGAATATCCTCCGCAACAAGGAGTCCAGGATGAAACTTTTGATTTGATCTTCTGTGCCTTCATATGACTTTCACACACTGACCTGTTCAATGTAGGTATAATAAAGAAGGAATATGCAATAAATATATCTAGTTGGGTTATTTTGCTGCATTAAAGCATGTAGTCAGCAAGTACTAGTTATCACAAGCCTGAACAAGACCCTCCATGTCCAACTCCTCAAGAAGAAAGCAAAGACAAATTTGACGCTAGGTACAGTTCTGCCGTCAGTTTGGTCTATCCAAAATTTTGTTTCTTTATCCCAAATTCGTGACACTTCTCTGTGCATTTACAGTTGCTAAAGAGAAAGAAGAAACTAGATATCAGAAAACAAAAGCTCTGCCAACATACAAGAAAGATCAGCAATTAGTTAAGGCAGTAAAGGAGCAGCCCGTTCCAGTGCCCCGTTCCAGTGCAAGTGAGGACAGATGGCATTTTGTTCGACGGCAAAAATAGAGGTAAGGTGGAAACTTAAGTACCACCTGGTAAACAAGGCACTGGACACAGGAGTACTTTCAGGTCCATATTTAACAAAGGAACTTTATATAAGGTGCTTACTACTATCTGTAGTAAAGTCACAACAAACTTCACTGAGCCTCAAAGCAGCATCTCAGTACTGTCTTAACCTAGGATACAATTAATTGACGATGCTTAAAAGACATTGTGTCCTGTACCATTTCACACGTGATGTTGTGGTATCACGTTATTGTGCAAGTCTAGGAAAAGAAAGAGATTGTTCCTTGCAACGTGAAGTTTCATGAAGGAACACAGCATGAACAGCCATCTTTCCTTTTTCCATTTTTCCTTCTCTGCTTTACTTTACTCCCTCTCCATCATCTGCTTAGAGATCATCTCACAGATCAAACCCAACCGGTACTCTAGTATAATCATGCCCATGCTTCCAAAGAAGTTCCAGCGATGTCATTTCTGTCCACTCTCTATTCCAATAAGTCAGTGTGCATGCATTTGTATGTGTTCAGTAAAGGAAAGGCAAAGGATAGCAGTGACTTCTGATCACCACCCCTCTTCAAAACCTGGTACAAAATTCAGACTATGGTTTCAGTTGAGAGGAGACAGATTTCTTCCTCTTATTTTTCATGCCCGTGGCTCCCAAAGCACCCTGCTTCTGAAGTGGGATGCCTGACTTGCTCAGTTGTTCCTGTGCTGAGCAGAGACTTAAGATACTCCACAGAAGCCCACAAGTAACTTGCAAACTTCCTTAAGCACTGGAGGCCAAGTATCAAGAGAAAGAGGAAAAATCCCATTTAACGTTTGCACCTCTCCACAAAAAGGAAAATCATCATTACCTACCAAACACCATGCAAGCATTTGGCCAAAAACTAAAAAGTTAAAAAATAAAACCAAAAATAGGTCCAGATCACTACATTCTGTGTTCCCATCTTGTTTAAGCCCCATGAAACAAACCCCTTCCTATTTTTTCACCACTATTGGAATTATTTATTTGCTACTCTTAGAATAAAGAAAAAAGCTAATGCCAATACAAACGACTCAGATACTCTCTTTTAAACCACCAACAAATCATTAACTGAGCTCAGAGTTAATAGCTTAAGAATATAAAGTATAATATATTGTAACAGCAGTGATAGGAAAAAAAGATTTAAAGAGCATGGAACTATTACAACTAGTTCTGAAAGAGCTCAATGTGAAATCAACCAGAAAATGATCATTCCACAACTATAAATACAGAGTACTAAAACCAAAACAAAGCATCTAGCTTTGGGAAAAAAGTCCATAAATAAAAAAAAAAACCCACCCCCCCCAAACCTTTTTAGAGGAAAGTATTTAATGCAGCCATAAAAGAGAGAATTTATTTTCTTTATATGAAGTGTGGCTTTGATTGAGTCTGTAGAATTAAACACTATTGTTATTGTAAGTAAAACACAAGGAACTGGAATTTGTGTTTGGTGTATAATCAAGAAGTAAGTGAGTCACAAAGTTGAAGGATGTGACATGCCTTTATATGGCTTAGTTAGGGTTACTTTTGATGCACTGTAAAATAAAAGTATTCCTTATCCAAAGAAACAAAAATCTTTAGCCTTCAAATATGCACAGAGAGCTTATACTCTTAATACTCTGTATATATACGTTCTCTTTGTGAGTACAGATTAACACGTACAACACATCTGAGGTATGACTGGATGTGTTTGATAGGTATAGCTGATTGACAGCATTTTCTCAACTCCTTTGTAATAGAATGAAGGAACACACAATTTAATTTTACTTTTTACTGCATTTTAGATGACCTACTAAAACCAATCACATCTACAAAATACACTGGCAACCAGAAAGCCCAGTCTTGCCAGATCTGACGGTTTCAATCATAAGTGTTAAAATATCTGATGTTCCGGTTAAAGTTCCAGCTCCCAACAGTTAGCAGTTTTGTGAGACCCCAAACCTCTCTTTAAAGTAAGCTGTGGTATTAAAAAAAAGAAAGAAGAATTAAAAAAACAGAAGAAAAAAGACCCAAACGCTTAAAATCATGATTAATTAGGACCTTGAAATTCAAAAACAAGTGTAGACTTTAAAAGATAACATAACACCCACTTATTACTTAATAATTTGCCATGGTTTTCTGATTCTCACAATATAAAACTTTTGGAGAATTAACTTAAGACCTTTTATATCTGGGACTGGTGGCACCAAAACCCAGAAAAGACATTAAACACTAGCCCAGTGGCTCTATCTACCTAGAGACCTCACCCCACAAGATTTCTATCCCTTCTCTCTCACTGTTAAAGCCAACAGAATCCAAAATACTTGTAAATTGAGCCACCAATTTACACAGGTTATATTGCAATAGATTAGCACAGTGACAGCATCCAAATTCCAGTTTTCAGAGCCTCTGGGATAGCACTAGATTAAGCCTTGAATATACAGTTTCCCTAGATGCTATAATTCCATGCTAACAGTTCTGCCATTTGTTCCACTGCAGTGGCAAGCTGAGACATTGCAGTTACTCTGAACTGTATAATCTTGATCTACTCAAAATCCTTTGCCTAGACTTCCCTGCTATATCTCCTATCAGAACTCAATAAAGTAGACAGCACTCACATAAAGAATTTATGTGGCAGAAAACAAGTTTTACTGAATCTCAGACTTAAAAAAAAAAGAAAAGAAGCCCGGTGTAGTAAAGCATGTTTACAGGTGTCGAACAGGCTAAACACATAGGTTAGAGGAGTGACAAATAAAGGAAAGGTTGTCTAGCCAGACACGCTAGCCAGTACACCAAAGCTACTGCAATGCACCCTACTAAAAGCACTCTACTAAACAGCTAAATGTCCAATTCCAGAATCACTGTGAGTTGGGTGCTTGGTAACCCAAATCTAAAATGACTGGGGTTAAAATAAGGATAGCATTCGCTATCAGCTGTATTAATATGACAGCGAAGGCAGCAAAGAGGAGAAAAGCCAAGAATCATTAAGTAACAGAGATGAAAGGAGACCTCCAAGCATAAACAAATGCCTTTGGTTTGTGTGAAGGACTTACACTCCATCTTTCCAGAGGAACCATCTTTGAACTTGATACAAAAAATGGATAAGCTGTGATGGCTCAGGAGAGCCACAGCAAATCCAGCATACAACTGTATTGTAGTTGCTCCATGTACTGTTCCGATATCTCTATTCCTCCTCCTCACTATCCATCCAATCTCATTTTATTTTTCTGCAAGGAGAATCTAGTCTGCACCTGTTGCTACTAATTATCATTTAAAATTTAAAATGCAAAGGACAAAAACATGTTGGTAGAAAACCTATTGTTAAGCATACTGTTAAGATTTAGTATTAGTGCAAACTAATATGCTCTAGTACTCTACTGCATATTTGTATGTGGAGCTTTATGAATCGAAGTGGACTTGGGATGAGTCTGTGAAATCTAATTGGTACTCCACAAATCCGTAGAGAACCTTATACTTAATTTTTTCCTTTTTATTTGCATGACATCACTCTGTCTGGCCAGACAGAGATTCAAAGTTGGACTCTCCCTGTTAAAAAGACTCAGTGGGAAATTAAAATATAGCAAAGGATAAGACATTTATGGGTTAACAATACAAAAGCCATTAGAACAATAACGGCTATGTCATTATTTGGGAAGACGTTCTTCCCAAGCCTCAGGCTTAAACACAGAGAAGTTATCCAAGGCATCACAAAAGGATCTACCAAAAAAATAGGAAGAGGGTAGGGGAGAAAAAAGAGGAACAAAAAGAGTGTCTGTATCAGAACAGATGACTAACTTCAGATATGTACAATTCCTGGGTATATTCAACTTTACTACATTTTCAACCTTATAACACCTATTTTCTATATGAATCTTGACAAACAGGTGGTAACTTCATTTGGAAAGTGCTATTGAGAGTAATTCAAATCTATCAAAAAAAATATAACCGATGGAGGGTAAAGTAAAAACAGTAAAATCAAAAGCATTACAGAAGGGATGGCAATCACTGATGTTTTCTTTCTCTCCCATCCTTTCATTCCCTCTCTCTATAGAAAAATATGGGTGGAAAAAAAAAATTTAATAAAAGCTAGGTTCAACACATGAAGATGTGGTTCTGCACACCATGGAGAGGAAACAACTCCCTGCCAAAGGATTCCGCAGATGCTAAAAGCTGGTAGGGAAACTTGGTAAGTTTCTGGAAGATAAATGCAACTGTTGAGGTTTGACCTAAAGTAGAATCAGTTTTCTAACTGCAGTTAAGTCTCATCGAAGTAATTTCATTTTCTGGAAGTTAACTGCATGTTTTTCAGACAGTGTCTCTCCCTAGAAGTGATAACACGGGTATTGTTATGCAGGAAGACCGTTGCTTATACTTATTCCTGTAGTAACCAAGGCCATGCTCATGTCAGTAGAGTGCTGTAAGTCAGATGAATGATCACACCTGCAGGGAGAGGCAGACAGGACAGGTGACCCTAAATCAACCAACTATTCCATCCCATATATGTCATACTCAGTATAAACTTGAGCGATCACAAGAGTCCCTCTCTCTCTCTCTTCAGTGATGGCCGACATCCCATGAGGACCTCGTCTGTCTGTTTGCCCCTGATCTCAGATCGGTGTGTTCTTGAATCCAGTCTCTGTATCCAGCTCTCTTCTGCTCCTGACCCCTTCCCTGACTTGCTGTGCAGCATTTGTCTTGATGTATAGTCATTGAGGTATGTGGGCACAATTTCATCCATTTGTATATATATATTTTTTATTATTATTATTATTATTACTATTTTATTAAAGCTGTTTTAGTTTAGCTTCCAACCCGCAAGTCTTTTTCCTCTCACTTCCCTTTCCCCAAGGGTGGGAGGGGGGGCGGGAATTGGGAGCTCAACTGCTTAGTTTTAGCTGCTGAAATTGACTGGGCCAGGGCTAAACCGTAACACCAACAAGGGTCAGCAAGGCCACAGGAAATGCTTCCAGCTAAGGGAGAGCCAGACAGAGATGGAGAAGTAATATGGTAAAGCATCAGACACGCACCTCTGCTCTCTTCTTACTCATTGTTCCACAACCCACCTGCAGCCACAACTGGAGTCTCTCCACTGAGACAGGTAGATTGTTGCTTGAAGTTAGTATGACTGCTACCACGTCCTTATAAACCTAACTCAGTTGTAAATAGTGGTGGGATGAGGGAGGCAGACTGATTAATCTGTGATATGGAGAATGTGAAGCTGCAATTAGAGAGTGAAAGTAGAGAAATCTACGTGGATATGTGTGCACTAGGGGACTGCAGAGCAGGGAGCAAGGGAATAGAGGCTATTAAGCAAAGTTCCAAACCTCTCACTAGCACACACTCAAATACCCCCATACTGGAAGCTGTGACACAGCTACAGCTTTCTCCTGTGCCTCCACATAAGGACCTAGGTTACAAAAAAATCACTAACAGCACTGAGAGAACCATGCACCCGCTGAAGACATTTCAACTGCTTTCCAGTGCTTTGATCCCAAGCACTTCCTGAGGAAAAAAGGAGGCAGTATGCTGATAAGATGAATGCAGATACTGCTCTCTGCATTCTGTAAACAAACAAGAGGCATGATGGAGGGAAAGGAAACTAAGTGAAAGAGGTCTGGCACATATGACCTGAATTCAATCTCAACATCAATTCGCTAAAGCTAATTACCCAGAATGACTGAGGTTGGAAGGGATCTCTGGAGGATACCTTGTCCAATCCCCCCACTCAGGGAGGGTCACCTAGAGCAGGTTGCTTAGGGCCACATCCAGGCAGCTTCTGATTGCCTCTAAGGATGGAGACTCCACAACCTCCCTGGGCAACTTGTGCCAGTGGTCAGTTGCTCTCACAGTAAAAATGCATTTCCTGATGTTCAGAGCGTTCCTCCTGTGTTTCAGTTTATGTCCATTGCCTGTGCTTCTGTCACTGGCCACCACCGAAAAGAGCCTGACTCCATCATCTTTGCACCCTTCCTTCAGGTATTTAACATACATTGATATGATCCCCTCTGAGCCTTCTCTTCTCCAGTCTAACAGATGTCTCAACAATCTATCTTTCTTCCAAGAAAAGCAGGGCTGGGTGTAGGCCAACAGACATTTCTGCTACCTACGCACATATACCTATTTGGAAGTGAATTAGGATCAATTAATCTAACATTTCATCCAAGAAACATGACCCTGACCCAGGTCGGTGACTTCAATGGCTTATCTGCCTGATGGACCCTTTGCAATTCATACTGCCAATGGCTATTCTACGCAGGGGATAGTGGGTGCCAGGTTTAAACATGTCTAAGTGGAACAGATTCATTTGTTGGATTGCTTATGTGAAAATCTGAATAGTGCCATTTCAACACTAGTTCTACTTACTAAAATTAGTAAAATATAATTACAGGTCTTTCATGCAAAGTTATCCTAAAATATCTGTTAGTACATAGTGAGGAAGACTCATGACATGATGAATACATATTGAAGCAGACTTTGACATCAGCAGACCTAGGACAAAAACGTTCATCCAGTCTCCTTTGGCATGACAGACTTCCCCACATGAAAGTATTTCAGCTAAAATCTAAACCTAAGACTTAGTTGGTAGAAGACAAAATATAAACATATAGTCTTTATGGTTGCAAAGATAATTTCCCAAATACAAACATTACAGCACTGGCTTTATAAGCCTATAAACCTATTGCTAATTTCACTATCTGCCTTTATTCACAATTGTGCAGGCCTCTGAATGGCAGATCTCAGTCCCCTGTGGGCTGCCTCACAGTGCTCTATCAGTGTCATCTGTATGGTTTTAAAAATATCACGCAACTCTTCTGAAATGGTTGCCAGTTCTTTAAATGAAGTAAATTCAAGCAGGAGTCTGGAAAGAGTCTATATTTAGAGTCTGATTATAGTTTAATCCTGGTAAATTTAAACCAATTGAGTTAGCAAGACATTTACAAATAAGTGTGCATTTCAGTTACAAGCAGGGGTGTTTTTTTTCAGTATACCCTATAGCATCCTGAAGCAAATTTGAACTTAACCAGAAGTGGTCATTCCCAAAGTAAACATACACTACATGAGTGCCAAATTTAAAGCTGATTAGAGTTCAATATATGCCACAATTTTGTGACTACACATTAGATTAATTCTTTTTCTTCGATTCCATTAATGCAGCCAAGTAACTACCTGAATTTACAAAAGCACCTAATGCTAACAGATGTGGGTTTCCATGTCCCTCTGGGAAAATGCCGTCTCTTCAGGCAAAGAGAAATAGCATGAAAAACATCCAGATAAGTCTGACAATCAACTTCTGTGGCAATCTACTGACAAGCTCTACCCATGCTCTAATCCAAACTAAGCAGAAGATTGGTATAATGAATTGTGCAGGACTAGACTCAGTCATTTATACCTCTGGTGATGTCACCGCTGATGGAGCTCTGTTTGTTCTCTGAGTGTGACCAAATGCCCATGTGTCTTTAAAAGTTGGCCCCATGACACTTTAAGCCATTTGCTATGTAGAAAGCATTAGCGTTTTTCAGGAATCCCCAGAGTCCCACAGGAATACCTAGGGGGATAGTAAATCAAATTCTGTATGGCCAAAGCAACCCATGCATTGGATGTAAAGGATTAGCTTATACTGGTGCAGCTAATCCTACTCGGGGCTGGTACCTCATCTCAGCCATAAGCACAGAAACACAGGACAGACAAGCATTTCAACACTTCTGGCTAGGGGATCTTGCCCTCAACACACATACTGATGCTTGTACATGGTCTCCTGGCTGTCTATACTCTTGTCCATCTGTTGGGATGGCATCACGCCAGCTAACAAGGTAGCATGCCAGCTTCACTAGCACAAATGTGCCAAATAAAGATTGGTTGTTTTGAATGCACTGCTTTCAGAAGACTGCAAGAGTCAGGTAGAACTTGTCCCCACTAAAGAAAAAAGCGAGAAACCTCTGCATACCCCCAGCTTTCCTACAGTTATTTTAGGTTTGATTTTCCCTTCATTTTCACTATTCAAGCACCTTCCCAAACATAGAAATCTGAACAAAAGCTCTTAATATAAGATACTGCCAGGCAAAGCAGGTGGGATTTTAACAGACTCACTGGTAGGACCCATTATATGCCTGCATGTGCTCTCTATACATCCCGTTAACATACTTAGGAGAGAGCTTTCCCATCTATATCTGCACACTTTTTCACCATATTCGTTCTAACTATTCCTTCACATTTTAAGAGCAGCTCTTCCTATAACACAAAACTGTAGTTTTTCAAAATACCTATTAGCCTCCTAAATAGAACACAGTTCTTGCTGCTAGAGCAAGTATATAGGAAATTTTTCACATCCAGTAGCACCCAGTTCACTTCAACTTTATTGTGAGCTTGAAAACTTCAGAACCAGATCAAGAATCTGTGATATTGTTGTATTAATAAAGGTAGGAACTTACCTACAAGCACTAATTTAGAAGTCTGGAGAAACTCAGACTCCTCCTTTTGAGAAGTTTCCTTGTGCTTGCAAACTACACAAGCCTCAGTCCCCGAGACCAACAAGTACGAAAAGCCATGATACGTAGGGTTTAAGAGGCCAGCCAGCTTTCCAGCTCTAGGTGTTACAGAGCACTCTGGAAATACTCTCCCAAGTAACAAGGGATAGGACGAGAGGAAAAGGCCTTGTCGCATTGGAAATTAGAAAGGATTTCTTTACCGCAAGAGTGGTGAAGCATTAGAATGGGCTGCTCAGGGAAGTGGTAGAGTCACCACCCCTGAAGTGTTCAAAAAGCATGTAGACATGGGACTTCGGGACATAGTTTAGTAGGCATGGTAGTGTTGGGCTGACAGTTCAACCAGATTATTTTAGAGGTCTTTTCCGACTGTAATGATTCTATGATTCTATGAAATTCTCACTTGTAACGTTTTAAGCCTAAGCTGTACACTTGGTGTACAAAGAGTCAGCCAAAGCCACAGTTGGGTGCGGAAAGAGAGTTTATGTGATAAAAGTTGTTGAGACAAAAGAGAAAAATAGAAAAAGCAGTAAAGGCCTAACCAAACCAAACACAAGCAACGTGGACTGATGCCCCTGCATTCATTTTGAAGCCATCATAAAGCTCCCAGAGCAGTCACAGATAAAGGAAAGTTCATTTAAGAAGCAAAACTCAGGAAAGGCTACCTGCATGCTTCCAAAAGCCTTTATTCAGCAGTTAATTCTCTGAGCAGTGCATGCTTACTTCACTGATAAGTACATCATTAGCATGAGCACTTTCCACATTCTGGCACACTGGCACAGATGCTGGTTCCACGTTCCCCAGGAGCCTGGCGAACAGCACTACAGAAAGACAGGGCAGAGAAACTTGTTTGCTTCTCAAAACTGACAAACCAAGGGTCCTACTTGCCTATATTTGTATCAAGTTCCCAGAAACATTACAACAGTATACAGACTTCCATCATTTTCTAAAATTATCAACAGTAGTGAGACCTTTTCTTCAAGGGTCAGTTTAGTTCAATTAATTAATTAATTACTCTGTCATTCAGGTCCCACTGTTTTTGATACTGGCACGCTGCTGGAGTGGGCTCAGGTAGAGACAATATGTGCTTCACAACTCTAAAGCTAAACACCACGCAATTGCTCCACCTACCCTTTCCTTTCCCCCACATAGCTTCTGCTCTGTGAATAGAGTTAAAAGACCGCAGCTCAATCCACATGATCTGGCTTTTAGCAGTTTGTCACTAACATCCCTAGACAGGGATCATACTCAGAAGCATATTTTTTTACAGCAATAGAATATGCGCTAGTGAGGGCAAGTATAGGTATTAAGAAAAGCAGATCTGGGAAAGGCTTGGGATAGTAAACACAGACAGCATGAAGGTAACCACCTGCTGGAAGGTGATTCTGACATGTAAAATATTTAGCAAGCATGAATGAAGAACAACAAACCACACCCATTGTACCAGACACCATCAAACCTGTCTCCCTTGAAATTTTTATTTGTATTAATGTTACCTTATAATAACCTTTCACTGCTCTCTGCAAAGATGACAGCTGTTTTAATGACACCTGTTACTGTGCCACCTATCCTTCCCTGAGACACCTATTTATTTGGATCTTTCAAGAGAAACATAAATGAAATCAGTCATTCTATATTAGAGGGTTCCCAGGGACAGCAAGTTGATTGGCATCTCACATCAGCGGGCAAGTCATCGCAAGACACTTGTAGAAGAGAGCATTTTCCCTGAAGTCTTGATGCTTTAACATCTGCCAGGAATATGTATGTACGTATAGATTGATTTTTTTCGATGAATGATTCTCTGTGAAATATCAGAGAGAAAAATGTCAGACATATATTGCATAGCAATCGAGGGCTAATGAAGATCCAGGTATTAAATCAATTAAGAAGTATCAAAAGCTACCTAATCATCAAGGAACAAAATTGGCACCACAATATGTAGTGAGTATGGGAAAGCCTAATTTACTAAACATACCCTGCAGTCACATAATTGCATGTAATTTTACCAGCATAATTAACTAATTTAATTACCACTTCTCAAGTGCATCAATTATTGACATTACAGAGTTTTCAGACAGCAGAATTACTGTGTGGTACATTCAGAGAATGCAAAATGCTTTGTACGCCTATTTTCCAGTCACAGTCAACAACTGAGAGGGAACACAAGCAGCAAAAAGGGGAAAACAAGCAGCAAAAAGGGGAAAAACTGCAAGTGCACCACATAGAGCACACTTTAGCAGTCAGAATTAAGAGATGAAACAGACAAAACCATGTTTATGTCGGACTGAAAAGTCAACAGCAAACAACCAGAGAGACCAAGGAGACAAAAGCTAAGCATGGTGCTAAAACAAACAGCTCGTATTTTTGAACAATGAGGTCTACTTTAAACTAAATCTATTCAGGAGCTGATGAGCTCTTTGAGATCTACCAGCCACCCTTATCTCCTAAACAAGGGCTTGATTTTACAGTAAGGCTCTACAAGGACATGCAGATATCTGCATGAAGCTCCATTGGCCTCACTAAAAAGTTGTAAAGGTGTCAGTTTTGTCTGCACAGGTCTCAAAGCAGAAACAGAACCTAAAAAGAGACATGGGCTACTATGTGACAAGAAACAGGGATGTGCTTGAACAAATCCTGGATGCTCTGGCTCTCTTCAAGAAGGGAGGTAGGGGGAAGTACAGAGATGAAGTATGGATGCATTCTTATTAATTAAAGCATACCTTTGCCATGTGGGATTATTACTCAGACTTGGAAGAACTATTGATCCCCTACTTAATGTTTAGACACTGTACGTAAATCTTTGCATAAAACCATTTTGTTTCAGCAATGAGCTTTTCAAAGTCAAGAGAGATGTCAGCATCTGCTCCCCATGGAATCTTAAGCGTCAGTGTCAGTAAAAAATGGGCAGCGTCAGTAAAAATTATACCTTGTGTCAGTAACTTTGTTAACAGGATAGCTGGAAACCCTGGGAGCTGTAGTGTCATTTTCTTTTCCCATTGCCCTCTTGTACTTGACCTTTGCACAGCTGTTTCACAGTATCTGGAGATGGCTGAACTGTGAAATAGTGATTACAGGAAAGGGGACAGTTTAATGAGACAATACAACCTAGAACAGGAAGAGGGTATTCTTTCATATGCCAACCGAGATCTTTAGAGGCTTTTTTGTCTTTCAGTTAAGATTCAGTTAAGATTCAGATTCAGTTAAGAACAACCTCGCCTTTTATATCCAATACCAATGTGCAGTTACCCTTTTTAAGGTTAGTAAAGCTTACTGGATTCATTGTGGTGATTATTCCAAGCAAGATGAGGCGCTTTGTTAAAACAAAATAAAACAAATGTCCAAATAAATCTTAAATGCCCAGAAGGAATTTAGAACTTATACAAAATAAAGCAAGTGCAGACTAGGCCTAATCGGTTGCATCCCCATCAAGTCACTGGGCACAGCAGCATGTGTAGTAAAGGCTTCTTCCTCAGAGATAACTGAATGATACACCTAAGAAGAAATTCTACTGGAGCAAAGCTACTGCTACTCTGTCCTTTCGTCCTCCAATGAGTCGCACTGCAGGGATGGGACTATGAACATTTTTTTCTCTGTCCCTGTGAGTGCCTTGTGAGGCTCCAGCTCAGGCAAAACCTAACTGGCTTGAAGTATGCAAATACATCTTTGACTATAAATTAATCAGTTTGGTCCGGTGCATGTGGTGGTAATGAAACTTCCTCCAAAAGCACAAGAGAATCCTTGCACCTTCCTCAAAGGTTCTACGCAACAACAAGTCATAACCTAGTCCCATCTTGATTTGAAATCATGATGTGAAAAATCAAGGCAGTGAGAAAAGCACGTGTTGCTTTCACAGGCAGTGTAAGGAATAGGATGTAAGAGGACGGGGACTGTAACGTCTTCAAGCTAACAAGCAAAATTACTTTTTGTAAGCAAACCTGATGAATGATGCTCTTCATGCTGCTCTTTCGGCAGGCTGCTCTCTGTACACCTGCCACGTGGCTGCTATCAGTAAAAGCAATTCCAGTAATGACATTGATGTGTGAGTGGCCTGCACTTGTGAGACACCAGGCCTAAAACATTATTCATTGCAGTTGTAAGTGGGTGGAGGAACTTAACCAGTCAGCTGAGTAAGTGCATATAAATGAGCGTAAACAAACAGAAAAAACGAGTGGATGACTCAGTAGCAGCAGCAGCAAAGAAAAAACACAAAATACAAAAATCCTCCCCACACACTGCCAGCCCTAGCAGGGATTGTCACACTACTTAGGACTTAAAACGTCCTCTCAAGCGACTGCAAAACCTGCAAGAGGGTTGTGATTTTTCCAAATATCAGCAGGAGTTACTGATCTGTGGTGTATGCATGCTACTAGCTATATATACTTAGCAATCCGAAATACGAATTTTTAATAGTTTGTGCCACACACAACTTAGCAATGTGTATTTTGAATAGAAAAGTCGTGCAAATCACAAACTACTAAAAGTCACCATCCCTTACACATACCACACACCATGCAAGGAGTGTGAGCTGTCATACGATGTGTGCAGTCATTGATTTAAGACTCTCTCATGGATAGGCAAATTTGAGGTTGATCACAATTGGGAGTGTAACATACTTCCCTCGCAGCGTGCAAACAGAACAGCCTGGTTTCCTACTTCATAGAGACGAAGGAGAGACAGTGGAATCAGACAGTCATGCTCGTCAGTACTGTAGCAGCCATTGACCTGAACTAGAGATCACATGAATTGGAAAGAACAGGATGCTTCCTGAGTTGTTGTCTCAATTTGTCCTTTCCGAGAACTTGTCTGCAAAGCTTTTCCTCAGCCTTTCTTAGGCAAGTTAATTTGGATTAAGCCTTTTCTCACAATTCCACTACCCTTTAGCAAAGCCTGGGAGTTTGGTGACCTCTCTTGGGGGTAAGGGAAATCATGCTTCACATGTCACTAACTCACCTTGATGCTATAACCTCCTAGATATCACTGAAGTGAAATCCTCTTCAGCCTTAATTCCATGTCTGGTATTTCAGACAAAACTAGGTTTTCCTCCTCTGATATTGTCCCATGCTTTCTAGAGGCTTCAGCATCCCTTGAACATGGAATGTTGGCATTGCAGATACAGATGGGAACAAAGCAAGAAGGGCAGTGCAACAGTGTGAAAGGCACATGACCAAGAATAGCTAACCATCTGGCTCTCCTCATTGGCATTCCCAGTATCATGGTTTTCCCTTGCTGTTACATGAGAAGGAAAAACAGGTTGAATCTCCTCTCCTACTGCACATTTGTGAACCAGACCGCATAAACTGGCCCAAAGTGTATCATATCTGGTTAATATCTCAGTACTCAGCTAACTGTGTAACACAAAATCTATCCTGAGCTGCTCTTAATCTCTTTTAAATAGCTGGATTCTCGTGTAATTGCTATCTGTTCACCAGACTAGGGTAGCCAAGAAAGAAGCATACCACATGAGCTACCTACACACAGACAGCAAGGAGGGTCAGTATTGGGCTTGACAGCTTTGCCAGAGCCCTTCAATTAACCCAAGCCACTGTGGAACTCCTAGCAAGATAAGCATTGATCATTAGCTAATTCTACCAGTTCCACATCGGGGTGGTTGGGTAGAAGAAAAATCAAAGTCAATCATAATAATTTGGTGAAAATATGAAGGTGGGGAGTTCTAAGTCTCACAGAGGACCTTCATCCTATACTCCATCTCATTTTAGCAGATGAGAAGAAATAGAAATAGAATTAAAAACCACTGTTGCTTATGTACAGGTGAGCACAACTCCATTACACCTGTTACACTCGCACAGCACAAAGTTCAAATCAGTTATCTTTCCACTTGGTTCTCTTTGAGGGTCAGTTTCAAAATGGGGAATTTAATTAGGGCCAAACTTAGCCAGTAGAAAAAAAAAATCATATATAGAGATATATGATGGAAAGATGACAACGATCAGCAAGAGTTTAAGAATATCTTATTAGGCACCCAAAAAAACCACAGTGTAATGATTCAGGAAAAGAATCACACTGGTTACAGAAATGCATCCAGACTTAAAATGGAAGTGAAAACACCTTAATTTTTCCAATGCCTATAATAAATGGAAGAAAGAGAAAGCTGAAAATGGTAAGTATAAAACAGAAAGTAGACATTGTAGAAAATGGAGAAGGGAATCAAAAAGGCATAACAATACCCAACACAGCCAAAGAACCAGGAAAATTTTTAAAGTTCATTAGGAAGAGAAGGACCTTTCACAATAACAGTAATCTATTACTGGATGAAGAAAGTTGTCTTGTGAGCAATAATTGCAAAAAGACACAAATCTAAGAAAAAGAAAAAAAATCAGATTATCTAATGCTGCTGAACAAACCAAAACTGAAATCCCTAAATATGCCCTGCCCTTCAGAGAAAGATCATGATCCTTTTGCTGCCTAGATAAAATAAAGCAAGATTTGACTACAGTTTCTAAAGCTGTAAATGGGGAGTTAGAATTTAGCAGCAAAGCCTACTATTCAGCAAATGCAAGATAAGATTGAAGGGCAAAATAAAGCTTGAAAGCTGCAGAAAACAAACCTCAAATAAAACTGAGGTTCTTATTTTGAGTTTTGCAAGGATCTAATCCAATGACTAGTTCACTGTTTTGCAAATGCTTCACTATCCACATTCTCTGCTCTCAAAGGGCTGATGGACTAATACGATCCAAGGAGAGATTATAGTGCACGTGCACATGTTGATTTATACTAGCAGGAAATTTGGCCCTCCAGGTTTTGGGAAGCATTGTGTTTTATTCCTACTTTTTTTTTTCCTTACAGAGATGAAAGATGAGAAGACTTCAGAACAGATTCCAAAAGTGCAGGTGCTCTGCACTGTTCTGCTGGGGGGGTGGGCAATATTGGCAGGACCTCCTCACCACTGCTACATCAATACCACACCTTGGCTCATCAACCAGTGAGACCAGCTGCATGAGAGACAGTTAGGAAGCTTCCTTTTACACTAGTCCAGACATTTCCTTTCCACTACCAATTAACGACCCACAACACAGAAAAGCTTATCAGCAACATCAAAGAATGCATTCCTCACTAAGACACGGTATGGCAGATAACGTCTCTGGCTGCATAACATTTTCTAATTAAGTGTGTGGGAGTAGGGGAAAGAACAGTAGGGGCTAGAAAAAAAAAATATATCAAGCAGAGCACACTCCGTGTGTTGTTAGCAGTCACTACTGTAAACTGAAATACAGGTGCCATTAGCAATCTGCTGTCTGCTGTGCTGCACTGCTCTGGGGCCTCACTTCCCAGTTGGTCTTTTTGTATCTTTTTCTCATAGAGAGCAATGTACAGAAGACTCCTTCAGTGTGGCAAGGTGAAGAAATAGCACAATGATTGTACATTTGCCTTTGATACCTGACATCTCACAATAAAAAATAAAGCAACCAGATAATGAACGCCACTGACTTCATGAAAGGACCTCGTTGCTTTAAAAAAAAAAACAAAACAAAAACAGCCAAGTGGAAGAAGCAAATAACTAAAATGGAATAGGTTTAAAAGCATAATAAATAGTTAAGCAAATAATTCACTATAAGGAATTTATTAGATTAATTAGGCTTTCCCTGCCCCCAACATTTTAAAATGCACTTGAAAGTATTCAATTGAGTTGAGGGCAAATCTCTTTTTCTATTCCCTGCAAGCGCAAGCACAGGCAGTTCAATATTTTCTTGTAGAGCTCTATCAGTTAATTGAGAGTATTTACACTTTGTTTCCCGAATGAAAGAGCGCACATGCCCTTCCAGCACAAATAATTGTGCATAGAGCTTTAAAAAATGGTGTCTTTACATATTTGTGCCAGAAAAACTTGACAGCAGGAACATTTGCGGGAAGCAAACACAAAGAAGACGTCACTACAGATGAAGCAAATTAATTTTCAGATTGAACATTCCCCAAAATATTGTCCAACTACAGACAGATCATTATGCTGAAGTATGAACTGTGAAAAATTAACAACAGAAAATATGCAGTGTTTACTTTGCAAGCCTCAAATTGGGTAAATCACCTTAGGTCTTGTGGCTGTAGTAGCTGCATTAATTGCTCAAGATCTGGTTCCTAGATAAACTTTTCTGCATGGAAAACAAGTCTTTGTTTCATTATTAAACCCTAAAGCAAACTGATGGTGCTACACAAAACAATCTTCTCTTGAAATTCCAGTAGCAGCTCAATTGAGTTCAGCTTGAAACTGGCAACCTGTGTTATTCTGCTTTAGACATAGGAACTTGCCACACACTACTTTTTTGTGTGCTTGAAAAAGAGTTAATATTTGGCTAATATGTTTATCTTTGCATAACATTACTGTCTACGGGCAGGAAAGAAAGAAACAGCTGTTGCAAGTCTAAACCTTGCTCATTAATCTTTCATCATCTTGGGACCTCCAGCATTGTATTCTCTATTACAGCATCAGCTTTCTATTCAACTGTGGTATCTGAGAGTAAAATCCCTGCTAAAATGTTATTTAGACTTGCCAGATCCACTTGTACCGAACCTGGACACTGAGGCTCCACATAAATAATCGCTCAGCAGAGAAGGAGGCATGAGTTAGGCAGCATTTACACCTTACTGAGGCTTGCAGAATCTGTCTACTGGTGGCTACTTGTTTCAAGTAGAACAGGAGGCATCCCAGGTGAAGTATTTCCTCCTGGTAGCACAAGCTGCAATTTCAGCTCCCTTACATCAAACTGATAGTCTCAGGTCTATTCTCACTCAAACACTTGGCAAATACCCTGAACGCTGGAGTACCCAGGTTACACCCAGAAACTTACAGATTCAGCAGCAGAAAACTATCTCCTCCTCCTGTTGCAATGGTCTCATCATTGCCTGATTTTCTTCTCAGCCTCCTTTTGGATGGATGCCCATATCCACAGATGTGCACAGGAGGTAGATGGCACTAGAGGTGCCCTTAAGCACCTCAGCTGTTACTTCACACTGCCTCCCAGGTGTTATTAGCAGAAAACATGCATTGTAGAAACCACAGCAGGGTTCTCTTTACATCGTTCTTGTTTTTAATCTCTTCAAATTCTCAGGGAACAGAGTCAACGGGTACTTGGGAGTCAAAGCTGTATAGCTTCCTTCTCCTCCTCATTAGGCTCTGTATTTATATAAATATATAGTAAAGCATATATTGGTTTCAAACATCTGTTTGTAGCATGTCAACATTCACTGCTGTAGTAAAGTCACCAGTCTGGCCAGTAAGCATAGTTTTGCTGAGGTGACAAAGGAGCATCAGACACAGCTTTGTTCTGCCCTCAGCTACCTATCTTTGGGCATTCCGGCCATGGGCACTAGACAGGAGAACAGCTGTTGCTATCTGTGCTGCAGAAAAACTGCATCCAGCACCTCATGGACTGTCTTTAAGCAGTTCTGGATGAGTCTGTGCCTGATCTATCATCATGGCTCTGACGCACGACAGCACTTCATTCCTTACGCCATACCCTAATGCTAGGGAATTAACTGTGTTATTACTGATGCTGTTCCTCGCCAGCTATCCATCACCATGCGCGCACACACACTGGTACAAACACAGGCACATTTAAGAATAATATAACCTAGTCAGGGCAGGAATTATGCAGTACATCTTCTGGAAGGTGCCTCTAGAATTCTTCACACTTTTATAATACAAATTATACATTATTTGTGAAAGCATACATGCAGACCACATATACCAGCAATGCATGTTGCAGAATTACTAATTCACATACCACACATATCAACAGAATTCAGAAAAGACTAAACTTCTAAAATAGATAACATAATCCATCTTGAGTTTAATAACCATTCTACTTTTTATTTGGTTTGCACATGCTTCATAATATCTTGCCTATGGTGAGCATCCTAAAGAGAATCAAAAGATAGTCTTACCTAGCACAATAAAGTAAAAATAGCTTTCACACTAAGAAGTGGAAAGAAAAGAGCGCAAATATCTTACTATTCTTTGTGCTAATTGTGTTACTTATGCTTACCTCATCTGCCTTTAATAGGTTGCCTTCATATTCCCTCCACAGAGCTACAGATTCTCACGTTAAACAAGGAAGCTCCTGACAGTTTTCTCTTTCCTAGGGCAAGATTGCTCAACTAGCAATAACTAAGATACCTTTTGACAAGTGCAGCTAAGAGCCAGTAAAGCTTTGTCAATCTGCATCAGTCTGTCTTGGCACCTTTCAGTTTCATACCTAAATGCTCGCTGGACGCCAAAGTCTCTTGCAATGATTATAGAAAATCATAAAATGGGAAATGAATGCAAAAGCAAAAATCATATTAATCAGCTGAAGGAAAATACTTTTCCAACTACAATTGTGGCTGAAACCCATAAATTAGATGACTGGAGTAATAAGACATGTGAAATGGCTTTTAAGTCCACTACCAGCTCCATGCAATAAATTTCAAATGACATTCAGGCTTTTAGTGGAGGGGATGATTTATTGCAGTCTGCAGGAAGAGAGCTTTCATGGATTATCTCTAAAGTGGCAAAACTCTATTCTGAATTTTTCAAAATTAGTGCAGCTTAGTGAATGTTACTGACAAGCAAGTACAAAAGCACTTAAAAAACCCCCAACAACTTTTTGTAAGAAAAATGGCAAATATACTCCAGAATATCCATAGATTTTGCTCAGGGAACCACATCTTGTCTTTTCATAAACCAGAAAAAAAAAAATAGCCTAGCAAGAGAATAACATTTGCTGCATGTATAACAACACCTACAAGCAAAGATATTTCACTTGTGAAATTTCTAAGGCAACATTACTCAGCTTTCAATGCTACAAGTCTACAAAACAATTTGGCAGAAAATGCAAGTTTCTTCCAAAACCTATAAACCTAAATACACTCTTTCTACTGTTTGTCATTAGGCAATGCGAGTGAAGCACTGACCACAGAAATGCTCTCCTAAAGCCTGCAGAGTCCATTTCCTTCGAGCATCCAGAAATATTTATTTCCTCTTCTCTGGTAAAAGGAAACAAAGAAAACTTGTCTGCACTGGAATCATAGGGTGCCATAACATCAGCATGTCAAAGTTGTGACGCTCACTGCAGGGCTCCTGCATTACACCTCACTACTTAAGTGTCACACACTATCTTGGTTCTGAATCCATTCCTTTCCCTGGGATGAAAACAGCTGGCAAGAATCCTGGAATGTTGTCATGATCGCATTACAGAATCACTAAGGTTGTAAAAGACCTCCAAGTCCAACCACTCCTAGGTACGCCACTCCTCAACACTATAAAAGTAATTGTGCCTAAGGAAGGGATGTTCCAGAGGACAGGCATAATGCTCTTCAGGAGCCTTGGGTAAAGGCTGTTAGACACATGCCCCTAATTCCAATTGCTTTACTGTCGATAGAAAATAATTTTGGTAATTCTCAAGACACAGGACATGAATTTTGCTTACTGATGGCAGTTAAAACTAAGGCAAATCTGTGTTACGTAATGGAAATATTATATATGGAAAACATCATCTTACGCTTTTCTGACACCTTTCATCCAGAACAGTTCTAAAATATTTTATGCATCAAGCAGAGATCTAATTTCACTGATATTCAGAGCAGAAAGTGAAAAACTATGCTTAGCCAAACAATTTATATAGAAAACGTACAGCGATGTGATTTAGTCTTCCAGGAGAGAGAATGTAAGAGTATACCAGGACTAACAGCTCTGCTCTTTCATGACTGTTAATGAGTTTTGGCATTAATTACAGTCTTTCCTACTGAAGACTAACCATTAGCCTTTTAAATCGTGAGTTCATCACTGACCTGGATTAGGAGCAGTATTTCACGGACTCCCAAATATTTACAGGTCCGAGATTTCCCCTGCAGATCACCTATCCAAAGTGTGATAATAACAGTTTATGGGGAGTCCTGGAAGCAATAAGGAATTCCTACAAAGACCTTCTAAAGGTAAGTCCATCCTAACTTGAGACATAACCTGCACCAAAATAAAGCTTGAAAAAAACCAAATCAACAGCTCTACCACTCAGACCATTCCAATCTACCCTTTTTTTAAATTTTTTCATCATTTGATCACCATACCCTATGCAAAGGTAGTGAGAGATAGTATCTACTTTTACAGACAAAGAAACTGAGGAACAAGCCGGTGAAATCTCTGACTTCAGGTCATTTGTGGGCCACTGACAAAGCCCCAAACAGTACCCAAAGTTTCGCACAGAAGTGCTTTAAACAGTCAGATACACTGCAGATAGTGCCAATTAGAAAGTACATCATGGGGGAGGGTTTTTAATTCAATATAAATTTTTAAAATTCTATCTCTAGCTGTTCTCAAGTAAAGCCAGACAACTCTTCTCTAGCCTTGGCTTAGGGCATCCAGACACATGCTAAACCTATGTCTTACTCTGTATTCCATGTAGCACAAGCCATGCAAATACACTGAAATCTTTAGGTGATAGCAACTTCTTTAACTTCAAGTTAAAACAAAATTTGGAGGAAATCTCTTTTGACATCACCGTTTAATAACTACATGGTTTCCCAGATGCTTGTAGTCAGAGTTATGGAACTGTGTCTATCAAAGGTCATCTCATGTCTAATTTGTTGTAGGCACACAATAGAACACATTTGCTCTCCTTCTTTGAATAATGGACCCAACAGAACACACAGTAAAAGACCTCCTTTACAGGATTTTGAGAGTTAGAGATTATGTTAAATTACAAATTTTCAAAAGATAATCAATACAGGATGAGGGACGATATCATTGAGAGCAGCCCTGCAGAGAAGGACTTGGGGATGCTGATTGATGAGAAGCCAATCATATCCTGGGTTGCATTCAAAAGACGCGTGGCCACCAGGTCGAGGGAGGTGATTCTGCCCCTCTATTCCTCTCTTGTGAGACCTCATCTGGAGTATGGTGTCCAGTTCTGGAATCCTCAACATAAGAAGGATATGGAGCTGTTGGAACGGGTCCAGAGAAGGGCTACAAAGATGATCAAAGGGCTGGAGCACCTCCCATATGAGGTGCAACATACATGGTTGCATGTGTTTATGCTACTCCCATTATGGAAAATTCTACAATCTAACTTTTGTAAATGTGCGCTTTTCTACGCTGAACATTCTCCATGTTTGACAGAGAAACAGAAAGTGAAGGAAGACAGGTATTTCTGCTTCCAAAATCCCCTCTGAAATCATCACCTATTTACATGGGAAAACTGTTCTCAACTCCACAGAAGGCAATGCACTTTAAGAATTCCTCTTGGAAATCCATGCCTCGATATTCTTTGTTTAAGCAACATGAGGAACAAAGAGAAGTAGCTCCAATTTCTTCCATGAATAAGGTACTTCCTTCACACTTTTCATAGTACAATATACAGAACTTTAAAAGTTTCAATTAATAGCTTGGTCAAGCAACCAAACCAGAACACTGATACTAACAATTCAAACTTCTAAAACTAGCGAGTCATATTATAACCAGCAGTAACTGTGCTTCACTTGCCATCACCAACCCCAGATTACTTTAAGTAATTTAAAATCAAAAAGCACAAATAAATTTTACTGTTACATATGAGTTTTTAAAACTAGAGAACGTGCATCAGGTAAAGTCTTTACACGTATTAGATGATTGAACAGCTCCACGTGTAAAGGTCACTACTGGATTCTCACACTACATTGCTGCCTGTAAACACAGTTTTGGTGTCTAAAGGAAGGAAATATGGGTGAGAAAAGTATAGGAAATATAGTCTGGATAATGTTGTGAGCAAGTTAGGGATACTGTAACACAGAAGTCTGTCCAGCACATTCTGGTGCAAGTTGTAGCAACTTTCATGCTTTCATGTTTTATCAGTGGGATTACAAACAAGTAAGTACAAGTATTTTCAGTAAAAACTCCCCAAATTGGGCAACAGCAAGAAATTTTACAAGCTTGTTCAAATTTCAACAGGATTTTTTTTTAAATCTAAAAGAATGCCATAAAAGCTAAAAAGAATCAAGTTAATTATTTTTTATCAAGCTTAGCCTTTTATATACACTTAAAATTTCTCAAAAACTTAAGACAAGGTTTTATTTCCAGAGAGCCAAAGAACTATGTTCAAAATGTAACACTTTCAGCCATTTTCAAATTTAACTGACAGACATAAAACCTGTTCATACCAATCTAAAATAATTTTCCTTCCCCATATTTTGGAACAGTAAACAAAACAAAAAAAAGCCCCAAACCCCTCAGTTGTTCTGCCCAAGTCCAAAATATTCTCAATAAAGAACAGCCTACCCAAACTTAGCAGCGATTCCATTTACAGTATTTTCCTTTGATTCTGAAACTGACTGCCTCCAGATACTCATATCACACAGAAAATGATATAATGCCACAGTTGAAATAAGTCAGATTTGCTGCTGACTTTTTCCCTGGTGAGAACTGTTACACCAGGCTTTCTGAAATAAACAGCTGGATCATATTGTCTTTTACATTACTTACACTGGCACTCTACAAGAGACAAACTTTTATATCAATGGAAGAGAGCTAAAAATTATATTTTGCTATGCAAATGCACTTTTCTGTATACAAGTTTCAGTGAAATTCACTGCTGTAAGTGGAAAAAGAGAGAGTAAGGACAGTACATTGATTTTTATCTTGTTCACTTCTGCGTATTTCTTTTCTATATGCAAGTTCTGTGTCTCACATCTTATTGTTACAGAAGCTTAGTATTTAGACTGTATTTAGATGGCCAAATGCTCCTGCCCTTAAGAAAGTATTTGGCGCCATACATCACTTAAGGCACCAGTTTTAGAAAAGGAATGTCCTTGCCATAGAAAGGTACTACGTGACAGCACAGCTACTGTAAAAAGAGGTTTTGAAACTAGGAGTATGCCATAGGCTGTGACCTACAGCATTTCTGCCTACATTGCTAAATGCAGACAGTGCCAGGTCAGAAATGTTCCTACACGCGTAGGACCATGCGCTGGTACAGGCATTAGTCCTTCTTAGCAAGGTAAGAGGGAGCTACCATCCAACAACAACTTGTTTTCTGCTGCAAGCCCCGAAAAGGACTTGAGGCATGTTCAACATGCTAATGCCTTCTGATTTCAAACATATGAGACAAACAGTCAAATGCATGTTAAAAAACAAGAGGACTTGGACATTCTGGACTTCTTCCCTCAAGAAGTCTGGAAGTTCAGTCATTTATAAACTTCCCGTACCAAGACACTTCAGCCACAACAAGAGAAATCTGTTCAAATAAAGATGCCTTAATGCTTGTTTGTGGAAGGTCAGAACTGTGATTACCACACACAGGAATGAGCACACCAATCGTGAATAAGAAAAGGGATACCTGAACCAGCAAGTGTGATAACACCTAATATTTAGGGACATAAGCATTCAGCAGCAGCACTGACAGCCAAGGTGGCTGATTTATGACATCCAAAATCAATATATTCACAACTCATAACAACATGACATTCATTCTTCTGAACTAGAGAATGATATTCCAAAAAGCCCAGATTTTTCTCCCATACTCAATTGGAGGCCACAAATTATTTAATTTCTTGGTTACCTTTGTGTGTGTGGGGAGGGGGCCTAGTTTTCATCTGGCTTGACAGTTATATCATGCTCTATTTTTTTCTCCCAAAGCGCTTAAGTGTTCACATAAAGAAGTGCAAGGCTTTCTGCAGACAATTGTCATTTCAAATTAAAAGCTGCATCATTTTTTGTCAATATTAGACTTTATATTTAATTTTCATAGTTCACAAAACAGCTATTTCTATAATTCATTCCATGTTACTTCATAGAGAAGATTACTATTGCAGCGTACACTCATCAAAGTCATCTTTCTCATCAACAAAACATTGTTTGTAGCAGCCACACATCAATGAAACTTCTTCAAGCCTGTGACTATTGCTTTTCATAATTATATTTCCTAATCCCCCTTTACAGACGAGAGCTCAATTCACTTCCTGGTACAATGCATTAGCATCCCCTTCAAATCCATTAGCAGTACCACAAGATTCACAGCATCTCTCACTCTTCAAAATAGTGTGTTATTAAGTTACCCTACAGCAGGCTGGAGACTATGAATATTTTAAGTCCACTGTATGTACAAAATCAGAGAAATCAATCCTAGAGTTTTACCACACTGGCAATATTCTAAGAGCTTTGTTAAACTTGTGTTGCTGGCACAACGAAACTTGGTGTATTTAATGGAGAGATTTAGTATGCAATATAATGGTAACAGCATGATCTCTCCAGACATTTTCAGCCTATAGCACTCAACAACGGGTGACCTCAGACTATCACCTGGCTAAGTCAGGCCCAATATCTCAAACACGGTCAGCAAAACAAAACTAATTCATCTAATGAGTTGCTGCTAGGAATATCAGGTGCCAAAGATATTATCAAAACAGCTAGTAGGACATTTCAAAGCACTTTATGGAGTCTAAACTTGAGTTGACTTACACTACAGCCCTTTTGGGTTTTTTGTTTTGCCCCATCCCCCCAAAAAAGAACATTCATTTTGAAGGATTTGAGGCATTTTGCTGAACCAGATATCAAACACTCATACTGAAACTCATTAAGACTTTTTGAATTAATGGTAAAATTTGCAGTTGACAGGAACAGGGCAAAAAGCGTGGATTACCCTTGTTTGTCCCCTTTGCGAGTACAGGTCCAAACCAAGGCTGAAAACCTGTTGTCTGCTAGCACAAGTGCAGAAGATGCAGATAACCTGAATTAATTCCCAGCTCTCACAGGCTCCACCAGCAACAAATTCTACAGATTTTTTCAAAGACATCAGCAAAAAGAGCCCTCCTCCTAGAGATTTTTCTATGCCAGAAATCCAGGTGGGCTTACATATGGGTTTAAAAATTCCTTAGGTGACATATGGAGCCTCTATGATTCAATCTGTGGGCTTTTGTCCAATAAGTACAATAGCAGCTCAGCCTTTAATGCTATTCTAATGCATAGCCCTGTAATGAGTTTAAGGCATTCTGCTTGGCAGTAATCAGTCTCCCAGTTTTGAGTGCTGATGGAGCCACACTAACCTCCTCAAACTTCCATGTGGTATGTGAGCAAAAAGCAGCACATGAACACATGCACCAGCATGAGTTTGTCCTTTCTTATTTGTCCTCTTCACTCCAAAGCCAAAGCAAATTTTGTTTCGTGTTTTTTCCAGCATAAAGTAGCCTTTATTTTTATTCATTATTGTACTACTTTCATTATTTCAAAAGCCACAATTTGTCGTTTTCCTGCTGCATCTGTGAAATGCTCCTAAAAACTGTAAAACAACAAAAAAAAACCCTAACTAGTAAGTATTTCTATATAAAATGTTTAAGCAAGATAACTCTCACACTCAGATACAGAAACTGTTTTTCAGAGTGGTTGTCTTTTCTTCCCAGTTTTACAGCTGACATGCTTGAAGTAAAATAAGGATGAGCAATTTACCATCATTAGAAGGTTTTCCTCAGACTGAATTTGAACCCTTCAGGCTTCCAGCAGCTTGCAACATCCATTAATACAGTTATGAGTCTGGCATACCTTAGGTTCCTACAAAACAGCAATGCTGCTTGCTTCACAAGATGACTGTTATCAAAACAGATGCTGACATACCAAAACCAGCAGGAATTCCTCAACTAAGAATAGCCAAACACTCTCTCATAGGAAAGCTGCTTTCTTGAGCTGTCTGCATCCTTCTTCAGACCACAGTTGTGGGCAAAAGTTAAGTTATAAGCAGGATCAGTTACTTATTCATTAATTTTATTTAGATAGGAAAGTCATCACTGTATGAAGGTCCTGTCCTATCACCAGCAAACATGCAATCTAACAGCCATGAAAATTAAGCATGAGGTAAAGACATAAACCACAGAATAAATAAATGGACTAGAAATACGATGTCAGAGTTGAGGGGATGGAACCACTGTTCCATTAGATTTGAATTATTTTCCCCAAATTCTGAGTATGCTGGATGCTAAGGGTTTCTATGTATCACCACTAATTTACTATTACAAAGTGCACAGGATTCAGTGGTGTCTAAGAGTGTGCAAGCAAGTAGTCATCCGTGCAGTTCCTAACAATTAGACAGATCAGCTTCCAAAGTACAGAAACTAGTGTTCATCAAATTCCATGCTTTCCTCCCATATGCCTTTCACAAGGCCTAAGTGAGACAGCAGCCACAGTAGGAGACATTGATCTCACTAGTTAATAGTAACAATAGCAAACAAAAAATAACCTCTCTTTTCTCCCTTCTCAGTATAAGGCATACAAACAAAGAGATTCTTGTTATCAAAGGGATGATATACTATACAAGAAGAAAACAATAAAAGAGTTGGAAGCAGTGTAGAACAACCTAGTGGTGTCTCCCAGTGGGAGTTATCAGAGCTGCTCAAGTAGTTGAAAATCAGGTAACAGAAACCAGTCAAAGGTCAGAATAAGACTCATCTGATTGTATCCAAGTACTGCAAGCGTTCATATTGAATTGATAAGTCACAGGCATTAGAAGATATACATACAGCCTCTATAGCTTAGGTGTGTATACTCAGCATGCATATTTGCTTTCAGATGCAGGCATATCCTGATTTCAGAAGAGCAGTTACTATTTTTATAGCACTAAGAGGTTTTGTGCCTCTTATTGATAAATGTATGCATTTGGTTTTTGTTCTTTGCTGAAAAGAAGATCCACTGAATTAACTTGATAATCTGCAGTACATTTCTGTAATAATTCATAACTTGCAGTGATTCTGTGGGAGTCAAGACAATCAGCCTAGAACTGAGTTTGGCCTATAGAACTTCATGACAGACCGTGTTTCACAATGCTCCAGTATCATGGATGCTTGACTCCTTTCCTCTAAGTATTCAACCCCCTCCATAAACTCTGGCTAATGAAGACTTCCTCCATTGCAACAGGACTGAGAAGCGTGTCCTAATTTTATGAAGAGGGATAAATCCTGAAAGAATCTTTCAGCATTTTAGGAGTAAAAGAGCAAATACTTCACAGAGAAGGTCAACAGAATTACTCTTATTGCACTAAGATAACTGAACTGCCTAGTTATCCCTAGACACATCATCTACATGCAGATGACCAGATAACTCTGACAGACTACCACTATGCATTCACCCTTCAACCACACGGTACCTGCATAACAAACGTCTCTAGTGGGTCAACTGTTCCTGTGCTTCATGTGCCCAAGAAATCTGATACATTCAGGACATATCACATCCAGTATATGTGCTACAGACATCTGCGCAGGCTCAGAACCAGATGTGACACTGACATACCGGGCAGTATAATCTTTTTAGTTCTCAGTACAAAGGATGAGGATCTTCCAATCTTATAGGTGAAGCAGCAGATGCAAAATGCAGAGATTTAAATGATGCCCTGCTTTAATTTTTCACTTATTGTTTGGCAACCTTCGTATCTTTTCCACTGATCTCCTGGCCCTTCTATTTCACTAAGAGCTTCTCAAAGCAGGAATCACCTGTTTATTAGCATACTTGGTATGCAGGCCAAGCAGCTATGGCTCATCTGAGAATTTTCTGAGCCCTTTTCTGACATAAACCAACAGTATGAACAAAACATGAAGGCAACAGAAATCACTGTCTTATGATCACCTAGTGGGATTTAGAGGACTCCTGTATTCTACACAAAAGTTACACAAGATGTCACTCAGCTGCCTGAGTGCAGGTGTTTAGTACTATCCTAGAT
The DNA here is from genome assembly GCF_017976375.1 of Cuculus canorus. Taxonomy (NCBI): domain Eukaryota; kingdom Metazoa; phylum Chordata; class Aves; order Cuculiformes; family Cuculidae; genus Cuculus; species Cuculus canorus. The sequence goes on from NC_071402.1 coordinate 96,373,172, forward strand.
TTCATACAAAGTGCTATTTTGAGGTGTCATACAGTATCTTATGTGGCTTTTACCTACCTCTCCCAGATAGCATGCCTGTCCCATACTTTCAGTGGTGTTTTTCACAGCCCCACCGAGATGGTTCAGATACTCTTGGACATCTAAAATGACACTCACTGTTCATGGTTAGGCAACAGAGACTAATGGAATATTTGCTACACAGGTACATCAGAAAACTGAGTGAGACCCTACAGACTCCCTTCTAGTAGAACGCAAGTAACTTAATTTCTCTTGTTTTCCTTATTTGGGATGCAAGTGGAATATCATTTCTTTAACACTACATTATAAATCATTATTACGCTTCACTTGAAAAGTCCTTTGAAGGAGAAAAGAACCAAGTAAACATTAGTGCCATTTTCTCCAGATCCTATCTTCAATTGACATTGGCTGTGGTAACCAATAACTCTTGTACCCATTCTCACTCCTTCAGAATACAAAGACAAACAGACATCAAGGTGCAGATCTTTTGAAAGCATTTAGACACCCAACTGTTCTGTGTTCCATACTCTGGAAGTCTCAGGGCTCCTGAAGCAGTGGTTATTGGCCACCCGCCTATGGTACTGACAAATTATTTGTAGGCATGTACTGCAAGTCAGATCAGGGTTAAAAATTCACTTTCAGAGGACTACTTACACCATCTCGCTGAATAGATTAACAGTGTATGGCCCTACAAACAGTTCTATCAGCACAACTGACAGGCAAAAGGTTGTGGTTTGGGGGTGGGCCTGAGCAGCTGTGGCTTGAATGCCTCAAGCTTGAATCCCCTCTTCAGGTTACCTAAGATTTGAGCATACCTGAAAAAGTCCAGCCTCTGGTTCTTTATAAAATGTGCAGATGTTTTTTCCAAATGAAATAGCAAATTATGAAACCAAAGAAAACTTGTCAGAGTGTGATTGCAGCAAACAGCATGAAGGCGTTAACGTGGTATTTCCAATGAAAAGGAACACTGATCAACAGCATTCTGCATGCTGTTTCATTCAGAACAGTCTGCTAAAATAGAAATAAATACAATTAAAAGTCTTGTGCTGTTTTCCCTCACTCCCTCCTATCCCCATATAAATCTCTTATACAAAGTAAAAGCCAAGAAAGAACAAAAGAGCAGAAAAGGTGGATCTTACAAAATAGCTGAAGTTTTCAGATAATCATCCTTCTGCATATATTAAATATCAAACACTCAGGGAAATTGAAACTTCCTTTCTGTGCCCTTTGAACTTAATTGACACCAATGAGTATAGCTATGCAGACACAAGAAATGTGAATTCGTTTCCAGCAGGTTAATTTATTAGCAGCACGCTGTAATTATCAACAAGGTGAATCAATAAGCATGAAGTACACTGGTCTGCCTATGTATGACTAATACAGAACAAGTTCTGTTGCACTCAGAACCTAGGAATGCCATGCAGTTGCACAGATCTTCTACCCTATATCCTACATCAATGCCAGAAACATCCACTCCTTGCAAAATAGATTACTTATTAAAAAACAGTTTGTTAACAGACAGATTCCTATGTTAGAAGGGGGAGCTTGCAAAGCAGAGCTAAGGATTTCATGCCTTTGCCAACACACACTGTAGCAAATGGGAATTTCTCTCATTAATTACAGTGGCTTTGTTTCAAGTGTTTAATGATGAGAGGACTTATTTTATCTTCAATGTGTCTTAATGTCACTTCAGCCAAATTGTAAGGCAATAACATGTTAGCAGTGTGGTACCTCACCCACTCCTTTCACACCAGCAACAAGAAACAATCATTTTTACTAATCCAGAAAGCCACTACGAGATATTTCTCTGGAAACTGCCATGCACATGTGTTTTGATCTCAGAATTGGTCCTAAAGGAGCAACGACAGTGACATTCAATAATTACTTTGTCCTTCAGCCACAAACTCCAATAATGTTTAAAATAAGGTGAGTCTAGACCAGCACCCATTTCAATATTCTATATAACCAAACACAGCGCCCTATTTTTCACTGAGCTCTGGTCTTGTATGCAGAGTACCGTACTATAGCAAGGAATTTGCCCTTGCAATGCTTTCATTCACAGGTCTTCCACAGCCTGCAAGGCTACACTGAGGTGCTTACAAACAATTCCACCAGCCCTTGGATAGTATTTTCTTTGCAGTCCAGTTACACTGAACAGAAAGGTGTGATTCTAGGGAGAAATGCTAAGCAGAAGCATAGCATTCTTTGTAGCAACCAGCCATAATATAATCTGTAAATTTGCTCATTGACTACAGAATAAAAGCTTCTGTGGGCTAAGGTTAAGCACTGAGAATAGCCTTAAAGCATCTGATTTTCTCATTTACATTTCGTACGTGTTAAAACACAGGAGATAATTATTTACTCGAAGAATGCAGTGAAAGGAGAATGAGTGTCCTAAAACTTGGCCTTTGTTGATTGCAGCTACTTCATCCTACTGGAGAAGTATGCTGCAGTTGCTAAATGACACAGATTTATAAATAGTCCTTGTCGTAAATGTGACCACCGTTCATTGCAATCAAAAGTCATAATAACTTACAGGCATCTCCAAGTTATAAGAGAGCTTTCCAAACAATATTAGCTTCCTTCTTCCACAAGAGAAGGCATTTTCTCTCACTTCCCTAAAAGTTCATAGGCAGTGGCAGCCAAACATAACCAAAAGCTGACATCACCTTCTTGAAAAGGAGTTTTAACATCACATTTAGAAGTCAACCAGTCTGCCCCTCTCTCTCAACTTCTGTGATGCCATCAGAGCTGGTACACATGACATACACACATTCTTTAACATCATAAGCCAAATCAACAGTGCCTCAGGCTACTAATCAGCTAAGCAAACCCAAATCTCTTGGGACTACTTATTCCTCCTCCTCATTTTTTTTTTTAATGGTGAAAGAAGAGTGTTAGGTTCGAGAAGTGTTTTAGTTATGTTATGAAGGAGACTGATCACCAAATTTGTACCAAATGCAACTTTACAGCAGATTTTCACAAAATTCTAGCACTATATGTTTAAGACCAGTTAATTATCACATCAGTTAATCAGCCACCAGAGCACACACTGGAGGAGATAATAAGGTGAATTAAAATACGCATTTTTTTGCAGTATTTGGTCCTTCATCTCAAAGTTCAATTTTTTCTGGTCATGTGTTGGCACTGGACCATGCTAGAGAACTGAATGAATTCACATTCTAAAAATGCTGTTCTAAAGCCTCTACATTGACTTGTATTGATCAACGCAGAGTTTAACAAGTTCATATCACGTTAGTTATCTTGCAAATGGAGCAACTGGCTCTGCATCATATTGTTTTTAAAAAATGTACTTAAAGCATCCTCAAACAGCTAGGTCCATAAAAAGAGAACTTGAGGAATAAAGAATGAATAAAAAACAAATATAAAAGACAGCATCTTAAGCTGGATATTTGCAGCAGGACTTCAGATAAGAACACTGAGGATACTTATGCCTATTCAAGATTTTTGTCCTTCCTGGTGGGTCTACTCTACACTAAGGCGGTCTTATCTCAGTTTTGTTTATCCTTTATTTTCTGTTTTTATTGCATAACTTTGCAATTTTTTCTCTGGAAAAAGAACGAACTCCATATAACTTTTCAGCATTATTCTAACTGCTTTGACCTTTATTTTATCTCCAGCAAACAAGACACAAAAAAGAACCTGTGCTAGGAAAATCTGAGAATTAATAAATGCTCCTGATTTCAGTAAAGATAAAAGTCAAAAATCAAAAAATTCAGAATCATGAAGAAAAATTCTGACAAATAATCAACAGATTTTCTTCTTTATCACCATTTTAACTCTTTTCCAACCTCTACCGAGATTATGTTTCTACATCTAAAGCCAGAACTTTGTTAATAAAATGTCAATGAGATGTTTTGACAGTTCAAAACCTTCCGCTCACACATATTCAAAAATCTTAAATCTGAAAAGATAATTCAATAAGGCTGTTCACAAAGCAATTATGAACAAATCAGCCATTTCTGATTAAGAAAATTAATTTCTCTCATACAATGTGGGGCCCAAAGGTCACATGTGCCAGATTGTCAAACACAAGGGCATATGGGCTGCCCTTCACTTGCAGAGGAAGGCAACCTCAGAATACCCCACCAAACGTAACATATTATAAACAAATGTAATCTGGGATGGAGTGTCTATTACCACTTGCCTGGAAAGAAATGCTTGTCCCTCAGACCTTTGTTATCCCCCATGCAATTGTCATCTCGAATTTCCGGCAACGAAAAGCTTTTTAAATACCCACAGCATCACGAATTCTAGAAACAGATGTATCTAGTTTCACTCCTTGTGCATGAGACTCTTATCGTCTCCATCACGCACCTCACTGCTTCACCTCCCGACAGCTCCTAGGCTGCCAGTACAATGCTGCATTCCGGAATCAGGCAGCTAGATGCAGCTGCATGGCTCACAGAGCAGTTATGCCTGCGTACAGGATTTCCAGTGAGAGTAAGACACTGTACCAGAGAACACAAGCACTCAGCACAGCCAGGGAGCCTTAACAAAAAGCAGGCTCTTCCTGGCAGCAGTCCTTTTGTGTCACATAATCCAGTGCAGAGAACATGAAGAAAAGGATAGGACAGAAAAAAACATCTTACAGTCACATGAGTTGGCATACAGGACTTCACATGTCAGGTGAGAAAAATCCCGAGAGGCCTGTGTACTGCTTCATCAGCCACATGTAAATGTGCAGGATAGGTGAGGAATGCTAAGCCACCCTGCTGCAGATACCAAAGCAGGCAGTGTGAAACACTCCTGCAGCGTTCCACACGTTCCATTTTTTCCTCCTCTTACAGTAGCTGTGCCCACTAGCTTTTAAATGCTGCTAACTTAACACACTTCCAACATCAACACAGAGATTTTTACTGCAAAGCTTACAAATTTGCGTTCTTTTTAAAAAAATATTCAAAAAGTAAGAGTAAGTAAATGTATGAATTAATTCCTATGGAAAAGCTAACAAGTTAAATGCTGCTTTGACTTTATTGTCATGGCTCAGGCTTGCATTCACTTCACAGACATGACAAGAAAGTAGAGTCACTTTTTTAATGAATGCATTGCAGTCCTTCCATCACTGCAGTGAGTTCATTAATTGTTTCAAAACCATTCACACAGAAGAGGCTAGAATCTTTCATAAAACTATGTTTTCTTTCTTAATATCCAAACACAGCAACTGCAAACAGCCACAAAACTAAGTTTATCCTCCTTGCATTTTTGCATACGTACCAGGATTGGAAAAAGTTGACATGCAGATGCAAAAAAATAAGAATTTTTCATCTATTACTCCCAAACAAGAATCTACACAGCCACGCTTTAATTTAGCTGCCATGTTTGTACCTATCTACATATATTAGGTGTATGCAACGTCCACATATAATTTAGACCATCCCAGCCTTTCAACTGGCTGAAAATTCCAGTAGGCAACACTAAACTATAGCCCAGCATGATCAGAAAATACTGTGAAAGGCCAAATTAAGAAAAGACATTATTTCTGCTCCACCTGCAGTAAAGATGCTTTCCTGTGTGTTGTGATCAAGCTGTAAAGGAATATGCATTCTGGTACATCAAGCCCCATGAAAAGCATTGATTCTGAAAACGAAGGATAATGCAGTCTTGTCTATGACGTAGTCTATGTTAGAATTTATAAGTGCCTCAAAATGTCTGATAAACAGTATACAGCTCACACATGCTCACACAGTAGGGTGATTAATATTTTATAGTTTATCTGATAAAGTTAACAGAAGAATTTAAGTCGGAGTGGAGGCATACACTGAATATTTCATCACCTTCTTAATTGCAGAATACAGACAAGACAATTTTTTCCCTTTGGGAAAAATAAATGTTAAAAGTTATTACTGATGGGAATCAGTTTGGCAATTAGGTTAAATCCAACTGAAACCAACCAGAATTAGAGTGCTGAAAACATCAGAGCTAAAACGTATTCAGCCAACTCTATTAATTTACATGATGAAGCAGAAATGTTGATAGCAAAGCTTGTGTAACTCAGCAAGCTGAGGTTACATTAACACAGAAGAAAACACTGCTTTGTGCTTTTTTTCTTATAGTTAATTTGCAGTCTTCAGAAGCTGCTATTCTTTTGCACAGCAGACAATATGATATACCTAAGGCTTTTCACTCCGACTTCTGATTTAAAGGTCTTCAGCTTGTGCTACAGACCCTAGCCTTGAAGCCAAGTGCAAATTAGCTTTAAATCAATGAAGCTGATTAAAGCTTCATTGTGGCTGAGCCTTTTAATAGAAGGAGAAGCAGGGGGAGGGGAAAGATCCACTTGAATGTGGCAAAAGAGCTGCCTCTCAACTTGGAACATATGTAATGCTTTTCAGCTCCACTTTACCCTGACAAAACCATGACGGGTTTAAGGCCATTTACCTGCTGACAGGATGAAGCCAAAGTCCCAATTCAGTGAGAAAGGCCAAGAATCAGAGATGTTGCTATGCAAGCAGAAAGTAAAAGGTTGCTTAGTGGGGGAAGAGAAGAGGGCAGAAGCAAGGAGATAGACATCAAAACATCTCTCCAGGAGGGAATCAAGGAACAAACTTCCCACCCTGATCTAGAAGCCTTTTTTTTTTTATTAAAAAAAAAAAAAAGCCCAGAAGTTCCTATTTAGAGAAATAAGCTGTAGGCAAGTCACAATGCTATGAAAGGAACTAGCTCTTTCATGGAGTTCCATTCTCAAAACAAGCCACTTGTCTCCAGGGGCTCTCTTTCACTTGGAATGCAGACAACCTGCCAGATTCACCTTTAAAGACCAATAACAGTACCAGATGACAACAGGGGAAGATCCTTACACTGCTTTGAATACCACCGTGGGAATCCACATTGCACAAATGCTGGATTGCTGTCTTTTCTTTCCTTTCCTTATCCTTATACTTAACACAGCCCAAATATGCATATCTTCAACAAAAAGGATGATAGGCTATTTTTTTTTTTTAACATACATATTTGGGTATTTTCACAAGATGTTAAAATATAATAATAAAAACATCATACTCCAAGATACTGAAATTCACTTTTCCCAGCAGAGTAGATTACACTCAGTAAGTTGTGAAATTACAGTCAGAGCACCGAAGAATTTCTTCCTACTCTTCTTTTTGGAATCTCAGCTTTGAAGATTAGTTCATCTTCTGATGACAACTCAGTCACCCCAAGTTCCTCAGTCTCTCACCTTTCACCTCCAGATATAAAATAAGAGACAAGAATATTGAAATTCCTCAGAATATAAGGGGAAAATAGTCTGCAAGACAATAAAAAATTTAAGAATTAAATACAAGAAGCAACAATCATACCTAAGATAAACAACTCAATATTAGAGCAGTGAAGAGGACTAACTATACAGCCAAGTTTTTGACCAATAGAAGTTTGAATGTATGATCTGAAGAAATAAAAGACTGATGCAAGGAAAGTGATCCTGGATGGCTTGCTTGGTAGGCAAAATTTACCCTATTAAGTCAGCTCTACTTCACTTACTCTTTCCTAATGTATTTATTGTACAGTCATTCTGAGTAGATGTCAATCTAGCATTAGCAGCACACCTTATTAACATTAAGGAAGTCACAATAAATGGTAGCGTGTTCTTACTGAATATTAAAAACCTGCCACAAGGACTCATCACTCATAACTTATTTTTTTGGAAGATAAAACAAATCTCACAGATAAACTTTGACTTAAGATATAAAGTGGGAATTCTCCCAGAACAGAGTTCTACACATAGACTATCTTTCAGTTGCAGTGTTGAATTCCCTGATGTTACCACCTGTATTTTGCGTGCAGAAGTCCTTGGAGAAGATTATGTGGTCCGTTTTCACGAGTTATCAAAATATTTAGGAGCACGTAAATGTTTCATTCTACTATATCAACTCACTCGTGAGCTAGCTATGTTGACTAGTCTGGAACACAAACGTTCTCTTACTTTAATGGAAGATAATTCATTAGTGGATTTCAAAATGAAGAACAAATACACATATTGCCTCATTTCAGGCTAATACAGGAAGCCAGTCTGTACAGACTCTCATCTTTTGAGTCAAGCCGGTGTATTGTCTTCACAGGTAGATAGATTATCAAGCTGACTATATACAGGACAAGGAGTTGAATCTGTATAAAGCTACATCACAGTAGATTATCTCTTTCATTCCTGGACTTCAATAATAAGAGACCTACACCGCACAGTGAGAAGGAAATCTTTGTTCTTTACCACACAGGGCTTTTCCACAGCCAATATACACATCATCTAGAATGAGAAGTAACTTTTCATCACAAAACTGGCCAAAATATATCTTATTTTGAATGATGGCAATGCAGCTGACTGAGTCAACAGAGTTAGATGACGGCAGTCACCTATCTAATATATAAAAGCCCAATAACAAGACATCAAGTGCAGAAGTATTCATACCATAGATTACAATCCTAAGCAACAGCCAGCAAGCTGGTGAATGACTTTTGTAGGCTTATGTGTTTTGGTTGCTTGATTTTTGCTATCCATTATAAAGCATCAAGATTTGAAGCAAGACAGTATATTTGCTGCCCCAACATTAATGCTTATTACTTCACTTCTATATCTGGTTAGTGGGCATCTCAAATGTGTCATATATGGCAAATTTCACACTACCATAGATTTGGCCAGATCAGCAATAAGAGGTTACTGTAAGTGAAGAGAAACCTTCTTCAGTGGTAGATTCTTTCTCCTTGAAGCATTTCATACTTCCTATTGCTTTTGCGGATTTTTGTTTGTGAGGGAGGGGTTTGGTTGGATTTTTTGTTGGTTTTTTTTGGGGGGGGGGCGGTGGTAGTGGCTGTTGGTTTTAACCACACTAACGCTAGTCATGTTGGTGTTCTGCGTACTAACTTTTCCCATATGTTGAAAAATGTTTAATGCAGACTTTGTCACTGAGGTTTCCCAGAGTGGAATTTTGCTTTGTTTGCTATTCATGGGATATATTTTGCTATTTGAGTAAACTGATTAAGCTTATTTCATCTTAACAGCAATAGGATTTGGAGATACCAGGCTACTTTTCTGTGCAGGTAAGGAGCTGATGAGGGATTAATGTTTTCTGTATTGTTACCTAGCTGGCAGGATGTGGAGAGGTTATGTGTAGTCACTATTCATAGCGCTCTGAAAAGGTATTAGTTTGGAAATACATGAAGAAGGAAAACTTCACCATAGAACAGCACTGATATTTACCTACCAAAACTGCAACACAGATCTCTTTGAGCTTTTAAGACTATTGAGCAAAAGTGAGTACCCTATTCAGTACCATAGCAGTAGGTTAGCCATTTTAAGTCATCAGTTTGCTCTCCGTACTTCTTGTGATAGGAAACAGATGAACTCATAGGAACCAGTTTTCAGATCAGATTCTAGCTTTTCTTGGTATAGGATTCAGAGACCTCATTTCACATCTAGCTGTACTCTACAGAAGTCTCAAAAGTGAGACCCATCATCCCTCCATTTCCGGTCTAGGGACAGCTTCCAGCATGGAGCAATAAAGCAGGCAGAAGGACTGGTACAACCATAGTGAAAAAAAAACAAAAAACCAAACCTGCCCAGAGCACTATCTCTACTAAAGCAAACCTATTATACCAGTCAGGGGCTCAAATCCAGCAACCTTCTGATCTCTGTATGCTGGGATATGTGGCATACTGAAGAACATGGTTTTTAATGACTATGCTAGAGCTGTGACAAACAGGACTTATAGGCCGCTAGTTCAAAGCATCTTAAGACTATATGTCCTAAATTATAAGAAACATCAAGTGCCTATAATTAAAGGATTCCCAGAATATTACAGAAATACACTAAAGATCAAGAAAGGTCAAACAGTACTATATGTGGCCTAACACTTGACAACCACAGGAAGTAAAAAACCACAGTTTTGGAGAGCCTTCAAAATAGACGACTAAACACTCCTAAACAGTATTTGTCCACTAACAAGATATGCATTGGCTAACATTATGCCACAATACTACTTGCTGGTGTGGAAGAAAATGTGATCCAAGAGCTGCTGTGTGCCGAAGAGGTCTGTATCTTTATCATCCATTCATTAGGGAGCACAGAGCCATTTCTCACTATTTTGACACAAAAAAAAAAATAAAAGAAATGGCTGATTACGTTTGTCATTTCTACTATCATGAATCAAACCTCAATTTTTCACAGCTTCAGGATAGGATTTGTCTGCAACAGCAGTATTTTGGGAAACGTTCGCATAATGTACAGAAACATCTTATGGATCAGTTTGATAAAACTCACCTACTGCAAAACAAGTAGGACGCTGAAAGCTCCTCTTCCCTACCCCAGTTTACAGTTTATGACCCAAATCCTTAAGCACATTAGAATTATTCTGCACTGCACAAAGTAGTTCTAAAGCCAGAATCACCACTTATAACCTTATACAGACATCAGCTGGTTTTCAAAGTATAGAAAGCTCACCTCTTTACCTACACAATTCTCCAAAATTAATAATTATAAAATCAAGAAAATTAAAAGGACATAAAACATGGTGTAGTTAATACAACAGACACCATCATCTAGTATCCATAAAGCTGACAGGAAGGTATAAGGTGACAAGAAAGGACAATACGTTTTCTGGTTCATTTGTAATCTTCAACTTGTGAAAAATAAACTTGGATTACTATCACCTGGAACATATTTATACTTTGCCCAAGATTGCAGAAATGCAGATTCAGAAGTCTGCCATGAGATTTCTAAACGCGGCCAAAACCTAGACCTGAGCTTGCTGTTCCTGTTTTTTTGTTTGGTTACTTAGTAGTGAACATGAAGAGAAAAGAAGCACTTGAGAAGGTCAAGCACATTCATCTTTTTTTTATATCTAATTTAATAAGCTAGGATGAGATAACAATTTGGCTCATTCTTATCTCTCAGCATACAAGTTCACATTATGGTTGTTCAGACAATCCTGGAAAACATAGCCCAAGCAATATTCTCAGTGTGAGATCAATACTAGAAACTAAACAGAGCGTGTCAAAAACAGGTGAGTGGATACAAATCTAATCCGAGTGGAAGTGCGTTTGCCACTCTTTGTATACAGCACAAATTATTTCTCAAGTAGAAATAGCTCAGTTGGAGGATATAGCAACAGCTTTGTTTTGCCTTGAAAAGCACAAATTACCAATTTTAAAATTAACCAAGTCAATGAGGGGACATCATATTTGATGACAGTAAAGGGAACAAAAGGAATCTGATCTCTCTATTGATAATAAAATCCATCCTTCTCCCTGCAAGACATGAAAAGAAGGAAAAAACCTGAAGCGTTCAGAGAGAGTATTACTACTGAGAAACCAAAGGGGCCATAATATGACTTGCAAGAAAGTGCAACAGGCCATCTATTTGAAATTTGTTTTTCACACAGTTAGTACAAAAACAACAGCTTCTGCAAGAGAGGTCAATCTACCCACGCATTAATCCCCAATCAAGCAGCGCTCCGTGAATCAAAATGTGATTGCAAGTCTCTTGCATGCCAAGATGAAGGAGTTTTTCATTTCAATCTATTACTACTAGCATTTTACATTCATTATGGTCAGGGGGTGAAGCGAGTACTAGGTATTTGCTGGTTCTGAATGCCAGCACTTTCTTGATTACATTGCTAGAAAATTAACATACAGAACCTGCACTAAAGCAGTAGAAATGGGCTTACTTATATCCACTTTCATAGCTAAAGCTTTCATAGTAGTCCTATGTTCCAACTCAGGAGGTTAAAAGGTTAAGAGGTTAAAAAATAGCTATATAACCTATCCTTCGCTACAAAGAAGGATCTAAAAGAACAAGTTTTGAGCATTACAATGACACAAAGGCTATCTTTGCTTTTGTAAGCATTTCTTCAAAATACGTTCCATAGGCTAGCAACCCCTGAGTTTGAGGGTGGGGTTTTTTTGTTTCGTTTTTGGGTTTTTTTTGTTTTTTTTTTAAAGCCATCATCGGGCAGAACAAAATAAAGTTAAAAAAACTTGATATAACCTCCAGATCTACAGCAGGCTAGCAAATACTAACTCTTCACAGTAGACATTGCCATAATGACAAATTACAACGACTCCTATAGGGTCACTACAATCTGCAAACCTTGGAGAAGATACAGAAAAGAACTACTGAACACATTAAAAGGAAAGATGATCTTACCTGCAGCAACAAGTGGCACAAGCAGTGTTAAGAGAGTTTAACACTTTAATGTACTTCTTAGGGAACTTCTTTCGGCATTTACATTGTAAATGTACCCCAGGCACTGCAATTTAGGGACCAAAGTGGTGAATATTTCTATAGTGGAGTTACGCATTAACTCATCTGCTTAGATGTTCAATAAATGCATTGTGGGATGAAAAGCAAGAGAAAAGAGTGACTACTGCACAAATGAGTCAGTGTAATGTATATTATTAGCTGTTGTTAGCTGTATGAGATTGTTTGGTTAATCCAATTATTCTTTGAGAGTGGCAAGTTCTATGCTGTGTATTATACAATGATGACACATAATAACTTGAGCCTTATTAAAAAAAAAAGTAACCTTATGAAGTTAAGTGTACCTATTTTTTTTCATTGAACTTATCATTTCGTGGGCAGAGCAACTTCAGGGGCTTCTAGGTACAAGAAATGAGAAATGCCTATCATGCCTTTGGGGCCAGGAGCTGAGCTGGTCCCATTCTTTGCTTTACAGGATCAACCAAAACAATTTACTCATCAAAACAAGAAAAGAGATCTAACAGTGTCATAACGGAATCACACATAATGCAAATGCTTGGATGATATTCACAAGTTCTGCTACTAAAACAACTTAACAGGGATATAGCCTGATAACAGAGCTTCATTTATACAGCTGGATCTTTACTACTGTAGAGTCAGGGCATTCTTTGACATATACTACTATGATCTTATGATAATGAAAATCAAAAAATAAAGTAAATCTCTCCACCCAGAAGCTAACTAACTGCAGAGGATGAACAACAGCCAGTAGCAAGTTACAAATACCTCAGAAATAATATTAGACAATGTTATGGACAACAATCTGGTGGTTATTAATCCAATAATAGTTATAATAGCAAGTTTCAGCCATCACCAACACTAAAATACATCATTAGTTTTTCAGTCAACAAATAAGCCAAATACATTTGGAAGCCAAATACACACTCCCGTGCTAAACAATACACCTGCTTAGTGAATCAACAAATACATTAAACTAAGTAGAGCAACTGAACCATGCAGAAATGGCCTCACAAGAAGACAAGGGTTCTCACACCCCTAGTACCAATTCCACGCTTTACAGGCTTTTCTCGGTGGGAGGTTCCACTGAGGTTCATCCCATTTGCTGCTTTGCAATTGTTTCTTTCACTTGGTTCCTACTTATCAATCTTGCTGTTTTGGCTGCAGTTTTAAACAATGTTTTCAAAGCAATTCATAAACTCAACAAATACAAGTTGCATATGGTTGCATTAGTTCTAGTTAAAAATCAAGGGAACCACTTACTTTACGTGGTCTGTTTCCACAGGAGCAGACAAGTCAAGTGATCATTTAGGACCCCAATTCTACAGGCATAAATTACTTTGTGGATTCAGATGACAGTTTATAGACAAGAAATTGTCAGGAAAGGCATCACTACAGGACTTATTGCAAGAGGATAGAGAGATGGACTGGGTAGTGCATTGAGGGTCCCTCCACCAATGCTTTCTATGGGTCTCAGCTTTCTATCCTCTTGACAGCTTAAGGAGAATAAACCAACAAGTGTTTGCTTCTCAGTACATAGTTGTGTGGCACTAGTACAGTCTCTTGTGAAAGAAAGCAGCCACCTTGCCCAGGAAAAAACTGCGTTTTGAAAACCTTTTCTAAAGCTTTCCACAAAGAAAACTTCTCCCAGCGTGAAGAGGCTAAAGCCCTCATGTACCTGCTATTAGTGGAAGCCCATTCACATGAATGAACGTGAGACAGTTTGCAGTAGACATTCTATCTCAAGAACTGAGGTCTTGTTTGATTTTAGCTAATGACATTGCCTTGGCACCTCAGCACAGCAAGAATATACTCCTCCCTTAGTATCATTAGCCAAAGTTGCCTCTAATGCACATAAGCCAAGTGCAATCTTGTTTGGGATGAGAAGCAACAGCATCACATTGCTGTCATACCAGACTTAAAACATAAAAATTCAGCAAAATGCTCGAGAGATTTACAGATACTTTGATGATACTGAAATCAATGTGAACAGTAACAAAAGAGGCTTTTGGGGGAAGGTTCTAACCAACAAAATAAGTGGAAACATCTAGCTGTCACTTAGTATCGTACAGCATTAATATTACTTCAGGTTTGTTTCAGACTAAAATAGCAGCAATGGAGAACTATCAATATACTCACAGCAGAAGTGTCTTATAGCTTCCATGGAATTGCATCCTGAAAGTTGTCACTCCAGAGCATTTTACCAATTAAAAGTTCACCAATAGGAGTTCACACTCAGAGAGTGAGCAACCAGTCAAGCAAGTTAAACAGAAATCAAGATAGGAAAATACGTATTTGGCAGGAGTTCTGCCCACCTGGAATTCACTCCTGAGCATCAGTACAAGTTTTTGGGCAACTACCCACCTGGGTATCAACGAAGCTGATTCCCCAGACCCTGCATGTCCCTTCTTCTGAGGGCACTGGGGAAGGTCATTAACATCCAAGACATCTGGGGGCTCATTAAACAGCAAGATGCAAATGGCTGGGGGAGGGAGAAATCAGGAGTTTATTTCAGTAACAGTCACTTTAAAAAAAAAAAAAAAAAAAAAGAAAAAAACACCATCGTTTATAATGTAGAACTCCCTCCAAAATTAGCTTACACACTGATATAAATTGGTTTTCTTTGTGGTCTAAAATTGACTTGCAGTTCACTACTTAGTCAGAAAATAGCTACTGAAAAGCCCTGGCCTCAGAGCTTTTGGACTGTGGACTCCTTTCATCGTGTAAACAAATGCTTCAGATTTAAAGCTTTCCCATAATTGTTATGCTAACCTTGGAGTGAAACCTCTCCATTTGCATTTGAAGGAGCTAAATATTAGGCAGGAAAGAAAGTAGTCTTTTTAAAAGCATGAGAAAATGTTCCTTCTTTTTGGTCCTCAACCATCTGGGCAAGCCCTGCTCCTCTCTCTCTCTCTGGCAAAGGCAGAGAGGAGGAAAAGGGGCACGGATGGCGGTAATCTTGCTGAAAGAGAATTAAGAAATTCCTTCAAAACATGAATGAATGAGACTTCCTATAGGGGAGGGGAGTCTGTTTTCTTAGGAGATGTAAAAGGTTGTAGGCAGGGGAGAGGGAACAGAGACACAAACACAGCGAGCCAGTGAGTGATGTAAGAAGCACCTACGTTTTATTATGTTTTTCTCTCAACAAGTTCTGGAACCCAAAGCCAGATTTCTTTATAGACTCTGTGTGCGAACCCTGGAGCTAATGGGAGGTTAATGTTTCCTCTTTCACCCTCCTGAGGCTGAGGAGTATTTGACTGCATGTGTGTGCACACTCATACGTATACAGGTGAATGAACAGGATTATGTCAAAGGAAAAAGAAGAGGCAAGGATTTCAGTCCCACGTTTGCGATGAGGGAATTTCATCAAGTTTTTCAGCAAGGGCAGGAAGGACAACACTAGCATGAAAACCCCACCGTTTTGAGTTTTCTAGTAATGTGGTTTAAATATACCTTTTCGCCAGAGGAATCATTCTCATTTTCGAACAGCTCTGAGGGTGCCTGTCTCTGTCACTGCACAGGTCAAGAGATTACTCCATCAAGTCTGTTTAAAGCTGTAATCAGTAGAATAAACATTTGATATTACCACAGTAAGAATGTAATAGAGAAAAACAAGACTGACAACCTTCTTAAAAATAATCTAGGCCAAATTATCTGCTGGCACAACTCTTCTCTTGAAGTCATGCCAGCATGGAGTTTGGTGTTACATTTTGAGATGCTAAAGAAAGTTATCACAACACACTTTCTCATAATAAAAACAAACAAAAATAATTAATTTTACTGGAAGGAAATTGAACAAGGATTACCAGATTATCACCAGCCAGAACAATAGAGTTTAACTGGCTTCTACCTATTTTCCATACATTTCTTTGCAAAGCAAAGGATCAACATTCTAATTATATTTTCTGTTTTTATCAGAAGTAAACTGATGGTGTAACCACCAAGCCAGATTCTCTAACTCTTGGCCCTATATAACACAAGACATAGACTGAATTCCCTTGATAGCTTTCATTTCATATTAACATTCAGGACTGCTTTTGAGTAAAGATTCCAATTTCTAGGATAATATGTGCAATATTATTTGCTTATTTTACTCTGGGATAAATTTTCGTGTTTTAGGCTGCAAAGGCACCAAGCAAGAGATCTGACTACCATGATGACTCCACAAAAATGTCCTGAAACTACCAGGAATAATTTAAATGTAAATATGACTTAGGCCCAAGAGGAAATCAAGAGTTACCCAAAAGGTAGCCCTGCATTCATAAAAATCATCTTTGTGCTTGAGTACACAAACAGAAATTCATCCCATAAAGGCCAAGGTACAGGACAGGCTTTAAACTCACTCCACTCCTAATTAGAGAGGTGAAACGATGCAAAAAGCAGGTAAGACCAAGCCACACGTTTGTCTGTATAAATGTAGGTTGCATACTTAAGGTGTCCCACAAAACTTCACTGAGCAGAAGAATGGACAGATGTGAGGAAAACTAAGAATCATATAGCCTAAACAAAAATGTAGACACATTTAGTAGACCTTGAGACACTTTTTCCCTACTTACACATCGAAGAAGGTACATAGCAAGTTCAAAACTCTTCTTTACTGCGGCATAGAACACAACATGTCTAAGAAATTTTACTGCATACCTTAGATACTAGCAGCAAATTTTGCAATTTTTAAGTTACATTTAAACTCTGGATTTCTGTATTTGTTTTATTCAGAGAATAACATCCGAATGTAGAAATATAGCTTGCATTTATATAGATTGTGTTGCTTGTACTAAGCAGCATAAATGAACTCAAATTACCGTTTTTTTCCAATTGTACTCTCCATCAGCTGCAAACTCTCCATTTTCTTGGATAGGGCAGGTACATAAAGTCAACTCTGTCCCATCCATGTTTCATTAGTCTATTGCGAGCGGAAGCAGGGGAGGAAGGCATACCATAACAGTTGAAATCCACCATACATCAATGCCTAATTCTGATACACTTGAGCTTCAGAGTTTATGGAGACAACATGAGCTTTCTTTTCTACACAAAAGGTCCCTTTCTTTCAAACTGACACAAAACCTAGCAATGCTTCCAGAAAGGTAAACATTCTAAAAAGCTAACAACTATTATCCATTTTTTCCAATAGCCTAGGAGCTAGTTATAATTAATTCAATATTTACCAGATAAATTATTGAATTTTTGGTTCCCACACCGTTAAACCCATCATCAGTCCAAGAAGCAGGAAGCTCACTTCTCGTCATTTGTTCTCAAGTCCCATTTCTTCCAACACTGTTCATGCCAGTTCTAGACTGAGGTGCTGGCAGAACGCTGCACACCTGGTCGTTAATAAAGCCTTCATTGTATTTGCTGGTGCCCAGTTCCAGGCAAAATGGAAATTCTTTATCTCCTGCACTAAATTCTTTTCCACTGAATGTACTGTAATGAACCCATGGCTACATATATAGAAATTATGATCACCGGCCAGGCAAGGCCATTGGCTCTTAAACCAGATGCTTCCGCAGTAGCTCTGGCAGTCAGCAGCATAATCATTTCATAATCGTTTCATATAGCCCTCCTTGTGCCCACTAGGCTTCTTACCCTATCTGCCATGGTACAGCTTTGGACAGAAACCAACTTCCCCAGTGGCAGAGAGCTGTTCCTCAGGCAGCTAACTATTCCATCCTCTACCTCTCTCCACACCCAGGGATAGTTTTTTTCCCAGATGCACTAGCCAGCTGCTCACAAACATAACAGATGCTCTGTTTGACTGGTTTTAACCTGAAAGATATAATTAGTGGCAGTTTAACATAAACACCAAAGAATAAATTTTTTAACAAGATAGCTGAACACAATCACACTTAGATAAACCGTGATACTGAGCACAAAGGAGTATGTAAGGTTGAAACCTGAATCATCAATAGGCTTAAAGATGTCCGATTTTCTAAATGGTCTCAACTCCTTTCTCCCAATAGCAAGAGAAGGATCATCTCCCTCTGGGGAAAACACTGTCCTCATCTGGAAAGACAGACTACCTTCATAGTTCTTTCATATCATTGATTTTTACTGAATGACTATACCATTGACACAATATCTACTTGCTAACAATGAGTCAAAGAACATTACTCCATTTCTGGGACTGATTTCTTTGCAGAGCATCAGTTATGCAGCCAACACACACAGCTATGTGGACAAATCCGAAATCTAGCATCACATGCTTTCCCATGTAGCTCTTTATTTTCTTTCTCAGTATATTTCACAGTTGCAACCTGACATCTTACAGGATTTCATTAGTGTACAGAGTTAGGCTATTCTGTGAAACATCTGATCAAATAAGGAAACTCCAGTCAAAGCTGTCAAACATTACTGCCTCAAGTTAGGCTCCAGGCTCTTTATCTTGACACCTAAACCAGACATTCAGTTTGCAGAGATGATGAGTGACTCTATCGTGTACTACTTTTACTGTCCCAGTTTTAAGCAACCAGAATATAAAAGTCTTGCATGGATCCCAATTAAGAATGAAGTTAACAACAGACTTCAGAGCATATTTCAGATGAAATCGTTAGACATGTTTGATGTCTGGTACTCAGTGTAGCATGATACACGCAGTAGGCTTTAGAATCCTTAAACTCACACATTTCTGAAAAAAAACATGGATGCACTTCTGAATTTAAGCCTGACAACCATCATATTTTAGAGAGGGTTCCTAGAGGGTTCTTAATATACAGACCAAATGGCAGAAAACAGACAAAATCTCTTGTTGCTGTTATAGGTGACAGGCTCATATTCTCAAGCTCTTGGCAGCTATCATAGAAAGAAGGGGACATAATTACACACACTTGAGGCTTCATTTCCTTCACAAGCACACTTCATTAGTACTCACTGGTAAATATACTTGCGCATCTTCAGAAAGACAAACACTGCTTTTGCAGAATGCCTCATCAATGCACTAATTTGTGGTGGCAAAACACATAGCAAATAATTTATCAGCATTTCTGTGGTCTTTCCATACACTGGGGAAGCCACGAGGTATCCCCACATTATCTGCCCACAGAAAAGGCCCAAATGATTTCATATAAAAACAAAGCTAGGTCTGCTTTGTTTCCTGCATATTACATTTAAAACCATCCACATACCCCCTTGGAACAGAAAGGTATGGTATGACAACCAAACAGAAAGGTACGATACATATGATACGACGACCACCTTGTAATGTAGTGCTACCTGAGTGCCATGCAAAACTGTAGGTAAGGTGTCACGAGATGGATACATTTCCTGGCTGTGTCAAATTGGGAGATACCTTATGGGAATCAACATGCTTGAGTCCCAGAGTGATCCTATTGCTGTCAGTAACGTGTAATCTGCAGTTCTGCAGTGACAGCAAGGTCAGCTACAGAATTGCCGAAAGAAGCAGAAGGCAGTGGGATCACTTTCTTCCCAAGGAAGGTCTTCTACCCTCCCCACACTCCTACTGCCAGACTACTATACTGCAAAACTCTAAGCTATCATGTACGTACCACTAGAAGACTAAGTACTAATGCACATGCAAGCATCCTGTTTTCTTTGGGGTTTTTTTTCTTGTTTCTTTAGAAAACTAAAACCCTAAACTCTGCTACTTGCTTTCCTTACTCTTTGGGCAAGGCATTAACTCTTTCTCCTCACATCTAACCTAGTTCGGAGCAGGAATGTTTTTATGTGGCGCTTCCTACAAAAGACTTTGTAAGCACCACAGGGAGCCAGCCAGCTGCGAGATCCTGGCTTCATTTTCCTGTCTGCTGCAGACACCTTACAGGACAAGAGGCAAACCAGTAAAGTTATCCACACCTCCTCTGAACTCCTCTAAAATGGGCATAGAGTAACACTGTGAATATTGCCCCATTACTAAAAGAATTCATAAGGATTACTTGTTTGCTGAAGCTTCTTGGAGACAGGTAAAATTCAGGCGACAAAATCCCATACTTATTAATGTTTCACCCAATAGCCCCTCTGCAGCGCTTTCTAAAGCTTAAAATAACATTTTTATGATGCTACTAACTAAATCCTATCATCCCACGTAGCTCTCCAAAATCCCACACACAAGTAAAGGGTAGGTATTGTCCTTCTCCCTCTCACACACAAAACAAAGAGCATTTTCAGGCAGTAATTTTATTTCTCTCTTTTAGTTTTCTCTTTCATTTTCCTTCTAAAGCCTCTATGAAGCTTTGGGACATGACTGGGCTTACAGAACCAGCAGCTATCTCCTGTCTTTCTTCATTCATAAATTCAGAGGTACCCTGCGCAAAGCAAAATCGTGGGTAATATGATATACATATCATTGCATTAATCATATTTACAAAGCTATAAGCAAATTATGGTTTGCATCATAGCCGTGAAGACAAATATAGTAATAGAATCAGGTACCTTTCCAACCAGATGGAAATTTGCTAATGCAATCGGAAGTTGCTTATTAAATACAATGAACTTCTGGTGTCAGGAAATACAAACTGCAAACACCATCATGTGAAGGGAAAATGACTACTTTAACGAGTCTATACACAGATACATAAATTTCACCTGATTAGAAAAAACAACTGTCAATACTTAGACTCTAACTGGGGTTGTTAGTTTTTATCTTCTTGTGTTTCTTATTTTTCCTTTAATGTACGTCTCAATATGCTGCTAAAGAAAAGGCTGTTGCCATCTTCCCGCAAGTGAAAAAATAAGCTCTCAGGCAAGTCCTGACTTCAGATGAATACTCGAATGGAAAACAAATCCTTCCAAGCACTCCAACACTAATTTTTTATGCAGACACTCTAGACCTTTCAAGTGGTGAGACACACTGTACCAATGTTTTTAACACACAACATCTAGAATAAGAGAATGGTGTTTTCACCTACTTTATGACAAAACATATGAAGAAGAACACGTGAGCTGCAAACAAGCAGAAGAATAGAATTAGCAACACATTTATCCATATAAGAAGTACTAAAATTTCACCTTCACCTGTAAAACACATCATCTACAAAATGGACTCAACACAACAAGTCTGTACAAAATGGATATACTCAAAACACACAACTATGACAAAGCTCCAGAGAAGTAAATGATTTTCACTTTGGTGCACAAAATTGATTCACTGGAAAATGCCCAGATGAGAGCACCTGGGCTTGAACTACCTATAGAACTGCCCTGCCACAGAAGCACCGAGAGGGTTAAGTAATTCCTGTTAGAATAGTCCTCTCAGGTGGCTAGATAAAGAGCACCGTGAAGTACAAACTAGCACAGAGATGCCAATAGATGTTCCGTAATTAGAGCTCTACCAGTATTTTCTTCTTAATGTGTATTTGGCAATTTTCTAATTCTCCTCCACCTTGAATACCTTGTTTCAGAAGTGCTCTAAACAGCAAATCTTTGCAGTGGGGGTGTTCTAAGGGTGCTTCTGGGTTTCAGAGGACAAAGAAAGAGAATTTTGTTCTGGGTTGCAAAGAACAGCACACAGGCCTTTGTGCACAATAATCCACCTACATTTTTCATAAAACAAATAATTATTGTAGATCAATATTCAGAGTAGGTTTTGTTTTGTGCTGGTTTTCAGTGACAAAACTGCTTGCTTTTCCTGTCAGAAGATTTCTGTCAGAAGAGTGCATTTTCAGTCCAAGAAACTGTCACATCAACATATTTCAGGGAGACAATAGATGTTAGTTTGTACACCTTCTCATCCTTCTTTCAGAGCTCAACACAACAGCCTGTCACCCACCACAGTAATGCAAGAGATACAACACAGAATCATACAGAATGTTAGCAAAGCCAAATGAAAAAGACACGCAGACTAAGGGTATAACTGAGGATCAAAATGCAGCATCACAGTAGGTAACAGCTCAGAAAACAATGTCCTGCTGACGTATACTTTTCCTATACCCAAGTTAACTTACTCAACACAGTACTTCTCAGACCTGATGTAGAAGGCTTAGGCTCCAAGACCCATTTCCTTGTATCCAAACTGTCCATAGTAAGAGTACAGTGCTTGCCAACTTAGCTGCCTAGGAACCTTGGCCTAAAGGCTGCATAAACCTGAGGCTACAAAAAACACCCCACACAGTACTCATGAGAAGTAAGAAATGTCTCTTCGCATTTGCTTATGTGGTCACAGGGTAAATAGGATCCACTACAAATTAAAGGGATCAAATAGAAGTGAAACTTGGTAGTATGAAATGCACGGTCATACATTTAAGGTCTAATGCCATTCTTGAGACTATAGGTTTATCACTAGAAAAGGAAGAGAACCTAAGAAAACCAGGTGATCATTGGATGAAAATTAGCAACCAATGTCACAGGGCAGCAAGAAGAAAAGGAAGTTCTAAGGTACATTAATGGCAAACTCATTGAGACCTCATCTTAAGCTCCAGTTGCCAATACCCAATTTTACCTGTTCAGAAAAGGAGAGTTAAAATACAGATGCGGTAACGGGTTGTTAAAATTGCCCTCTAGAAATGGATTGCTACAAAGCAAGAATACTTGAGGCCAGAATGCATTGGTAACCAACTACAACAACCTTGTAGAGATGTACCTGGAAGAAGTTAAGCTATGAGACCATCAGTAAACTGTCCTGCACTGCATAGACAATTGTGCCTTTTAAAGACTTCACTTTCAAGAAATACCAGCATAGACACAAGTCCACCAAAACAAGTATTCTTCATATGTCCATCAGTACCAAACTAACTGTCTCGCATTACTGACTTGGTGTACAAGACATACAGTTTCTTTCTGGGCACAAGATTCAGGTATTGCAAACACCTATATATCACAGAGGCTTCAAACCACCTACAAAACACCACACTGTGCCTCTATTCCCTCTCGTCAAACCTTTTCCTAAAGCAGGCATAACACATTTCTTTGTCTTAGCTTTTGTCTGCCTTCACCTGTGGAGGTACCTTTGTGCAGGAAAAGACTTCATGGCAGCTTGTCTGGAAAAACACAGTTTTTCCCTATTGACCAAGTCCATTAAAATTACCTAAAAGGTGAACATTTTGTTTTACTAATGAAGGATTGTTGGGCCAGGGCTTCCAATTCAGTGTCATCATTATGTAAAGAAACTTCAGGCAACCAGCAAGAATCCAGATTCACCAAGCAAGACTTCTTTTCCTTTTAAGTACACAAACAAAATAACACCAAAGTCAGTCTTTTGGGAGTCACGCTGTTATCTTACTCTTTCCTTATTTTAAGGTACCTAAAGATGCAATGAATAAATAAAAGTTACTCTCAATTACTATAGTATTAAAGAAATATAGTTCATTTTGTATGGATTGAAATTTTGACATTATTGTTGGTTTCAATATCATCCCCAATTAGATACCCCTAGAAGAGGAAGAACGACAAGAGCCATTAAACATGTCACGACACAGGGTGAAGGGAAGAAGTGCTGTAAGTGCAGGCTTTTCAAAGAAAGCATAGGAAATCGTGCTGCACAAGTGCAGAATATGTGTGTGTCCGTTCCCCCACTCCCCAGTCTCCACCCTCCTGCCCCCTCCTCTTGACACACACACATTTTACAGCCTAAAAGCAAACGCAAAAGGGTGTGTTCTTTCAGGTTTATAGCCTTGACTAATGGAATTGCTCTAAATAACATTTTGATCTTGTAAGGTCACGCAGAGTGCTATACCTTTCCTTTAATGATTCAGGTCTGGACCAAGCATTTCCCAGAATTGAGATGGTAATGAAGTCATTAGTTTCTTCCTACTTGAAGCCCTGGCTAGGAAAGGGAATTCTATGGGTAAAGTCTGAGAGGGTCTTTTTCATAAAGCTCATACCCAGCTGAGTTGTAACACCTGTTACATTTTCCCAGGAGCGTGAGCTACAGAGCATTTCCAATCTATTTGCTCTTCTTCTCCTGCAGCACATTGACAAAAGCTGGGTGAATGTGTTTTCTAAGGGACTGCTAATTGAAAAAAATCTATGGCTGGTGCAAATGTTAACTCACATCCCAGCTAAAGCGCTGATGATTATTTCCTTGTCTTTTTTTTTTGAAAATAGAAGTAGTTCCAGACTGAATTTAAATTAAAAATACACATTTGAAACAGGTTCTTTATTAATTCCTCACCTTCTGTATGTGATAGAAAGGAGAAATGATGACTCAAGAAAAACCTATTGAAAACAAGCCTTAAAGTTTTTTATACTAAAATACAGTAACTGCTCAGTAAAGAAACACAGCCATAAGCAACATATCAGTAAATACAGACCTAACAATTACACACATATATTCTTAAAAAAGCAACTAATGTTTCTTGGATAAACATTTTGAACATATTGTTTCTCGAGTAAAGAGAACAATAAGTCTGGAAGACCAAGTTCTACCCCTGAGCATCTGCGGGGAGAGGCATGTTGTTTGTTTGTTTGAAGCAGCAATACATACTATTTAAGGACATTCCAAACCACTTAAGAACAATGTATCCACAAGAATCAAAACTGGAATACATTTACCAAACAGCAACTATCTCGCTTTGCCACTAGTAGCCTCTTAGATTTCCCTTGCAAGTGAGCCCACCTAAAAACTAGGTTTTATAGAGTAAACTCAGGTATTCCAATATATTTTAGTCTTGTCAGCAAATTAGCACACATGCACAAACATATAGAGTTAGAGATCATTAAAAAGGAAACTAGTAAGAGGACATTACTTGGTTTAGGAATTCATTCCTCCTAACAGATCAAAAGGACTCAGACATACTGAACCCAAGAACACACCACTAAAATTAGCTCATCTCTGTGGTGAATGTACTGTCTAAAAGGCAGGACATGTCTTTTTGATAGAGACCTAGCTGATTGTTGCTGTGATCATTAAGGCTTTATAATCAGAGACAGAATGAGATTCTGAAGAAATGTCTGACTAAATAGTATCCCCAGTGTCCTAAACATAACATTAAAGCTTCAGTACACCTATTAATGGAGTCATAATACTTTGCTGCACTGCACCTTGGTTCTTCACTTTTATCTCTGAAAAGCAGTTCCGAAAAGCCTCAAAAGATGAAAATAACTGGGTTTTTTTCAGGGCTTTATTATTTTGGTTTGTCTTTTTTTTATTATTTATACACCATACTGCACAAATGTATATTATAAACAAGTGGAATATGGTGGAATATGGTACGGAAATTTGTGTGCATCTTTAATGTTTATGAAGTCCATATGCAAGAAAGAAGGAGAGTAGCTTGGAAAAAGAAAATTAAGATTCCATTTTTTTAAAAACAGAGTGTGCATTCAAGAAATAATACTACAGTCTTTATTTTTATGATTGTTATGCTAAAATATCATACTAGAAATAAGTAAAACATTCATTATGACAGGCTAACGTGGAGGCTTGCTTTCTTACATCTTTCCCCTAGAAACATCAAGCCATGTTATTACTGTTTTCCTCTTAGCATTGAAGATCTTGATGAATGATCTCATTCATTTAGAAAGTACGGAATTATTAGTGACTAATTTCTAATCATTTTTCTCACATACCTTACCTTCCCGATTTGTCAGGTCTATTCTACGTGGCTTTGCTGCCAGGCTTTACTACAAGGTTTAGTTAGTTTTCCAAGAAGATGAAGCAGAATAACTTTCTGTCAGCATTTACATCCCCCAAAACACTGGATACAATCACACTAACATAACACATTAGTAAATGGCCTACACAAGGAAGCACATCTGAAATGTTATAGTAGAAGCATACTTTTAATTTCCTTTGCCTTCTCTTTTGGTCAGCCTCAGTCAGGCAGCGAATCACACCAGTGGAGGAAAGATCTGCAGGCAATCAGGAGACAGCACCTCCCAAGCATTTAATCCCAATTCTGATCAACACAAATTAGCTGCTTAAAATTTTCCTGAGCCAGATCAGCCTTAATTCTTCACTGTGATGCATAAATTCGGTATTTAATGGATTTAAATATCCCTAATCCCATGTTTTAGCCACGTCCCACTAGCTACATCCTTATTGTCCACTGCTTCCATAATTATTTGCTCACTTCCTTCCCAACTCCTTCATTGAGCATGCAGTATGCTCTCCGTACAAAACTATTCCACTTCTTTAACCTGTTCAACCAAAACAGATGTATAATGTCTAGCTCATCCCTTTCTAAACATTTCAGAAGTATTGTCATATATTCCCACTTTACACTAGTTCTCTTCATATTAATACCCACTGTCCAGCACTCCAGTAGGACAACCATATTCTCCATCCAATGCTAAGCTTTCCCAGAAAGCGGTGGCTCCTGCACCACCCAAAATCAAAACCTCCTGATGCTAAGTTTACAGAGCTTCTATTACCTTTCCTTTTGGAGAACAAAGGCAGACACTGGAAAAAAACCCAAACAATTGGTTGGAAGTGACTGTGTCCCAAAGATTTCAGAACCTTTGAGCTTCTAGTTGCAACCTTCTCCATATTTGCACACAAGCTGACCAGGGCCTGACAAAATGGATTGGAAACCTGGGATTTGGACAGGTTAGCTGTACTCTGGAATTCAAAGAGAAGTAGAAAACTGATTCATTTCACCCTTGCATTTGGCACAAATTGCTTTCTACTCTGTAATACATCAAACTGCTAAGTAACAGTGAGTTGTGGAAAGTAAAAAACAGCCTTCAGTATTTCTTGCCTCTCCACAGAAGGTGAGCAGTCCAGCAAAAGCTGATGTCCCACATGCTCTCCTACTCAGACAAGAGCACAAGCTGAAAGGTATCACTCAGTAGGACTGGGATCTCTTGTGGCATAAGCAGGCCATAAATCTGACTACGTATTTGAATAACATCAAGAACTATCACAATACAAATGGCATATTAACATGGACATGAAATACAAATTAAATAACTTGTATTATCAACCACAATCAGCCCACCAATAAACCCCACACACAAATACCTATTCAAACCTAAAAATCTTACATATTTTTGCCATCTGGAACGACTCAATTCATTGCACTTTTCCCAGAAAACAAGAGGATCAACAGCAGAGTGGGACTTCAGGTTGCTTCTGGGAGAAAACATCAGCAAGACCCAATATCAGAAAGATATTACCCCTAGCCCAGGACTATCCAAGCAGATGAAGTAATTGAAGGCTAAGGGACTATTCTGGGAACGTATCACTGCATGCCTGCCCTGTTCGAATAGTGCTCCTCAGAAATCTGCAGCTGGTCACCGCTGGAGACCAAGCAATGAGCAAGACAGACACTCGAACACACTTACATCAGAACACTGCAACAGAAAAACCACCATTTTCAAATGATTATAGAGCTCCCAGCATAACAATATCCAAACGTGCACACTCTCACAAGCTGAAGAAATACAATTAAACTGGTTTTAGAAGTTGGGAACTGAGGCACAGAGCAATTAAGCAAGCTCTCCAAAATGCTGTGGGAAGTTTGAGGGCACCATCTGAGACACAGTTATGAAGTGAGATCATGACCAAGACTCTTCTAATGCATGAATACAGTCAACAAACACCCTCATTTCCAGTAGAGGCTATGAGGAACAAGATTTTGTAATTTTGTTTTGTAATCTTGTCAAAAAACATACTAAAACTTTGATCCTTAAAGCTGAATTTAGGTTTAGATTTCAATCGAAATGGTAGACTAGAGAAAAGATTACCTCTCAACTGCAAGCAAAACCAGGAAAGTTGGTTTTGAATGTTAAAGAAGTATATTAAAACCAACAATTTATTTCAACATTCTTGAAATAAGAAATAAAATAAATGTACATATCTAAATAAAATGAGCAATATTGCATGTTTCAAACTTCAATTCCACAACAATATTATAGGCAAGTTTATGAAGTTCTTCCCTGCCATGGATTTGGTTTGAGGAAAAAATTCCCAAATATTTTACAAACTTTAGTTACTGTAAGAATTCTCTTGCAGAACAACTCAGGCTACAAACTCTCTTTTTCCCAAACAGTACTTCTAACTTTGAACTAACCTAACTGTTATGATCATCAAGTCATCATAAACACCTTAATCTTTTCACAAAAGTAACTGGCAGATTAAGGCAATACTGCTCACTTCTTGCATACATCCAAAATGAAGGACAATAATGCAAAAACCACCCTCAGACATCAAAATCCATGGAAATCAATGTAGACAATCCTAAGATTTTTAAATTAATAATACATCTGAATTACTACAAGGTTTCCCATACATAAAACCCTACCATTAAAATTTAAAGTTTTCCTTCTCATATTAAAGAAAAAAGCTTGGGCTCTGTTACGTGAGTGCTGACACCTTAGGAGCAGTGGAAGGAGAGGAAAGGTACCAGTTGCTCTCAGACATATCATAAAAATCAAGATAAAATGAGAACCATCAACACTGAGATCAGTCAATCTGGTCAGAGATTTAAAGCTGAAATGGAATAGCCTTCGTATACTCTAAAAGAAATTTGTTTCGAGTAAGTTAACATCCTTTGAAATATCAAATACTGAGCAGCACATTTTCATCATTTTTTCCCCCTCTCTGCTATTCAAAGTGTATAGCTCAGGACAAAGAGAAGAATGGAAAGGAACTCAAAGCATGAACAGCAGTGAGCCTTAAGTTAAATGTTATAAACATGTTATATGTTTTACTGTGAACTAACTTAGAACAAAGCTTGTATGAAATTTGTTTAGTAAACTCACATTTTTTATTCAACAAAATGCAGTGTCACTTGGAAGGTGTTACATATGCAGATGCCATTCCTAGTCAGTGATCTTCCCTGTCATCCCAATCTAGTGATTACCTAGTCATTTGGAAACTCACCTGGGGTAGATATCCAAATTCAAGTCCCCAGCCTAGCAGCTTCACAGCAATGAGATGACTTAACTACCAAAGTATCTCCCCTTTCAAGTACTCTTCCTGGAATTGTTTTACCTTGTACTAGTTAACAGGCAACATACCACCAAAAGGGGGGAAAAAAAAAAAAATGGCAGTCTCGGTCACTTCCCTGGGATTATGGAAGACACCAAACACAAGTCATAATCATCAGGCAGTATTCTGACCATGGACTCTTCTACGGCATTGTATTCCACTCCATCCTACCCAGCAGAAAGAATGTGATACAAAAGCTCAGCATATTGAGAGCAGTGGAAACCTAAAGTTGCAGACAGTAGTCTTGCTGGCGTTACAAGCTGGAGTCAAAGGGACTTCGACAACACTTAAACCACTTCAGTGTCCTTGAAAAATCCCCATAAGTGCTTATCCTTACGTGTCTTTCTACACTTGAGAATCATGTCTGAGTGCCTTTTATAGTTTCTATAAGTCAAAGAGAGAGAGGCAGGCACCTCACGGGCACTGTAGAGAAGACAGCAAGTAGATTCTCCAAGACAACCTGTACAGTGTTTACTAACAATAAGGCATCACCACATGGATATTTTCAAAGTGGTAGGTGTCTCAGATTCTGGGAATGACATTCATTGAAGTTATTCCCATGTCTTCTCCTTTAAACAGTATTAGAAAACTCCATATGTAAGATTTTAAGTTAAGACGCTGGTATGGCACATTGACTTCTCAAATTTAATGTCACCATCACAGGATTATTATTCTTCCTCTTAAATGAAGTATCTACTATGAAAAAATAGTTAATGTCAGGATGACATAATGTGCCTCAAAGAAAATCTACCTCACTCAAAAGCCTCCTAAAATTTATTATTGATGCTAAAAAAAAAATTAAACTAATATAAAAGCTGAAACTTAAGTTACCAGAAGAAACAGCACATGTCCCTACCTTTCTTATTGGCTGCAGGACCTTTAGCTGTGACTGCATGTTAGTATTCCACCAATAATAAGTATGGTTTAAGTCTGTGTATCCCTTGCTTGAGGTTTGTACTCCTATTGTGGGCTACAATTCTTTCAATTGTGCTGAATCAGTTGCTTACCTATCTGTATCCTGGGTAAGAGCCTGTTAATATTATTAAAAAATATTCAAACAAGTATTAAACAAAATAATGAAAACCAGCTACAAAAAGCTTTTTAAAATATTTAAAAACAGAAAAAAAACCCCACCAAAAAAACCACCCACACACCAAACCACTAAATTATTTTAACAGATTTTCCTTAAAGTACCTCAGTGCAAACACCAGAAACATGTAGAGATAGAAAGCAGCTTCTGAAAGTGAATAAAGCTAGGCATACTGTGTAATCTCTACACTGTATTTGCTGCTGAAAAAAAAAAAATTAACGTTAATATTATAAGCCCTTCCTTTGCTTTCTCCTCACCATCTGTGATCATCTCACACTATTCCTGCCAAACTTATCCCTGCAGAAACTGTGGTCCCCTCTCCTAGCTTTAAAACTGGTGTTTGAACATGCTAGTTCTCATCTAACTCTTCAGCATACCACTTTTCAAACATTAATTCACACAAAGCTCTACACTAACTCAATTCAACTATCCAACATCAGAGAACTGAAGAAGTAAGTAGAAGTAAGTAGCCTTTTTTTTTTTTGTGGCTTTGGCATATATTTTCTGCGATCGGTTTGAACAGTCTGCCTAAGTGCCATCGTGCTCATCTGCCTTGTTGATCCAGACTATAAAGTGTGTTTGGCAGGCATCATTTACACACTATTCACACCCTGTATAAAGCACTGAAAGCTCCCACTTGTCATTGGTCTTGAAGGTAAAGAAATAATAAGAAATCAATAATACACTCATTTTTACAATATTTCCAGTTACTCACAATGAAAACCTGCTGGTTTAAGATCACTGAAAAGTTCTCTGCTCAGTTAGCTCCAATGCTAACCATCCCACTCATGAATATCTGGTAAGAAAGGCTGGTCAGAAACAAAAAGTTCAATGCATGCAAACAGACCAAAAAAAAGCCATATCTCTGAAAAAAGATTTATCATTCAGATAGCTAAATTAATCACCACATATTGCCACATGAACTATGAAAGATTTTTTTTTAAAACAGAATAAAATATTACAAATATTAAAAAATTACATCTAAAGTTTCTAGAAAGAAGATGATCATTCAAGAACAGGAAGTGCTCACAAAATTAAAAATGCAGTACCAGATATAAAATAGCAAGCAGAATTCAGGTTAAGTATACTAACTTAAGTAAAGTCTGAATGTCTGTGTTGGGGTTTGGGTTGGTTGGTTTGTTTTTAAATCAGACCATTAAGCATGTATTGCAACACAGAACCACAGACCGGTTTGGTTTGGAAGGGACTTAAAGACCTCCCAGTTCCAACTAACCTGCCATGGGCAGGGACACTTCCACTGGATCAGGTTGGTCAAAGCCTCATTGAACCTGTCCTTGAACTCCTCAAGGGATGGGGCATCCACCACCTCTCTGGGCAACCTGAAACAATGTCTCACTACCCTCACAGAAAAAAATTCTTCCTAATATCTAAGCTAATCTCCCCTCTTTCGGCTTAAAACTATTAACCCGTATCTTAATACAGCACTCCCTGATCAAGAGCCTCTTCTCAGCTTTCCCGTAGCCTTCCCCTTTAAGTGCTAGAAGGCTGCTATAGTCTCCCTGGAGCCTTCTCCAGGCTGAATAACCTCAACTCTCTTAACCTGTCCTCACCAAGGATGTACTACAGCCCTTGGATCATCTTTGTGGCCCTCCTCTGGACTGGCTCGAACAGATCCATATCTTTCCCATGTAGAGGACTTCAGAATTGAACACAGTGCTCCAGGTGAGGTCTCATGAGAGTAGAAGGGCAGAACCACCACCCTTGAACTGCCAGTCACTCTTCTTTTGATGCAGCCCAGGATACAGTTGGCTTTCTGGGCTGCAAGCACACATTATTGTCTCACACTGAGCTTCTCATCCACCAGCACCTCCAAAAGTCCTTCTCCTCAGGGCTACTCTCAATCCATTCTCCACTCAACCTGTAAGTGTGCTTGGCACTGCCCCAACATAACCTCTCAACACCACAAGGCGAGACAGGGTCAGGTGCTGCTCAGTTGTTTCCAGAAATTACTATGCAAATGCTGGCTCTGGTTATGGTAAGAAGGGTGTTTCACCTCATGAATATACAACCAATGATACAGATGAAGAGACAGGAGACAAACAACATAATTGAAACTGGTGATGAAACTAAGGCAAAGGTGGAGCAGAGATTAAAATAGAGAACAGAGAACACAATATGTTATCATGAAATTCCACGACAAATGTTCTTGTCTGCTGGAACATAACTCAGTTATTTGGTGATAGCTGCCTACTTCCTCAGCAATTTCTGGGGAAGAAGAGACCCTGAATAATGTTTACCAATCCTCCCACACTACTGAATAAACAAAAAACAAACAATGTTCACAGATCACTGGCTCCACCTCAAAGATATCCAAAACAAGATTTGGGATGGACAGAACAACATCTCAACATAGGAAGGCTCAAAGTCACTTTGAATCAAACAAACAGAAAAAAAAAAAAAAAAAAAAAAAAAAAGAGATGCTTTATACCACTACTCTTCTTGCCAAATTATAAGAGGGGAAAATGAAAGAGACTGGTGCATCGAAAGGTAAAAGACTCCTGGGATAGGGGAGGCAGGTCAACGTCACCTCAAAAACTGCACAAACACTTTTGGTGGAAGATAAGTGATTACATCCTGACAGCAAATACACGTGCAATCACACAGACTGTAAGGCTTACTTCATGCTATCCAGCATCAAATACAAATGCATCCAACCCCAAAGGGCAGGATGAGACTTGAAATGGGTACTCTAGACTGAAAATAGGTCACAGATATGTATCTATGCAGTATACCAAAGTTCACCCATGTTTCCCTGGAAATCACTGAATTAAAATTGAGTGTTTGTGAGAGATATTCAGTAGTTAGCTTACAGTTGTAGGCTCTGAACTCTAATTACCAGGAGTGATTCAGCCTTTTTTGCACAGGTAGTTGGACGATGAGTGGTCAAAATAATCTGTTCTTGCCTTAAAAACTACTACATGGAACTTGTGCCTTTCCTCACATTTAGCCATATAAATAATATTAGATGAAAATACATTTCACATTGTAGAACAACCATAAACCCTCTCAAGATATTATGAGGCCCTATGAAAAAGCACAGAATTGGGAAGCACACATAATGCACTTGAGGAATGAGGAAGGATTCAGCACTACCTCACATTCAGAAAGGTAAGACAGGGAAAGTGGGGGAGGGGAAGAAAACCAAAATCCCTCCTGTGACATGGCAAATCCACAGATTACTAGACATGGGTGCAGGGAAGAGTTTAGGCAGCAAGCAGACAGAGCAGCCCTTCCACCCCCTCGAAAATCTAATTCTCCATGAGGATACTCAGCTTTAGTTTACATTTGTTATCAGGTCAGCTTTATATGCAGCCTAAACAATAAAATGCATGCAGGAGAGGGGGAGGAAACCAGACTGAATGCATTCTAATTTAGCACATAAAGCAGGGACAGTCTAATTCATGTAGTATTCCTCCATCATTCACACAGGTAAGAAAGAGGAAAAGGGAGGAAAAACTCCAGAGGAAAAAAAAAAAAAAAAAGCCTTTTTATTTTGCTAAAGGACCCCAGGGAAGGGCCCCCGATGCAGAGGCCCTGCTTTTACAAATGCTTCCCTTTCCTTACAAGGTTCCTTTAATACAAGTAAAAATTCCAAATTCCTCATTTGTTTAGGCTGAAATCCTTTGCACATTTCCCACAAACTACTTCCTTTTCTCTCTTTTTAGCTGTTCTCCCTCTCTTTTTAATGAAGAGAAGTTCAGAGAGTTTTTCCCATGAATAGATGGCGGGCACCTGGGAGTTATGAATTTTAAAGTGATCATTTTCTTTCAGACCCGCTGGACAATAGGGATCTCCTTTTGACTCACTTTCACAGCTTTGAGAGGCTCTCAGATCAGCCACATTCCAATCAGACTGGAGTCAGATCAGAGCCGGGCTGGACTGCATCAAGGTCTCGCGCACAGAAAGACAAGGAGCAGATGGCCAACACTGAGCTCTCCTCCCCTTTTCAGAGTGCAATGGAAGGCAATGTGGGAAAGCGTTCCCCCAGCATTGCCTATTGATTTCTGAATAGGACCACCACATGCCACCAGCCTGTAGGTATGAACCTCTGCTAACAGATGGTGAGATCATTATGAGCAATTAATTCCTTTAATGTATCAGTGGGAACATGTTGGAAAGGGTGATGCAAGCACAGAGTGAATAGCAAACTTCTCATTCCTCAGGGAGAGCTGCAGCTACATCACCGAAGGATGGGAACAGTCTTTCGAGAGACACTACGTACTGAGAACCAGTGTTAGCCATTTGGTCCACAGAAACAAGGCATGGTTTTTATTAACTAATCATCCCTCCCTCGTTGATATGTGATTAACAACAGATTTCTTTCTAGGTCATTTTTGGAGAGACAAACAATTCAAAACAATGGGAAAAAATCCCAAACTATCAACACGATCCAAATACAGGGAACTGAATCCTAAAGATGAGGGAATAGCTACCAAACTTCTTGTTACATAAAATTTAATTTAGGCCAACTATAAATTAATAGGGAAACAGAATTTTTTGAACACAACTGTGTATATATAAATGAGAGGAATTCATAATAGCTCTTAGCACTGAAAATAGAGACATACAAAATAAGCCCTTAGCAGACTTGTCAGAAAGTTAATACCAAAGGATCTTGCACAGAAATGATAGATGGTACAATTTAACTATAGATATCACATTGAAACACAGAGAAATGCAAGAAAAATACTGCATATTTACTGCTATTCATTGTCACCTGGGTAAATTAAAATTCACTGTGCTATTAACAACAGTAAGAGTAGGACATTCCCGCATCATCTACTTTATATGCATTTATATGATAGGCTTTATTTTGGGTTTGGTTTTTTTTTTCCTTTAGAGACAGAAGGAAAAACTGAAAGAACAATATAGATGGCTAGTTAGCTCTTGGTCTTAAAGATGACAGCAGAATGTGAACAGGAAATACAGGCAACTATTCACTTATTCATATTTAAATGACAGTTTTTGCTTGTAATTAAGACACTCAAGTCTTGTCTCTGTTCATGAAATTTACATAACTGTACAATAGCTTGCCTAAATGAACAGCAAATGGTAGTTAACCTTGAAGTGTATTATCTTAATTGATTAAATCTGGCTATAGTTCAATAAATTTAAACAGAAATATATCTTTAAACTAGTAAAGTAATTTTTAAAAACACGTTTGCTTTTATATGTTCAGATGGCTCACTGTTATTCCTCTAGATTTTTTATTTCTGCTGTAACAACATTGGTTCTTTAAAAAAGGAAATCGTTGCAGAACACTGAAGACATTGATACATGTTTGCTGTTTTCTCCTTATTGTTTGCAGTTTGAGTCGGTGTCACATTCTGGAAAGCCTTGATAAGAATATCAGAATATTGAATCAAAATGTATAACTTGCCTCTTTGAGATAGTCCCTTACCTACTTTCTCTGTCCTTATTGGACTTGTGTTCTTCCCCTCCCCCACCACACAGCAGCCGAGTATCCCATCACACAGTGAGAAACCTAGGTGGGAGAATATAGATTTTTGCATAGGTTAAATAGGAAAGCCACATTCCACCACTCTCCCATTTAAATCAGATTTACATGGGGTGTAAATCCCCTCAGAAAAGAGTCATTCACAAAGGGCTCAGAATGTTCCCCTCACAACGCTGATTACATTAAATCAGTAGCAATCATGGTTTTTTTGGATTATATAGTCTCAATGAGAGAAACTGTGCAGCATATTTATATTTGTGTGAAGTAAGTTAATGAAAAGCCACCTGTGCTTTATATCAGTTTACAAGAAAACTAGAGGAACACAGGTGTTTCGGCAATACAGCCATGTATTTTTATATGAATTTGCAAACACTAAAAATGAACATATTGTTACTGAACTCAGCAACATACATGCTTTGAAGGACAATATTTTGGATTTTGTTTAGGCTGTCTTCATTCTAAAAAGATACAAAAGACTAGTTTCTTGGCCATTAGCAAGAGCTATAATTTGAGCTTCCCCCCCTAGTATTCACAATTGTACCTTACGTAACATGGATTGTACATGCTCTCTGTTCTAACACACTGCTGTTGAGCAGCATTCACACTGTGAATTACCATTTTTCCCAGCATCTAGCACTACTCAAAAGACAGCACAATAATACACTAGAAGTGCCTTTGTCTGTTAAAACATTGTTCATTACTATGTCTTTGTATGGAGGAAGAGTGGCACACAGTAGCTCTGGGAGTAGGGAGAAGGAATTTGTATCACTAGCTGACCACCTCAAAGTTATACACATGCCAGTTTCTTTGTGAATAGCAGACACATTGACATCTCAGATAAAATATTGGCCATAACTTTTTTAATTATTAGTTGTAACAGAATGACTCCAAGGGGATAATTTGCTTTTGCCCTTAAAGAGAACATCCAAGCTTCCCATAAACAGTTTTTGTGGGTTTTTTTGCTTGTGGGTTGGAGAGGAGCACATTAATAAAAAGTGCTTCATTTCTTGACTTGATACACCACATCTAAAACGAAAGCAAATCAGAAAACCTCATCCTTCCATTGGGATTAATTAAAAAAGCACATAATGAAATCATGAATCATGCAAATTCAAGAACAACATTTATTTTTGCAATGCAGTTGAACAACTGTACTCCAAAGTGATGTGTTCTAATGAAGATTTTGCGAAATGTATTGCTGTGGTCTTGAAAAGAGGCAGAAAGAGGCAAGTTATGGGGAAAATATCCTTCAAAGGCTACTCTCAATTCCCCTATGTTTTCTTTTTCCTTTAAAAAAAAAAAGTATGTACAAAGAGATTCTTATCAACAAGCCTAAAAAATAAATATTTAAATGACTAGAGATGTATGGAGCCTAATACAACAGTTCCAAACGTTGGTGGGCTGTAAGAGGAACAGGCATCACAAAAGTGGCCAGGTTCACACGTTCTTCCCAAACAGCACTGTTGTCTGCTGCTGTCAAACACAGAACACTGGATTCAACAGACAATTGATATGACCCATGGACATCTCCTACACTCTTATATTCTCTGTGGAAGGAAGTTTCTTCCTTTTGGGAAAAATCTACAAATCACACAGGTTGTTCCTGGCCCACATAGGACCTGTGAAATCTCATGTCATCTACCACCTGTGAGCTTAAAACGTATATAACTGAGTCTTTACTTTGGCCTCCTGATTAGATTACTCTGGTGCTTCCACCTGCAACTACCCTGCAGAGCATCCTTCCATAGTTCAAAGACAGTGAATAAAAGAAGGGACAGAGGCCCAGTCCACCCCGGCTTATCTCCTCTCCATCAAGGGATCCCAAATTCCACAATTTTTGTATGGAATAAAGAAACCTGGCCAGAAATTCCGCAAGGAAAGAAGTTCTTGCCCATATATTTCTCATACTAAAAATAATCTGACCATTTATGAATTAGTTATTTATTTATTTTTAGAGAAGAAAAATTATCTTGGATCTCTTAAAAATAAATATTTAATACATATCAATACTTTCCAAAGGGTTTTAATTACCTTCCTTAATGGACAGTTTCTGTTTTCCATTAATATGTAGGCTCTTTTTAATTATCATGTCTGTAATAGCACTTTTCCATTACATAGGCACAGACATGACATACAATTCGAAATATGAATTACTTTCAATTAAGAAAAGTGAATCAATTTGAATCTGAAAGCAGAGAACATTCTAGTGGTGGCAGTTGTGCAAATGGAGAGAAACTTCAGCAAGGATGTCCAACCACTTGATTCAGGAGACAAACCACACCCATTGCCAAGAACAAAGCTCTGGTCCGGGCACAGTGCTATGCCA
This sequence comes from Cuculus canorus, assembly GCF_017976375.1. Classification (NCBI taxonomy): domain Eukaryota; kingdom Metazoa; phylum Chordata; class Aves; order Cuculiformes; family Cuculidae; genus Cuculus; species Cuculus canorus. Next base: position 96,411,130 of record NC_071402.1, read on the forward strand.
CAGTACCAAAAACTAACACAGAACCAATTATTCCTGCTCATTATATGACTCCTTTTACAGTACTGGACACTATCTGGCACAACATAGAAGATGCAAGCCGAGTTTTGCTGCAAGCACACCCGTCCCAAGTCTGCTGTTTGATTAGAAACTAACTTCATATTACATACAGGTCCTTCCAGGATAATACTGCACTACCTGCTTCCACCAGCATTTTCAAATGGAAAATAAATAGGAGAGTGAAGTCATGCTTCAAGTTCACATTACTTGCTTTTTTTTTAAAAAAAAAGAAAAATCTTATGAGATTGGATAGCTAGTCTAACAAGAACATACCAAACTATATTGTTCAACTTGAACAGTCGCATATAAATCAAGTCATAACAGCAAAATCTTTGGCAACATAGTGATCTGTTGCTTGCATACCACACACACTAAGCACTTACAAGTGCTCTAAATTTTTGTTCATTTTTGACAGCATTAAAGTGTAGACATTAGCAATGAAAATGCTACAGACGCTAGCAACAGCCAGTTCTCAGTAGTTCCATTTGTTTGGAATCAGCCTGTAGAAGATGAGAAGGCAAAGAAATACAAGGTATGAGCACAAATCAAATTCCCCAAGCTCCAAATAGAGCATGGGTGTTACAACTTACACCCTCTTCTCCAGAATCATCTGAAACACACAGCCCACAAACTACAGGAAAGAAGAAATTAAAATCTGGGACATCCAGAATTCAGGAATATTTGCACGGGTATTCTCAGTACGATGGTTTCCAAGTTCAGAGTTGGACCGTTGACACAGAATTTTTGTTTAATCTTATCTGTCATAAACACTGAGGTGAAAGTGGAAGAGCAGCCCTTCATATCAGGGCTACACAGCCAAGATTCACTTAGGGAAATAGTAAGCTCACTCTGCTCACGTATCGACTAAAAAGCATGAGGAGTGCTAAAAGGATTCACAAGTAAGCTCCAAAAACTTAAACATTAAATTACTGTTCAAGAGGTACAATGAAAATAAACCAGACATGCGTGCAAGGTCAAAACCATCCAAATAACAATATTCTCCAAAAAACACAAGCAAAGGCCAAACCACGCATATCTAAGTGAGATTAAGGTGTGTGGCTTTTAGGGAGAAATGAAGGTTTGTTTGATTTTTAATTCTAAAAGTTTGCTTGGTCAGGACACTGACAAACCCAACCCCTTAGCATTAGCTCCTACTACCAGTGCAAATATGTATGGACACAGACCTGGTTGAGCTCCCTAGGCAAAAATGCAAAATATTTGCACACAGGAACAGAGATCACCTGTGAGCTTCTCTGTCTCTCTTGCCAGTCTCCAAACAGCAATGTTTTCTGAATTTAGATTGTCTTTGCCCCATAATCTTCCCAAGGGAATAGGGCTTCATCACTGGGCCCGTTTTATCTTGCTGATAAGCTTCCAACCTTTCTATCAGTAAGGTGGATTCACAACCTGGTTGGCAACCCTCTTTGCAAAACCAGTTTAGCCACTACGTTTAGGATATGCATTGACCTGCAAGCATATTTTTAGGCTAAAGGTCTTGATAGCTATCCATTCAATCTCTGCAATTTTTTTTAACCACACGCTAGTAATTTAACTGGCTATTTCCATGTCCTGGAAAGCATCCCTGCAAAGCAGCTAGGTTTTTCACATGCTACTAGAATACGTATTTCAACACAGAAATAACAGCTCTCAGGTAGACAGAGAGAAAAGGAAACCCAAGCCAAATCACAGCATGCTGCAACCTGCTGCCATGACCTCAAGTAAAGTAGCAGCAATAATCCCAAAATAATTTTTTTCTCTCCAAGCCTGTCCCGCCTGGATGGCAAACAGCATGCAAACTTAGTCTTGCCTTTCTTACAGAAGCAACACCCTGCAAGCAGCACACCTGAACATGCTTTCTTCACTATTTGCTTTCAGGGCACCTAAAGCTATTAATTCCATTTTCATCATGCATCACTGTGCATATATATTGTGGGGCTCTTATTCTCCATGCTTTGGTGTTTGGAAGTACTAATTCTTAAAAAAAATAAACTGGAAAGCTACCCTTTTGACTACAATTCAAAAATATACAAATATTTCTCAAAGAGACCTATTAAAGTTCCTGCCAGGCCCAATGAGAGCATGAGTGATCAAAATGTATTTGAGGTTTAAGCTGACTTTGGGGACTTCAAAAAAAAAAAAAAAAAGACAACACAGGAAACACGCATCTGCACATCTTTCTAGTCTAGAGTTGCTATTATTGACACTGAGTCAAGTTAGAAACACAGACAGCTATGAAAATAGCTATTGCTATGCTGGCAAAGTGCCCTACGAGCTCAGTGCCCAGGTTTCATCAAGGCATTATCTGTCATCCTCTGAAAGACAAAAAAAAAAAAAATTCAGAGTTGCTTAGTAGCATCTTCCCTGACTTGCATGAAAAGGTGCCAAGCAACTGCTGATGATAAAAGGTATATTCTTACAAAAGTGACATCATAGCAAAAGATTAAAAGAAGGCTCTAATTACCTGAGCCTGTTGCAACTTTTGTTCTTGTAGAAGTCTTGGAGAAATCATACACTTACTTAAAACCTACAGATGTTTTTAATAGCATCTTCAGAGTTCAAACTTTCAGCCTTAAGATAGAGCTGGATTTTTAAACAAAGCTATAGAATATGGTTCCCAAAAGACTGTAGGGCACTTGAAATCACAGGTGTATAACAAGTCATTAGAAGACTGTCTGCCCATTGTCACACTACCTTCATGCCTCATGCCCAATTCTAACAGCTTTGATAGCGATAGGAGTTCGACCCTGCTGGAAAACAACGGGTTTGATAAAAGTAGGCTTCAGAGTTCTTCAATCAAGTGTTGGTCATCTGCCAACTGTCCTTTAGAAGGAAGTCAGCCTCTTTTAATTCCACTTCAGCAAAGGTATGGATGATTAAAATAAAGAAGGGAGATTTTGCCTGACCACTTCCAATTATCAGCTTTCATGCACCTTGTTTCCTATTATAGCAAAACCACAACACTGCAGAGAAGCATCTCTCTGTTCCTATAGTTTCAACTCTGACTGCATTGAAGCAGCCTGCCAAGAACCCCAAGACAGTCTTGCTTGTCGTGTGGATAAGGTTCAATGAAAGAAGCAAGAAAGTTAGGTGCAAGCCTGGAAAAATGCTTCTTGACTAAGGAGGCATGTGAATCTGAACTGCTGAAGCAACAGTCTGATCCTCTGCAGAGTAAAACTTTCACAGCATGGATGAGGATTCTAAACCCTACTGTCCTCCCCCCCTCCATAGAGTCTCCTTAAATTTCTAAGCACCTATTCTCTCTGTAGGAATATTAGTAGTCCTTCCGATTTCTAAATTCAGTGCAGACTGTCAGAAAAGACATGCCATGTGCTCTGTAAGGGTCACAAAATTCTCTACCTCTGAAATGAATTTTTCCAACTGAAAGTGTCAGATAGCAAAGGATTCTTTATCTTCATTGGCCATGAGTACCTTTTGCACATCTGAATTTGTCTAGTGTCAGCTGTTAGCTACTTGCTTGTTATGTTTCACACCATAATTCCATAATCCATTTAATCTGTCATTTCTCAGTGCAGCTGATTAAAGAGGCCAGTCCCACCTTCCTCCTCCATATTACAGCCATTCATTCCCACTGTCTCCATTGCATCAGTACTATTGTTTGTGTGAGGAATCAAACCGGAGAACTGAGTAAGCAGAAAACCAAATAATTTGGTTTCTTGGTTAGAAATTCATCTGGCAACAAACTACTTCAGTTTCACTTAGGAAGCAAAAAAAACACAGATCTGGCACAGCTAAGCAACTAGATGACAGTGAGTATGCCCTCTTCAGCAGTCATATTAAATTACGCCAGATAAGACAGATCAAGGAACTACATCACTAATCTGCTAAATTAATCAATGTAACACCTCAGTTAGTCAAGGATGTAGATGACTCTCTGTTAATAGAAGATGAAATCAAGACTAGGTCTTCAAAACTATATGCTTAGCTTCCTCCAGAGACAGGTTGACTGAATAAAACACCTGGGTAAAACACTATTGTTTCCATCATACAGTGGAGGTAGGATTCTAACGATCTCCTCTGGCTTTAAAATCTATGCAACTTATGTGAGAATAGCCTTACCCTTCTTCAAATCCACTAGCATATATTTGAAATTTATCAATCCCCTAATAAATTATTTACATTTCTTAAAAGAAATCATTTGTGCCTTTAATCCATCGGTTTAACCCCTGCCATGAAAACTTTGAGGACAGGTGTTATCCCTGTGCAATTACTGGCAGCCAATCCTCTTCCTTCCACAAAACAGGTGGGGGGAAAAAAGGAAAAAGAGATTACCTACAATTATAGCATTGTTTTTACCATTCCCAGTGCAAACAATATCCTAACTGAAGACACAAGTCCACTTTTTTTTCCACTTTAGAAGATGATGAACTTTTCATTAAACAGAAAGGCTCCCTCAATACAAGACCTATGGGATCTGCATAAACACTGGTAAGACTTCCATGCTTATGCACCCAGAGCGATGGTGAAAACAGGTGCATGGGCTGCTTTATTCTAAAGCCACAGAACCTCAGTCAAAAAAGGTGCCTAACTGTCTTTGGAATCTAAGAAGTTTCTATAGCGAGCTTCACGCTTGTTCCTGTATTGAGTTTCAGCAAGATTCTGAAATACAGTTCATGAAAAGCTGATTAAAAGGAAAAGATTCAGTTATCTTTCCATTGATGAGAAAAAAATATGTTATAATAATGACAATAACAACAACAGCGAACAATGAAAAGATGTTCTACAGGTTTTCACTGCCTCCTGCTGGCCTTGAAACCAATGTTTTTTCAAGCATATGGTACCAGGATACTTGCCATTATTTTGCCCACTTTGCCACCAAGACCTATTCCCACAATTGAGGTCCTAGAGAAAGATTCACACAGTGGGCTTCCACGAGCTCATGTGCTCAGCACTCACTCCTCAGGAATACGCAACAAGTTGCAATGCTGTTGATCTCATCTCCCAAGTGCATGGCTGGATGATCAAACAGATCTTTGATACTGCTGCTTTTATCACATCAGGATTGAAAGTAGGATAGAGGCTGCAGAGGTACTCCACAGCTCAAGACCTGCTGTCTAACAGTGATTTAGGTGTAAAGAGCTCCTGTGCCTTCTCATCTGGTGCAGTCCCACAGCTTGACATCACTTGGCAGCCATGGTCCCTCTCTCAACAGGTGGCTTGAAGTGCCACTGAGGAACTGGCACAATGGTGACATTATGAGCAGCCTGTTCTTAGCTCGGCTAATTAGCCCGGATACAACACTATATTAATGCAGCTCTACTGCTTGCAAAGTTCAAGCTCTGTTTTCTAAAGTTAGCTTAGACCTTTACACAACATCGCATTACCCTGGGTTGACATAAAACAAAAAAAATCAGGGCAAACAAATTTTTAGCACTCTGTCACACACACACTCCCTTCCTTTCAGTAGGTGGCCCATGGGCATTGTTGCTGCACAAGGAAATTCAGGTTCCCAAGTTCCTAAGAATTCACAGATAATGTTTAGCACATATCATCACAAGCCTGGTATTCAATGTGTCATTTTAAAAGGTCTTAAGTGTTAAATTCTGCTAGAAATCACCTCCTCTGGCAAGCTTCAGACATCAGTAAACTTCTCAAGAGCAGCTCGTTGGGTTGTGGGCAGAGCAGAAATCTTTATTCAAAGAGACCTGTAAGAAAAGGGGAATAAAAATAATAATAACAAATCAATCAACAAAAAAAACCAAAACCCCCAAGCAAAACTAACAACCAAACTCTTTCATTGATCCACCTGTGCATAAATCCAAAGAAGTTCAGCAGAAATACCCAGTAGTTTCTCAAAAATCATTCAGGATTGCAGTTCCAGTTTAAAAGTCCATGATGCCAGTGCCATTTTAAGGTTATATTTAAATTATTCAGCTTATTTCTTTTTAGACCTTGCAACCGTTAATTTGACACCCAAGACAAAACCTCTAAAAGAATCGGACAGAGAGAAGGTATCGGCTGCTCTATTACACATGCTAAAAAATATGCGGGGTGGTCCTAAAGTATGAGAAAATCTGCAAAAACAACATGGAGGTTCGTTCCCCATTGTGCAGCTTCCCACTGGAACTCAGCCCTTCAGCCAACTATTTTCTCTTTCACACATACAAACACTATCCAGACTCTCCAACAACTTCAAGTCCAGCCTCCAAGTTTCTGAAAGGTCAGTAAGAGAAAAGAGCGGACCTAGTATTTCTCTTCTTGACTCTGTAAGGTAAAATACTTAACCTTGAGGATTTCAACGTTTATAACAAAAGCAGAACTCCCAACTTCCACAAGGTTCCAGCACTCCTCTCCCCATGATGGGGAGCCAGGACTTCAGTGAACAGTACTACAGCCAGAAGACCACTCTTCTTTTTCAGATTCTGCTTTCAAGTTGCAATACCATTGGGAAGTATTCCTGGTAAGGGGTTTTGGTGTTTGGTTGCACTTTTTCGGTGGGTTTTGGTTTTTTCCTTTCATTTGTTTTTTTTCTTCTGGGGGTGTATGTGTTTTGTTTTATAACTAGAGAAAAAAGCACTAAAGAAATTCCAACAGTTTTGCTGAGGCAGTTGTCCCTGTAAGTATGTTCTGGAGTACACAGAATTCGTTCTATGACCACTCATGAATTAGAAATTAATCTCAGTTCTCAGACTACCTCATCTGAGGCTGGTGGGACAAAACATTAAGATATACAACTATTTCGTATATAGGCATATATACACATGTATTTTAATATGCATGCTGCGAATTACATGATTAATTCTAGTGGTCTAAGTATACTCCAGTTATGAAAGTGCAAGACAGTTTTATAGTTTTCCCTGACATCACAGTTACATATTTCTTCAAAACACTGAATACAACACACTGATTTGAATCAGTACAGTAGACTACAGATACACAAATAGCAAACACACCAAAGCACACTCAAGCCTAGAGGTGTTCACAAACATATATAAAAGAAAGATTGCATACTGAACTTTCTGTAGCAAAAAAGAAGCGTCAAAAGTTGCACCTGGCCAAAGCAACCTTGTGGACTGCATTTGCAGGGCTTCTCGTATTTGTTGATGTTTGATCAGTGTGCATTTTATTTTTAAACTCAAATATTCTAGATGGAAAACTGATTTTTCAAATAACTGAGATAAGTTAAATTCTGCTCTAATTATGCTCCTCCCCCAAGGAATCGATGCAATCCTTTACATTTATTTTTTTATTATGCCCTATTAATCATAAGGCAAATCCTACTATTTACAAAAGATCAAGCTGACCTCAAACTTACCAGCAAACAGAGCTGATGGAGATGTGTAAGAGCTCTTCGTGCTCAACAAGGGCATATATCCTGCCAATGCAAGTTACTTAAACTCAGGAAACTTAGTTTTAGGAGCAGGATCAAAGTATATTGTGCCTATTTGTAGATTACAATGGTGCTCTGCTCACATAAGGCAGTTCTCTGGCATATATTCCTGCTAGCTCTAAGTGCACAGAGGCTTCTTCTAAATCTTAACACATTGCATAACTTTTTAAAACATTTAGGAGAAAAAGGAAGCATTACACAAAAAGTGGAGATCTTGCCTCAAAAGACTAATTCTATCAGGCATGCTACACAGAGGATACCATAAAATCTGTTTGCAGTATCTCTGTAGCTATGCAAGTTGAAAGAATATGATCCCCCCCCAACACAAAGGCAAAGGTTTGGAAACTAAAAATGGAAGACTGCTCCAGAAGAAAGGGTTATATATGAAGGATTATTTTCCACCTCAGATCAGTCCCTCATTTCTTATTTATCACAACCCTGCAGCAACAAGATCCCCTGTGGCACGTGGATATACTCTCCAAGCAAAAAGAGGAAATACTCCAGAGGGTTTCATTCATGTCAGTATCTTCAGTTGTCTAAAAGTCAAGCATCTAATCTAAACTAGACATCTAGGCTGCCTCAACAGAGAGGAGCATCTCCAGACAGTGATTCATCTCATCCTAAAAATAATATTTCAGTTAGTGGGAGGGGGACATACATAGGTAGCTGAATAGTAAGATTCTAAGTAATTCTCTGCTGACCAGAAAAGTGCCCTTTCAGATGAGCCTTCACAAACTTTTAAACAGCTGAAGTCACAGGACTGCCACATCTCCAGGTGGCTCTACATCACAGCACAAGATGTTTACATCCAAGCAAACTTAAAACTAGGTAGCTTGAAGGGCTGACAACAGCCCTGTTGCAACAGAACTCCACTCACAGGCACTGTAAAACTAAAAGTCCTGAGAGCTCAGACTGTCAGTCCATCTGGTGGTCTACCAATGGCTGAATTGGTTCTTGTTTGTAAAATAGTTTAGGACCGTTGCCTAGGCCACCATCATCACTGCCACATCTAACACAGAGGTTAAAAAATGTTGTTCACACAGCTTTGTAAAGCAGAGTTCTGTGGTTATTCAATCATTCAGATTTCCCTTTGCAGAAGAGCATGAATACAATGGACCACTGTTGACTGATAAATAAGCTCTTCATCTACCATTTGTGAGCTAGTCTTCAGAGGCATTAAGAACCTGCAACTGCCAAAGCAGCACTCTCAGGCATCCTCTGACTATCCAATTGCAAAGGAATCTCCTGTTTAAGGTGCACTCTTCTGGGACGTTCCTTTTCCACAGCACATTCAGTTATCTGTAGCTTGAACTCATTTTTTTGCTCCAATGAACTCATTTCATGTAGAGAACAGGAATTACAATTATAGCGACATTTTTGTCTCCTACAAAGAAGTATTTGACATGCTTAACAATTTAGCAAAATAGATTATCTCCAAATATCACCTTCCCATCCTGAAACACTATTACTAAAATTGCTGCTAAGATCTGTAATTAGCAAATGCCTGTATCTACCAAGAGACTGGTTATACAAGCCATCATAAATACAGACAACAAAGAGCGTTCTTAAGGACACTTAAATAAATCCGTGAGCATTAGGTAAACTTGACCTCTCAGAAGAAAAAGCAATGGAACAAAGTTTTACAGCACAGCTCACAGTTCAATATTGGCACAGCTCAATAGCAACTGGAAGGTGGAGCCAAACTGAAGCCTTCATTTTCATACTGATTCCACAGTATAGAAGTAGTCTTTTACAATAACATCTGATAGCTGCTTGATGGTTTTTAAGAGGCTTAACTAGCTAAACGCTGAAAATCTCAATCATATAAGAGGACTTGATGCAACAAAGACTCTGACATCCCCCAACAAAGAGGACATTGGGTTTGAGATACGAGTGGTGGAAAATGGAACTTTCAGTAGCTTGTGCTGCTGCTATTGCTGAAAATTTTACGGGTTTTGATTCTGTGAATGTAACATGTTTAACAAGTACAGTGTCCAGATTTGACAAAATATGGCCTTTTGGCAAAAAAATCCCCAAAAAGAATTTTTAAACATATAGATATTGTTTCCAAAAGATCCTTGAAGATTAAATGCAGAAGTCAGCTGGACCAGTTGGGCAGCACACTCAGTACAGGCTTCAAAGCTCAGAAAGCTAGAAGTTGCACAACTAGAAGCTAAATTTGATTTATTCAGCAGCATTGGACTGGGAGGGGCACAGCAGCTTCTCAGTATTTCACAATAGGGACTCTTCTTTATTCACCCTGCTTAATTATATACTGACACTGGAAAATTACATTATGAGGGCAGTAACTTCTCTAGTAATTGTCACTCAAAGACGTTCTGTAATGCTTTGTGATGCCTTCCAAAGCAGGCTATTCGAAGATTGGAAACAGAATTTCATGGCAGAAAAATCTCTTCAGATACAAGTGTTTGAGGCATTTTGTTTTCTTCAGCTTTGTGTTATAAAAGCAGCTGCAACACCTGTTGGCCTAAGACATCCCATGTGTGTTTCATTTATCTTTTTGGATCAGACCCTGGCAACCTGGCCTTTACACTGAAACTGAGATTATGAAAACTGGCTAGAGTTAAGAGCATTTGTGTTTGACTTGGTTGGAGTTAACAGAATGTTTTCTTTGTCTCAGAAACTAGATGAAAGTGGCATTTTGGGTCTTAAATGCTTGGGTCTTATCTTGCGGTTTAACCCTTCACCAGAAGTAATGCAGACTCTACACTACTAGCAACATTGAGGACTTCACTTTAAGAGCTGGCCACACGATGCTTGTGATTCGCTGGTCTGATAGGAGAACGTTGGGTGGGTCCAAGCATCTGATAAAACATGGGATTGAGGAATGGACAAGTGGCCACTGATGTCCCATTCCATTAGCAATGCAGCAATTAAATGAATTAACTAAGAAGTTTCAAGCTTTACATGTTAGAGAGAGACTGCAACCTACCCAAATTTTCAAGATTACCCATCATTAGATACTTTGATCTCTAGTACAAATCGAAGAACGAACAGAATGAGGACCTTGAAATCTTAACTCTGTGTCTGAATACTCCGATTTTTCAGGATCAGCCCTTAATACTGGAAAGCATCAGGCAAGAATTTAAAGCAGAGTCACCCATCACCTTCAATGTAACAAATCAATGACAGACACCCTTCCATACAGTTACATATAACCTTGCCAGGCCTGGTTCTGGTTACACAGTCACTCAGTATAATATTTCTGTGGCAGCAAATAGTAGATTATCTAGACACGTACTAGTATACATTGCAACTACTCTGACAAGGCTGGTTTGAAACGTGCTTTCAGAGGAAAGAATTAAACATCCTGCACTTACTGTTGTTGAAATACTATCTTTCCGAGATCATAGAATCTTAGAATAGTTTTGGTTGGAAGAGACCTTAAAGATCATCTAGTTCCAATCCCTCTGCCATCGGCAGGGGGATCCAAGCTGGCCTTGAACACCTCCAGGGATGGGGCAGCCACAACTTCCCCGGGCAACCTGTTCCACTGCCTCACCACTCTCATGGTGAGGAAATTCTTCCTTATGTCTAGGAAGATGCTAGTCCAGATTTGAAAATTAAAAAAAACTTGTCTGAAAAGTTTCGTAGGCAAAACATAAGCATGGCCATATAAAAAGAAACAAGAAAGCAGTCATCTTTCTCTAGTGCTCATTAGCTATTCAGTTAGAGTCCTTCAAAACAATACTGCACAGGTGAACACAGCTAACCTTGCCGACAGAGACAGCAGGATATATTCGTGTCTACAAGTTTGTGTATAGACATGCACACACACTCTTTTAATAAGCCTCAGCTTCTTTTAGAGCAAGATTTCCAGGTTCTAATTATTGCCTCAAATGTTAAAATAAACAAGCATATAAAATCCTTACCCGAGTTGATATTATCATTTTTCTCTCGTGAAATCATCTTTTCAATAAAAGCTTTTCATCACATTCTCTGCAGAACACTTGTCCAATTCTCCTTGCTCCCCATGTCACATAATGATGCTCCAGCAATACTCTGAGAATTATGTGACAATATACTGGCATAGATCCTTGGAAGAAAAAAAAAGTGGAGTAAAACTGTACTTTGTTTAGTTGAATGTTCTGGCTATGCTGACTAATCGTAGTTTGCTCATCTGTGTATATTTGCTAAGAAAGTTCCTAGTATACACTGAACATTAGAACTGCTTAACACCAAATATCAGCTGAGATTATTCCAGTTTGTTCTTTGATCCCATATGGTCTTCCACAGACTGAACTCCTAGTGACTTCAAATGGAAGTTTATCTCAATTGCACATTGCTAGACGACACTTGTGCTCAAACAAAATTGTAAAACATGGTAAAATTGAAGTTATAAAGAGCATAGGCTAAAGAGGAAGACAATTCTATCAGCCTTTATTTGGCAATTTTTTTTTTTTTGCCAAAGATAAATGTGGTTCCACAGATAAGAGAAAGAATAATCAAACCTGCAGACTAGAACATTTTACATACCCACACCCTTTTGAAAATAGCTTACTGATAGCCATTTCAGGCATTGCCTTCTCTTTGTAATACTCCCTGGTTTAATTACTGAAAATATACAAATTCTGAGTACCCTACATTAGGGGAATCACACCAAAATGCAGCTGCTTTATGGTCAGTTTTCCATTTCTATCATCTCTCTGAGCATCTGTGCACAATGTCAGTGATTATGAGTTGTACCATTCAATCCCCAGCAGGAGAAACAGAGCCAGAAATTCTGCTGTGTGTTTTGCTTGGCAAAAAACGAGAAGTCCCTCTGGAAAAAAAAGGGAAGGAAAGCGGGAAGAAAAGAAGGCACCTAAGTCTGTTACATTTTAATTTTTTTGTCCTTGTTCAGAACAAATTTCCAAGTACGAGCAGGTAAGAACAAATTCTACACAGTCCTACGTTTAAGACAGAATAACAGGAAGACTTAACTGTAGCCATACACTGTGTTACGGCGTAATCATAATAAGCTGACAGGCAAGACTTCTGATTAATTTTATGTTTTATCCTAATCTCCAAAATAACTTGAACATTGGAGTAGAAATCAAAGAATACATGTTTTTCTCTCAGTTTTTGAAAGATCCATTTTAAATTTTTATAAGAGACTTCGAAAAAAAGAAAACATTTTTGGACCACAGTGCCTAGCAATGAAACTACCGAGTGACAGATAACGGAAAAAATCTTCTTTTTTAAAATCAAATCAAAGCAGTGATGATGTAGCAGTTACTTATGCTATTTTTCATATTAATTGTAAAGATCTTCCTGTAAAAAAACAATTTGTGATTTCTTCTATTTCATCTAAGTCCTAATTTTCATAAGATTTTCTGGAAAGAATATTTTCAGAGACACTATACTGTCACTTTTGAGTTTACAAGTACCCTCTGCTGCCTTCCTGAAGGCATGAACTTTCTTTACCCAATCCTTCAATTTCAAAATGCAGTTAAATCCATATAGTGACAAACAGAGCATACAGCAGAGCCAATTCTTCTTTTATTTTATATGAACGAGTTTCCAACAGAAATGGAAACTCCCTGCGGACAGTTCTCTGACAAAATATCCTACCAGTGAACATACTTCTTCCAGCCAGAAACCATTTCAGATTACCTTATCGGGTATTATTTGTGTTAAAGTTTTTTGTTCGCTTTCTTTTATGTTTCCATTCAAACACATGGCACCAATGAGACAATGCGTTTCAAACCTGCACACCTTGGATAACCTGCTCTGTCCTCGCAGAATCTTTTCAGTAAAAAAAAAATTAAAAAATTAATCTGTTACAAACTGGTTGATGGAGTCCACCCTCCATTGCTGTAGAAGGAGAGCAAGCCCATCATCAGGCATCAGGCCAGCATGGCCAGGCAGCAAATCCCTCAGGTTTGAGGGTGCGTAGGGAACCACAGCTGCCTGGACTTGTACTTTGATTCAAAGGATCATTCACACAGGTTCAAAACAGGGCAACTGAAATGGCAGCATAATAACACAACTGACTTCTGCCTTCCCCACAGGAAAACCCTGTCCAGGCCTAAAGAATCAGAAGCCTCCATGTATAGTCTTTTTAATTAGCTGGTTTTCCTCAGTACCCTTTTAATTATTTTTACATGGCAACCTCTAGGGCAGCTGCATGGAATTCATATTTCTTTAGGGAAGAGAGGTCCCGGGGCCTCTGGCAGCATCCTTCTAGTTTCCTTTCTTTGAGGCTGGTCTCTTTACTAGTAGAATTAGTCAGGAACATGGGAGTTAATCAGCAGTTGGCCAGATGGTGCCTGTCCAAAGGTGTTGGCTTTGTAGACAACTGGAACTTCTCTTTGGGAATAAACCAGTGATACAGGAGAGCCAGGCTGCATTTCAATAAAGCACGAGCAGACAGACTATTAGCAGAGATAATTACCTTTGCTTCTCCTCACCCCCTACACCCCTGTCTAAACTAGTAGACGCAGACGGAGAGAGTGAGGCAGTGAGAAACAAAGGGACTCCGGAGCTGAATAGAACATTCTTCCAAACACTGCAAGCAGAAAGCTAAGTGTTATTTATTCAGATGCTATCAGCACTTACACCCCCCACCGCTGAGTTAATACCTCTGTAATGACAAAGTGGCACGGAACAATAAAATCTTTTGATATCGTAACTTAAAAGGCAATTTAAAAGGCGTACACTATTGGTCTTGTGTTAACGAGGCTGGTCTTGTAGCCTTGTGACAATCATCACAAGACACTTCAAGTGCTGATGATGCAGCCTGGGATCGTAGCAACAACTGTGTTACTAACTTCACGTTCCAATATGGAAAATGCTTCATTGCAGCTCAGTCGTGAATGAAGAAATCTACTGACACATCCAAACATACAATGTCACCAAGTCTATTTTAACACCAGAAAAGCATCCACATGGCTACAAAAGAACATTCCTGCCAACAGAGTATTAAGTAAATAGGATAACAGTCAAGATTTTTTTCCTCAGAGAAAAATGACAGTTAAGATAGCAACTAGGAGTCCGAGTTTTTCCTTTTTGACCACAGATGTCACACTACCACAAACTAGTCACTTCTTCTATAGCTTCCACTCCACCTCTCTAAAAGGCCTAACATAGGTTATCTTAGTGTGGTGTCTTAGGTCTATGCATCTTAAGGATCCTCAGGAGTAATGATAATTGAAGCTACCAAGAAACTCAACGCTAGTGTGCTGATACCAAGTCAAAATAAGGACTTGCATGAGCTTTCTTTATCCATTCCTTGAAACAATCTGGAACCAATTTCTTATTCCAGAAAGTTCCCTCTGCCTGTAAACACATCTTCTTTCAGAAAGAGCTCCCTTTTTAGGCAACACTGGGATCTCTTCCAGCTATCGCACTGACACCACTCCACAAAAGGTGTTCGCTCTTTGAGACATGATGGGCGAGTTTTGTCAGAGCTGCAGCCATCTAATCCCACAGTATAAAAACACTTCCCTCCATTCCACAGCGTAACCATGTGAGTCTGCTATACTTTTATTATTGTTAAGAAAATAGATCAACTAAATAGTCCAAAGGCAGCATATTTGTTCCTCGCAAGTAGTGGGAAGTGATTAGCTGCTCTTTACCATCTGAAAGGACTTCTGGAGTCACAGGTTCTGGGCAAGAGCAGGTGATTTGAAAACAGACTGCAGATACTGACAGTATCGAGGCTAACAGAGGAACATAAAGGCTGCAACGAATTCCAAATTCACATTGTTCCCTGCTGCATCACATATTTAAGTTCCTACGTGCAGAACCTAACTCCAGTGCACCTATCTTTCCAGGAGAAGAAAAGAGAGGCTCCCTCCTCAAGTAACTTGGCAAACAGCTTCATTCCACAGAGTCAGTGTAAGGACTGAACTTCAGATATTTTATAAATCCTAACTTAAAAGGAATTTTGTGTGTGTGTGTGCACACTGAGGAGTGCAGTCTGAAATCTGCTTTGTAATCTCCACATTTATACTTCCTAAAAAGCATCTCTCCCATCTAAGAGACTAGAGTGACAGTGTTTGCAGTTCAAGCTGTCTTCACTTGAGTTTCTTGTGCAAGATTCATACCAGGTAAACAATTAAATTATCAACACTTATGTCCAAAACTGCTATCTATCAGCTAGAATAATTACAAAGAATGTTCCTACACCGAATGCAGAAAAATATTTTCTGCAATGTCAAGTAAATCCTCCATGCAGATAACCTATGAATGGCACCATTTGTGAAAAGCACAAAACCAGAAAACCCACTAGCACACTTTTCTATGCTTTCATGCCGTGACACTTCTCTCATCATATCATCTCCTTTTCCCATCTGTGTAATGCCAATCACAGTATAAAAATTCAACTGTAGATAGATCCTTGGAGTCCACATAACAGAATTTTTGCATGATTGCATTAATTTCCAAGTTACAAATCTGTGATTTGTCTTCCTCCTTCCCAACTCTGACAAATGGACATGTCATATGTTCATTAAAGCCATTCGCTCCATTTAAAATTCCCATATAGATTTATCTACTGTCTTTGTATTTGCAATTATATCCCTAACAAACTATGGGTCATGGCCCTTAAATGACAAAATTCAAGCACTAGGAAAGGAACAAAAAAAAAAAAAAAAAAAATCACACAGAGAAAAGTATTAAAGACCCTGCAGCAAGACTTGTGTTTCCCAGCTTCTCATCATCTGTAGTTTTTTTTTCCCCCCTAACAGCACTTGAGTAACTCCCCAACGTAAACAGCACTATGGATGCAGACCACCAGGCTTGCATCTTCATGTAATTAAAGTAACAGCTCTGGCTCTGTTTATTCTCTCTGCCATGCCATATATACAAACAGCACAACAACAGGATTCATCTGCCCACCTTTGACGTCTTGTACATTATAGAATCATTGAATCAGACTCACTCAGGTGGGAAGGGACATCAGGAAGGCACTAGTCCATCCACCTGCCCAGAAGGTCAGCTACAGTCAGACCAGCTTACTCAGCACTTTATCCAGTTCAGTCTTGAAAGCTTTCAGGGATGGAGGCTCCATATCCTTTCCAAGCAGCCCATTCCACTTCCTGACTGTTCTCACAGGGAAAGAGATTTTCCTCAGAGCCAGTCCATACTGACAGTTCCAAACTACCAACTCCAACATCTATACAGCAATGTTATCTGAGAGGACTGTCCATACTTTTCCTACAAAGCAAAGAGGCTGATGATCCTGCAGTTGCCTGTATTACCCTTTTAAACTTTTCTGAAGATAGGCAAATGCTGTACCATTCTCCAGTCATTGGGGCTCTTCCCCAACCTCCATGACCATACAAAGGTGACAGAAAATAGCTTTGTATGGACACAAACCAGGTTTCAGCACCCTTGGATACAGCCCACTTGGTCCCATTGACTTACATGGGTCAAATTATCTCAAGTAATTCCTGACTTGATCCTTATCCCCTCAAGGGACCTCTTGTCCTTCTTTAGCCTTTTCATTAAGCACTGATATCTGTGAGTTCTCATTAGTGAAGACTGAAGCACAAGAACAAGTACCTCAGGTTTACCTGTGTGCCATGGCGACAATTCACCCCCTACGCAGCCACAGGCAAAAAATTTCCTTGTTTAGCCTTTTCCTACTAAGCAAGTGAGTGGCTGTGTGGTGCCTTAATTGCTGGCTGGGGTTAAGCCATGACTCTTCCAGCAGACTTCAGAGGTTCAGCCTGCGAGCCAGAGAATTCCTCAAGTTGTCTAAAGATTTTCTGTGCTTCCTCATCATCAGACAAACTCCCATCATGATACGCCCCATACTGGCCTACTCCCTTACAACCCACAAGCCCTCAATTTGCCTGTCCTCCATCCCACAAAGCTTCATATATTAAAACTGTCCTTTCACTTGGGGGGAAACTTCTCCCTTCTTTTGTCTTCCCATCTTTTCTGAAGAACCTGTATCCCCTTCATTGCTGCACTCATCATCCAAGCTGTCCCACCACTGAAGTCATTCCAAGAGTATTGCAGTTGTGTGACCACACACAGTTCCAGTTCCTCTTTTCAACCTGTGTATCTGTTCCCAAGATCACTCTTGTAACTGTCACCCTGCACCACTTGCTTCTCAGCCCCATCCACCATTTCCTCACTGTTTACAGCTTTCTTCACCAAGTTTTCCAGCCTGTTGGCTGATATGCTCTTGCCTCACTTAATTGGGTGGATCTCATCCTTTTCCAGCAGTCTTCAACCCTCATAGGTTTTCACATCTGCAAAAGCCAAATCCCTCTCAAAGACTCTAGCTGCTGTGAGCCAGATGTTGACTCAGGATCTATCAACTCCTCTCCAAGTCTTTTGCATTCACAGGTAAAAACACACGGAGCTCCACACCCACCACTCTAATCCCAGAGCCTTGGGGCCATTCTAGGCATCTCCCTGGAAGTATCACTGGTGCTCAGATGGATGAGCAGCAGGAGATGACAGTTTAAAAGACTGACAAACTTCAGCAGACCCTCTGCAATATACAGGATCTAAGTACCTGGTAAGCAGCAAACTCCAAGACTTCAGGTCAGTATGGTAGATGGGCGCCTCTATCCTCCACGTGGGAGATTCTCCAGCAGCTATCACCCTTCTCTTTCCTTTTGGGCAGAAATGTATTTGAAGCACAGTTGTGTCCACCATCTCCCCTGAAGAGGGGTCCCTTTCTTCCCCTACTTTTGGGGCACTGCACCTGTCTGTAACTGCAGCATAAGCAAGATTTCAGGGCTTTGGGAGAGCATTCCAGAACAGTGCAGAAGATAAGCAACCAATTAAATGAAAAATCTAATTGAAGTTTTGTTTTAAAAAAACGGTTTCATCTACATGTCTAAGGAGCTCAAAGAATAGACATATTTATTCAATTAGAAAACAAAACACTTGCAGCTTCCAAGATCATGCACAAATGTCACTCAATGAGTGACTCTGCAAGAACAGTAATAAAAGATTCCCCCACCTTAACAAGTCCTAGCGATCACTGTTTGAGTCTCAAGATTTATTCATCCGTTTAGGAAAAGCATTCTCCCCATCTTGCAGCAAGTCAAACAACTGGTTTGTTATACATCAACAAACCCATTATCTTCAGAATACGTGCTGGGTAACACCAGTATAATCATTATATCTGCAATGAATTTCCACAGATAAACCAAACTGGAACAGAGAAAACACTCTGCTGATAGAGACAGGGAATAAATGCTGTGCTTACTCCACCATAGTCACATATAGTCCTGGAGCTGCAGCCAGAACAGTAGTGGCTACTGCACATTCATGCTACCACCATTAATCATAACTAAAACTACACAGAAACAAATTATTAAAAATATGCCATTTTATACCAGGCCACAGATGCTGGAATTTTATACCCAATATGGTCATATTATAGACCAAAAATAGTTTCCAGAAGTCTAGGAATGGAATTTTTAACAGAACTGTATTTTTTCAGCTTTTACTTCAGACAATAACCACCACTATATGACCTCCTAAAGATCCTGAAGTATTCCTTATGTTTTCTGATTAGCCATAGTTATCTGTGAAGGCCAGATTTCACTACAAGTTCTTCCATCAGACTGTGCAACTGTTAACAAGCTCAGCTAGATAAACAACGCAATTTTAGTGTACTTCTTGGCTGCATGTTATCCGAGGTTTAGATGACATTTTTAGTGCAAAATAATTACATTCAATAGAGACCTTATTTATACACCTATTCTTAAGATCGTTTAGATCATTTAGGTAGGATATAAAATTATTAAAGAGATGTTACTTATGTGGCTAAAATTTCCATAGGTCCAATGCACATGAAAAGGTCAGAGTAAACCAGGAGAATGGTCCAAAAGGTCAAAGTTCTGTTCTGAAACTGGAGGCCATAAGACAACCATTGGCATGGCTTTTTGCAGCTAGAGCAAAGACTAGAAGGATTTTGCTTATCTGTCTGTATATCAGTTTCAACCTGTACAGGAATATCAATTACTTTCCAAGGATAGCCCTCACTTCGTTGTTTTCAAAATGAGGAATGATAACAGCATATGTTGATTTTCTTATCTTTCTCACAAAACCAGTCACAATTTAAAACAAACACTAACCTTGCATCTCAGAGAAAAGGGCATTTATTTACCAGACTACTTTGAAGGTGTGAAATTAAATTTAATAATAACAACAGATGTATTAAATAACAAAGCTTTAGAAAATATATGTAATTAGATGACAACACAGCCATTTAAGCAGATATTTCTATTGAATTTTTGCTAGACTCTGTGCTTGTCACCAAATTAGGTGCTGTCCCATGGTATGCATTATAAATGAGGTGATTCATTTCATGAGGTTTATAACCAGTGACTAGAATTATAATCAACAATGTACATTAGCGTCTTCTAATATTTACAAGATTTTAGAGCCTATTTTGATCTCATGCTAGTCTCATATGACAGTAACACCCCTGTCTTTGTACAGACTGTCCATTTATGCTGGGGTAGGCAAGAAGAAAGCTGATTTTATATGAACCATTGTAGACCTCAAATATGTCTTTAAGGTACACACTAATGTCAGACTATTTGCATACTACAAGGCATTCTCCAAAACCAGAAAATTCCTTAATTTTTTTTTTTTTAACTAGCTACAGTCATTAGTAAATTGCAATCCTTCCACTTAATGAAAGCTGCAGATCATTTATTGCCTTAGCCCCCCAGAAACAGCAAAGGAATGAGACTATTTCTTTTCCTATTTGAAGCTACGTGCTACAATGTATTACAGCAATCCCAGCTCCCTTCTATAAGTTTAATAAAAAGACAGATGTATTTTCTTACAATTACCATTAAATCCTCCCAACAAGATTCTCCATTTCTCTCAGTACAAGTCCTCACCTCTAACAACTGTAATTATTTAAAATGTATCACATCAAACTTATCACACAGCTACCTACAGAAGCTTTCTCCCATACATATCACGTGTATTCTGTTTATGTGTCCAAGACATAGTAAAATTATATCTAAAGTTCCATAAAAGTAACAAAAAAGAGCTTCTACAAAGTCTTCATCCCCACAGACACTCACGTGCAATACACTCAGAATTTAGGTTGCACCTAGAGTACCAGAAAAGCAGTTTCTCATTCACAGGAAGTGCCAGATGTACACATGAGCAAGACTAAAATCTGGAAGTATTACCCTCTCTACAAACCAGAAATGTAAAGAAAAATTCAGTCATATTGCCCAGTGAAGACTTCCTGCACTCTGTAGGATCTCCGTGAAATTACGCTTTAAGAATTTTTCTTCTCCTCCTTAAGTATCTGCTATTATATTATTCTCAGTTTTCATGATCAGCTACATAGGCTTCCAACGTCTACAGCATCCCATCAGCCTCATTAGGCATACTGTGCCAGAACCGATGACCTTGGGAACATTTCCCAAGGTCTACTATTTCTTAGATCCAGCCTCCGAGACTTCTGGACCTCCAAGCTCCCCTTTTACAGAGACAAGGCCAAGCCTATGGGAGAACCAGTCTTCTTTGGTTCCTGTCATGGGAGCAGAAAGGGTGGTATTTCAATAGCTCTGCAAAGGTTTCCCAACCTAAGGAAGTCTGCTTAGCAGGTTTGCTGCACTGCAACAAAATCTGGAACCCTAACAAGGAGAGCGCCACATGAATGGCGATGCAAGGCTTTCAAGATCCTCAGCTTGAAAGCAGAACTAAGAAGTAGACAATTCTGATCTCAAGGATCTGCAAGAGTTCATGACAACCCTGTCTCGGATTAAGCTGCACTGAAATCCCACCGACCTAAAAATGTTGCAAAGAAAATATTCCAGGCTTAAGAAGGCAACATTCTTCTGACCACCTCCACTTTCATCTGTTTATCTCTGAATATTTGTCCACAGTCAGTAGCATCTTTTCTTAGCATGTCATTTTCTGCACATTGATCCTCTATGGTGAATAGAAGAGAGAGGGAAACAAACCTTTGCAAAACAGGAAAGGGTTTTCTGACAAATATCAATTAATTTAGCTGAATTACATACAAGGTCTAACGCAAAATAAACAAGACTGTGCCTGTAACTCTCTTTATTTAAGAAATTAAGAAATCAACTATATCACCTTTAAAATAGTTCCCCTCTGAGTTGACACACAGCTGCATACGATTCAAAGCAATTCCACAGATCATTTTCTAGAAGCTGTCTTCTTGTTTGCTTTCTCCTTGAAACCCCACATGTCCAATTTGTATTACTTACCTTAGCCCACACAAACATCTGTCCACTTGGTTCTCCAAGCAGTTTAAGTTAACAGGTACATCCTTGCCCAGTCATCACACTCAAAAGGACAATATTTCTTTTCACTTTCCTTAGCTACTCCCCAGGCACACAGCTCTCCACTTACCACATTCACGTGCAGGGTTGTATTGAGACATCTCTGTCCTAATTACATTCAAAAAACTGCTGATAAGATCCAAGTCTCACCTGTACAGTTGCCTTTACCTATGTATCTGAGTTCCTTGCACACCTATGCCCTCACGATACCCGGAAACAGCACTGTACCCTTTCCACATGGTAAGCTCAGATGAGATTTTCAAACTGGTGGATCACAGAGGCATTCTTCAACAGATATTCACTTTCCTCTGCAAAGGAGGCTCTTTTTCATTCCCACAGCACGAGGAAAGGGTTTTATGCAAACAGCATTTCTTCAGCTAGAGTGCCCTGTGCTCTCCTCCTTTCAAACATTCAGGTCACTCATTTCTCAGGTATTTCTGTATTCCTAGAAGAGAAGGGTTTCTGATTTTATTAGCCCAGGCACAGGCTCCAGAGTTCATCACAGGGCGTAAGGCAAAACCATACATTTTTAAATGAAGGCCTAAAGACTAATTCTGCTCGCATTAGAATCAATTCACTGTGTTGCTGCCAGATTCCACTCTCTCATTCTCTTATATGCCCCTTGTACCCAGAACTCTGCCAATTGCATTTGACAGCATCTCTACAAAGCTGAAAGGGCTGCAGAGAATTTTTTCTGCCGATTTTCAGATAGAATTGCAATGAACACAATCAACCAGCTATCCTCAAGTTCAGCCAACAGAGGTCTCTGATATTATTGAGGTATTTGTCCTTGTTTCATCTGAGACAGTTTTCTTCCTAGTAGCCAGTACAGTGCTCATTTGGATTAGAATGAGAATAATGTTGGCAATACACTGATGTTGTAGTTGTTCATCAACCTAAGAGCCAAAGAGTGACAAGCAAGCTCAGCCTTTATCAGATCCACATGGCCAGTGTCACATCTCACTCCTGACCCACTCCATGAAAATGGGTAAACGCGTTCCATCACCAGCTTGGGAAGTGAGATGGACAAAGGAATCTTAGAATGGTTTGGGTTGGAAGGGACTTTAAAGATCATCCAGTTCCAACCCCCCCTCTAGGCAGGGACACCTCCCACTAGATCAGGCTGCCCAAAGATACAGCCTATCCTTGAACACTTCCAGGAAGGGGGCATCCACAAGGACGGAAAAGGAAAACTGAGTCCTCTGGAGGGAACCGTATGCCACCCAGGGCTGAGCAAGGCAGTCGTACAGGAGCTCAGAGGACTGAGACAACAATAACTTCATTAACACTTCACAAGACCCTACTAGCCACGGAAAGCCAAAAAAAAACATTACAACAGTCACTCGAAGTCAGAAAAGAAGCAACTTAACAAGCTCCAGAGCTGCAAGAAAGGTGGTTTTGCTTGTTAGAGACCAGCAGAGACAGAGCTTCACTCAGTGCAAGGCTGAATCACAGAGAAGAGTGGTAAAGAGAAAAGAAGGGAAAAGAAGGAGAGAGTAGGAAAAAATTTCAGAAATATTGTCACAGCTTCATATTTGGCAGCATAATCTGAATTTGGAATAACCAGGAACAATGGAATACCTACAAAATTACTATACGCTAAATACCATGTTGACAATTACAGTGCCTCCCTTGCAAGGGGACTTCTAGAAACATTTAGTATAACACAAACCTATACACATTTAAAAACCTGAGTAAGCCCCAAATCAGTTACAAAATATGCATATTGCAATGCTTATCAGCTGATATGAAACAATATTTGCAGTTCTCGGCTTTTTAAGTCTATGTATATGGATTACAGAATTAAGAGATGCTTTACATATCAAACACTGCCAAACATAAAAGAATAATTTTTAGAAACAAAATAAGAAGTTCAACAGCTTAACAACCTAGAAGAAGCAGGGGTGTCTCCCTTAAAAATTCTTTGTTACATAAGAAAAGGTTGTGGTGCATTATTAAAAAAAAAAAAAACAAGCCAACAAATACAGGTTTTTCAAGCCAATATCTTACATAGTTTCTTACTTACCTTCTCTTTCATGTAATTAAAAGGTGGAGTATCTAAAAAGTCCAATACTCTGCTACAACAGTACTGAGGACTCCCATGTATGCATAAAGGTCTGAACTTTGCCACTTTTACACAACTACTAGCCAGATAAACGCTTAAGTGAATAGAACTTAGAAGTGTTCCAATCTTCACCTTAGTGAAGAAACAATCCTGAGAAGAAAAAATTAAAATAGAACTAATTTAAGGAGATAACAGAGAAGGGAATCACAAAGATGTTTAAAACATTGGTTTGTCCTTCACTGTGTTTGGTGAACTGAGTTGCAGAGGGTTTTAATGAGGATTGATGACCAGCTGGGGTTAATGGCCCTCAGCTGCACCTCAGGCCATTAACTCCTCCCTATCAGTTATTAATCCCCAGGAAATACTCTCTACCTCTCTCTCTCTTTATTGCTTAATCATAAGTAGCAAGAGATGATCAACCAGTCAAGATTCTAGCATAGTATGAATGCTCCCAGCTCCTGTCTCTTCACACAGAATGTCTTATGTTGTGGAACAAACTATTTAGATATTATCACATTGAGGTCATGAAAGAATGGAGAAACATATGAACAGAGACAAAAGAAGCATTTTGTCTGGTGAGTGCATTTCATATTTCTTCTTTAGAATAAGCATAATATTTATAGCTTGTATACTTTGTGGAATTATACAAATCTGCAATCTACTGGACAACTGGGGGTTGTTTTCTTTACAGTTCTATAGCATATAATGGGGTTACTGTTCTTCTCACTCCTGTTTTTAAAGCAAGGAAGTCCTAAGCGGATATTATAACATATAGCCTCAGAAGTAAAAGCACCATGGTCAGCCTAAGACACTGCACTCAAGAGACATATGGAAGCATAGAATCACAAGGCTGGAACCCTGTGCTTTCCCTTGGAAAGAGCAGAGCTGAAAGGAGAGCCACCTCTAATTTTCCCCACTCATTGAAACAGCTTGTTTGGCCCTCTCTCAAGCCCATATGTTAGCAGAAGATGATCAGAGAGTTTGAGCATGAAGTTAATAGAAGAACAAGAACACAACCTTTATGCTTTAATTTTGTTGCAGAGAAAGACTGTATCAAAAATTGGCTGAAGAAGGAAAGTGGCATTGATACTGTGCAGCATCCTACAGACAAAAATTATTTCACCTGTCTTGAATATTTCCACTCCAGAACCAAAAAATCTGAGAACATGACTATTGATCAGAACATATCTGAGTAACATATTATAATCCATCCTACTGACTTCACCCACTCTGAAAGATGACATGCAAATACTCTAATAAGCAATCTGAACATCATCTCTCTTGACTGCATCCTCAGCAAGTAACACTGCATCCTCGTGCATGTCATTTTATACAAGTCTCATAGGAAATAGCAAAAAGGGATTACTTTCCCATGTCATTCTTTCCCTCCCCAGTATATTTGGACTGCCCATGTTGAGGCTTGTGGGGCACTGACAATTTTTTAATGCATCACTAAATCCTGTCCTCATGTCTTTGCGAAAACTCTTACAGGTAAAAGAAATTTTAACTTCTGTCCTGTGAACAATCCCATTTATTTCCATGGGAACAACAGTGTCAGTAAATGCTTGAGAAATTTGAGTCTTCAGGGGACAAACAGTACCTCAATCCCCAAAGGCTACAATATGTTTGTTACTATTATTCTCTTCAAAGGGAATAAGATCACATTGAGCTTCGGACCAAAATACAGATCCTTTCAGGTCACATTTACCAATGATCCATGCTGATATAAATTAAACCAATTACATCTTTTATTTGCATACAAATCATAAGTTAAATGAACGTTCTGCTGCCCTACTTAAATATAATTATCTATAAACACACATAACACTTTTTGTGCTCTTTCTGACTGTGTCATATTTTTCTTAGTTACAGGCAGGACACATTTTGAACATTCAGCAGAATAGCCCCCGTTTAGAAAGTGAGATCTAAAAATCAACACTTGCTCAATGAAAGTTCTACCAAGAGCTGGGTGCTGTCAAAATTAGCAGAAGAATCAAGAAAAAGGTGTAAAAGAGGTAGTAATTTAATTTCAGAACAGCTTGTTTAGGTCCTTACACCACCTCAGCTGTTACAGCAGCTTTGGCTCAAACTGAGTTGGAACAGACGTTGAAGATAATACTAGGAGTGTACTGACTGATGTCTACAGGCTTTGAATCGGTCTATTATTGTGAAAGCTGTTTACAAAGATTGAATAAGTAATCCGCGCTGTGGCATATACATTGCCTCTTTACTCAGAATAATTAGGCTAGTATGGCTGACTCACTGTTTTTGCCATTTGCACAGCCCCTTGATGTCTTACTGAACATTTTCTAAAACAAATTTTGAAGTCTTTTTAAATACGAAAATCCAAAGATTTTCATGGGGTTATTAAAAAAAAATAAAATACGGTGGACCTCTTTCCCTCCTACACTAGTTTCTTTTAACCTAACAATGAATCTAATCCTGATGAAAAATCTTTACATCTACTGCTCATGCTTTACAGAATGTTTTTCCCTAATTAATTGAATCATATACATCATAGTCACATTTATTAAATGTTGTTAATTATTAGGTACATTCTCACGCATAAGATTTTAAAGATTTGTTTAATGTCATATCTATATATAGTAGACAATTAAAACATTATATTCATTAAAGTTACCCATTTAATTCCTTTGCTTGGCAGTAGGAGACAGAACTATGAATATATGCTTCAGTTCGCTTTAATTCTAAAAGCACACATTGTACACAAAACGTATAGCAACAAGTGTACATTTTTAAGGATCACTTGTGAAATGTGCTTGACTTATAATGTCAGATTCTGAACCCTTCTGTTTCTATAAAAGATTTACAGAATATGAAAGACTCCCACCCAGCTATTGTGCTTGCCTCTTAGAACAGGGATTAAATAAGCAGTTATAGCCACCTTAGCTTTTGCACTACATTTTCTGTAAAATGCATACTTCAACTCAACTGATCATCTGAATAGGCTTCTGAAGAGACTCATGACTAAATTTTCTTGGTTTATGTTATTTAACACTGGTGCACAATGGTCTCTCTAGTCTTCGAAGAATATAAATATATTATGAAATCTGTGCTACTGAGTAGCAACTATAATATAAACAAGTTTGTTTCCATGTCATTATAATGATCATACACACTCATGAGTGAATTGTTCATGCAGACATCTATCAAATATATAATAGATGGTGATCACAAACCACTGCATATGGTCTTTCAGAAACCAGTCTTGAGGGGGATTTGATCATTAGTGTTCATAATTCACAAACCAGCCAACCTAGGAATTGAAGTTAACAGCTGAGAGAGAATAAGTTCTAGAATATAAGTATGCTTATCGTTCACAGGAATAGATGGACATAGGGGCAGTTCAGCCCACTGAAGATCTTTGGACAATGGTCTGAATACTCAGGAGCAGTTCCTAACTCCCAGTTTCAGATACTGTCTTATGCCTTGTTCCAGCTGTGTATCGGGTCAAAATCACGAACACAATATCTTCTCCCATTCTGCTCTGATTACTAGAAGAAAAAATCCTGACCTTCTTGGCAAGAGGGCACCAGAATAGGCTCCAACCAGATTCTCAATTCGACAAAACCAGTCCTATGGCTTCGAAATGTGCCACATCATATACTCAGAGGTCAGTTAGATGCAGCCTTTCTCCTTAAAACTACAGCCTAACACACTTGTAAATGAGACCCTTTAGGTAAATGCTTGCAACTGGTTGGGTTTAATCCAGTCTTAATAGCTACTTTGTTAATATAGTTGCTTATTAATAGCAAAGATTAAGACATTTATCACTAATTCTTTCAAATACAAACATTAACTTTGGTATAGTCTAACACTTTTCTGTCTTTCTACAGATGATAGTGACGAAACAACAAAATACAAGAGCAATATAAAGCTGCACTATAAACAAGATGTATTTTCAACTACAAAACATGCATGCATTTTTAACACTACAAATATGGATCTATATTCAATTCTTTAGAACCCAGCTTGCATTTTGAACATAAATTTGCTTTGCCTTACTCATGGGGAGAAGGAAGAAATCTAATCAAATTCTACTGAGTGTTTTCTCTGCTATAATTTAGTGGTAAAACTGGCAGGCTGCCTAACCACGTCAAAAAGGGATACATTTGAAATGCTGCAACTATAAAATAACAAGGAAGCTTTTAGCCACATTCATATACTGGAGACTATGAAAATGTTTACTTGTAATGTGGTTAGCATATGAAAAGATTAATCTAACAGGAAAATACATTTTAAAGTTGTGAAATTGTCTTGCTTGATGTATAAATATTTTATGTAAATAAAAACGGATTTTAGATTCATATAACATTTATATATTTTTAAAACTAAAGGCATAGCAACTGACTCTGCAAAGCATTTTTCAGTAATACTCCACTCTGCTATCTACACTAACGCCTTTATTTGTTTATATTAGCTTTTACCCTAATGAAGATGGCGCCAGTGGTTCTGTCTGGCTAAGCTGCTGACAGGACACCATCAACTTCAATGGAAGGCATCACTAAAGAAAGCAGGCAGTTTCTCAGCTCAGCAACTCTGATTGCAGGCTACAGTGAAAGAAAATTGATGCCAATGGCAGGAACAAGGAAAGGTGACTTTCCTCAAGACTGTGACTGAAGAAGTTTGAGAAAACTGGGGTGACCCACAGGGATGCTCTTCTAAGTATTTTGGACAGCTGAGTTCATTTCCTCAAGTTATTTTCTTTTTGCCACTTTCTTCATTATATGTGTCACTGGGACATAGAAGTCATCATGAATATTTGAAGACAGCTTCTAAATTATATGCCAGAGAGGGTAAAGGGTTCTAATCATAAATGAAATGTCAGACATTCTCTTTCAATTCTGATGCAATTTATCTGGAGCTTATTTTTATTATTTTTGTTATTTGGGACAATTAACAAATTGTCCTCCATTCAAGAAACAAAACAGAACGGCCTGGCAGACTTACAGTCAAGAACAGTACCAAATAATTTTCATAAGATGCAGACAGCTGCTACCACAACCATTACTTCTGCAATATAAGGGTGGGATTCCTTTGCAGAAGAACAAACACTTTCTAGAAAATGTCAAACAGCATTTTCAAAAGTTGGGGCAGACAATGAATGTCTGAATCAAGACTCAAAAGCAAAGACGAACAATTTTACTACTTTGGTGGCTCACATTCACAAGTTTGTGGAGAACAGAAAAGTGTTCATTAAAGAATCTACAAAATGGCACTTACTCAGTTAGCATTGAAACCCAACTGAAGAACAAAATAGTTCTAATCTAACCTTAGACTATTGGCTTGACCACTCTCCTAATGAACACTCAGAATCATTCTGCACCAGGTTCTCAATTTTGTTAAAGGCAGATATGTGAGCCAGTACTGAACTCCAATGGGATGCCTCTGAAAATCAGGTAATGGCTTGCCACATATGACTCTGAACATCTCTCTTAAGTGGTAAGAAAAGCATGGATTCCAGCATGGATCCAGAAAGTGTACCCTGAGAAAGATCCAGCAAACAGCATCAAAGAGAAAACTGATGTCTCCTGAAGGTTCCTACAATAATTTAACCAAAAGGCATACTGTACACAAAAATAGATGCTCATGGGGTGGAGCTTAACACTTGAAGAAGCGAGAGGTTAACACCAATGCTTTCACCCATTATACACAATCTGAAAGCCGGAGTGGGGTGGGGGAGAGGGAAACAACCACCAAAACAAATAAACCAATTCCCAAGTATGGATCTGCATCAGTCAAACCAAAGATTGTTTTGTTATTAATCAGAATAACAGAATCCAAAAAGAAAGTAATTTCTTTCTTTTAAATATCAAATGCATTGAAGCAGCAGTAATTTATTTTTATGTCATTATTTCTTTTGATACTATGCAAAATACCATTTCTAAATGCTGGTTTTCTAAAAACATAACCATTAGGATAGTTGTTACATATTTAATTTCATGCTCCACTCGGCATAAAGCAGTTGAGAGACTGCCAGCCAGAGCAAATTAAGTAACTGGTTAGATAATTTCCTGCTTAATTGAAAGCAGGTAGTTTTTAAAAGTAATAATTGATTTTGTTTCTAATGAGTGTGTAGCTATTTCTTTCTTTTTCTATTGCTGTTATTAAACAAGATCGCATTAAACCTTTGTACACTGTTAATGACGAGCACAGGAGGAAAAGAACTGGAGAATACTGCTTATTTAATATTTTAGGTTCCAATTTCAGTAAAAAACCCCAGTGGAATGTCATCTCAATACTGGTCCTCCACTTCAAGATCATTGCTTCAACATCTAATCCAGGTCAAAAGCTCTTACCTTTATGCTCTTCAAGGACCCATAGTGAACCAGCAACCTCAGTTTAGTTCGATCATCCTAGCAGACAATAACTGACCTCAGGACAAAAAAAAAAAAAAAAGGTTTTCTGAAATTGCTACTCTCCTTTTATTTTTAGGAATGGTCACTCCAAAAGAAAGCTGAGACCCCTAAAGACAACAGGTAAAGAAATCTTTGACTGATACTGTTATATGATTTGGTAGAAAAAGGACTTCATTATCTGCAACTGCTGAAAAAGCACCTGCCACAAGCAGTTAATTCACTTGAAAATTATATTTAAAAACAAAAGAATAATTGCTCTGCTAAAACGCTTGAACAAAATATTACATTTCCTGATCTGAAGAAAAAATTAAGATGACTTTGTCCATCTTTTTTTCTTCCGCTTCTTTGAAAATTAACAAAAGGGAAAGCACATTCTACATGTGTAGAAAGTATTCCTGCAAGCTTTGTATTACAATTCAATGTTTTGACAAGTTAATATAAGAAATAGTCAAATTCCAGCATGACTCATTTTAGACTCTATCCTTATAACTGTTGAGCACCTGACTGCTTCCCTTACACAGGTGCCTATATATAAGCAACAATTCCCTGAAGTGAGTGATACAACCAGTAATACATCTGTATAAAAATCAGAAGCTATAACATCCTATCTACATATACATGCAGTAGATTTATAACCACTACAAAATGCTGAGATGATTCTCCCAAAGAAAAATGACTGCTGATTTCAGGCTCATATTTCCCATATTGCCATTACTGATTAGAGTGCTGAGACAATTAAGACCTGCACCAGGTAGAGCGAGCAAGAGCTCTACAGCCTGTCAGTAGCTTGATTCATGCATTACTGGAAGTATTACATGCAGTTCTAAGTATTTAAATCCGGTATTTAGTATACAAATCCTTCTTCTGAATTTACAGTCTTACATGCAAAAATTTAAAGAAAAATGCTCTATCCTCACAGAACATAATAAAGAGGTATGCAAGGGTGTCATAAGATTTGGGGTTATCTTCTTTCGTTTGTACTAAGAAAGTACAGTCACTGCCACTTGCCAGTATGCCAAATGACAAAGAGTTTTTTTGGTTTATCCATACTGACAAATCTCTAAAGCAGCTAATAATCTTAGCAACGCTACAATTTTTTTCTGAAAATCACAGTTGCTAACCATCATGAATTTTTCTTTTATTTAAAGGTCGCCAATACATCACTTAGATTTTGCCTGTTCATACATAATAACACTAAATCATGCCTATATTCTTGATAACACTTCCCACTTTTTCACATGTGCAAATAGAGCTTAAGTTTATTTACATGTAGATACCTATGAATGCACCTCGATCTGTAACAGTGTGGTCTAGAATGGTTGGGGAGCAAGGTTAATGAGTTCAAAATAGGTATTTTATTCAAAAAAGAAAAAATATGAATAAGCCATGCAGTTTGTTCCAAACAAGTACCTGAAGAATACCATGTCATCGCGTACTGCTTTTGCAACATAATCATCACAGGGGACAAACAGCTCTGAAAGTGCCAGAGTTTCTCTCTACTTTGGATTAGGAGCGTTTCACACACCTCACCACTTTTGAAGCTAAATGCTGGGGGTTTTCCTACTACTTCAAATTTTCAGTTCTCATAGTAAAAGAATTCAAACCAAACACACACAAAAATACAGCAAACCCTGACGTTAAGCAGTACTCATGCAATGAAGTCACACATTTCATGTTTACTGTTATAGTCATTTTCAGTTCAGCAACAGGATTAAGGGCAGATTTACAATTTCCCCTTCCAATATTCATAGCATCTCATAGTCCTCCTTTTGTTTCCTTAGAGATCAAAGAAAATTACCATTAAAACTGCAAATTGTTAGGCTGTTCATCACAGACCTTAGGCCAGGGTCATCAACAGATCAAACTTGTACCAGCAGAAGTTGTGGGAAAGGAAGACAGAAGAAGAAAAAGAAGTAGAAATATGGTAAGTGGACACATGAAAACTGGAGGTAGGAGAAGGGAAAACGCTTTACTTCATGATAGCCAAATAAGTATTTTGTGAATGGTCACTCAGGTAAAAAAGCTGTGATGCCTAAGGATAGTGGGAAAACCTCTTGCAGATGTTTCTCCCCATCACCACCCCCAAAAAGGAAAGGATTTCATTCTTTATACTTATCCAATTATCACCTATTAAGCAACATCCAAATTCTGCTTGAAGTCATTAAGAATTTTTATCAAATGACTTGGTCTTGTTGGACCAGTGGGCAAAAGCTAGCTGATGCTAAAAAGGATCAAAGATGCATGATAAATACTTTCAGTATGTGAACACACTTTTACTATACTACATATACACACGTACCATGTAAATACACATATCTGTGACTCATACAAATAAGCTCTACTTATGTTTAGATTCTGCAGTCTGAAAGAATGCAAATAGAGCACTAAATGCATGCTTTACTTCTTATAACTTCACCATTCCTTCCACTGTTGAAGACAATGGATGTACTGCTATTAGGACAGATTTTAGAACATTACATTGAAATAAGACCACAGGACACAACTACATGTGCTGTAGTTGACCACAACTACATGAGCTGTCTTAGAAATCACACCTAATTGACTCCAACTTACTGATTCTCAGTTTTCCACTGAACTTGTGCCAGGAGCCTATAGCCAATTCAACTGTAAATATCATCTTATAAGTAAATCTAATTTCTGAGTGCTTTCTCTAAGTATTGCAGCTACTTCCCCCCACAGGCTTCAAAAAGAAAAATAAAAGAAAATTTGTAACTATAAATGAAGAACTAATACATCAAAATGATACTGAGTAAGAACTCACATTCAAAACATTCATAATTAGAAGATCTGATCTAAAAATACAAGAATGACCACTGGGAAGTCTGTTCTATGGACCGAGAGACTATCGCACAATGCACTAGGTAAAAAGTTTTGGGGAAATTAGGGGCAAATAGCATAAAATGGTGTCCTTCAGAACTATATTTATGTATATGCAGACACATACAAATTCCACTTTCTATCTTCTTCGTAGTTTCAGACTGCGGTTAATTAACTCCTAAGAAGGCTGGGCTATAAGAGCAGGAGTTTCTAGACAAAAGCGTTGTTCTAAGCTTGTTTTATCCAAATGACCTCAAGAAGAATTTTACCATCAACCAAAGTAAGAATTCTGTCAAGTTCTTAGGAAATAGAAAGTCATTGCAGCAAAGAATGGTCTTTCCTTTATCAAATAAAGTATCTGAAGAGGGCAGCCTGGCTGATGGAAAGTCTTTAACAGATCAAGATTAATTACAACTCTTAGGAAACAGAACAATCCTCTGTTCTTGCTCCAGTCTTAAGAGATAACTAGTCTGGAGAAGTCTGCACAAAAGCAGGAGTAAAATTTGAGATGCTTCTTGAAACACACCATGCTTAGTCTTATCTTTTTCTGAGAGCTTCTGATCAGGTGACCCTCTGTATCATCTAGACTTATCCGTCAGTCAACCTGAAACCAGAGCTGCAACATCTGAAAGGAAGATAGAGAAGGATGATACAGCTGATTTTCTATAGAAACTTTGGCCAAATCAAACAAACTTCTTTAAAATGTTAAATACAGTTTTTAGTTTAATAGCTAGAAAAATAAAGCTTAACTTCAGACAGTCAAAAACTTCATGAAAATCCAGAGCAAGTTCCACACCAAGGCTTTGATCTTACAGGCGGACTTGTGTGCAAGGTCATATTTAAGGATAAATCAATTTAAAATTAAGCACTATGAGTAGACCTACATTCTCAATGGTTATTACTCTCAAACCATCTGGTCTAATCACTCTTATGAATGTCTCCCCCACAGGAAAAAGAGAAGTGGGGTGTGAGGGGAAGATGGGGGGAGGGCAGAAGAGTGCACTAGAGAAGACATGAACTCCAGCACAGCATTTATCATACATTAAGGTGACCGGCTACGTAGTTTTCACCTTAGTGCTTTAAAGCTGCACTGGAAATGGTGGTTCCCAGGAAAAAATAGTGCAACATGGGCTGGCCAAGCAAAAAGAAAAAAAAGTCTGTATACATGCCATTAGATCCCTGAGGGTTTAATGGAAGTACCTTTTATCTCCTGAAGGAAGAACAGAAATGTTTATAAAAACCCAAACAAATAAAAAAACTCTTACTGAATAAATATATATCTGGCAGGAGCAGCTATGACCCTCTTAAGACAGGACCACAGTTACTAGCTGGGCTCTGCTGAAGACGCTGCACTTCCTCATGGTCCAACAGAGTGCCCTTCAGAGTAACCAAGTTGGCTTCTGCCCCAGTGTCAAGCAGAATTCCTCTCTAAAGCTGGCTTCACTGACCGCTCCGTAGTTTTCTCTTAGGTGAAATGAAATTTTGGCAGTCAATCATATGGATCAGTGCCCATAGTCTGTGATCACAGGTACTTTTACGCAGTCAGGCAGGTGTCCAGGGGTCTGCTTGCCTAGCTTTTGTCCGCCTCTACTTTACGTATGACAATGATGGGTTCTATTGGCTTCTGCTACAACAGTGTTTGAAAGTATCATATGCCATGATAGAACAGACAAGGAGGAAATGGATGTTGCAGGAATGAGTTTCTAACTCAAAATGCATTGAATTGAATGGTGTCATCCTTCTTTCAGGAGTGTTTGACCACGTTACAGGAAGCAGTCTCATCTCTCTGACCTTGGTCAGTACTTTCACATTGCCATTGACCCCTACCTCAGCCACCAAGGCAGGAACTTCCAGACAATAGTGCTCCAGTTGTTGATAGTCCTGGACACGAATTCATCACCAAAAGGAACTTCCAGCTAGTAGTGCTCTGATTGTGAACATCCTGGATGGGATTGTGTTGCTGAGAGAATCTCCATCTGGTTGTGCTCCAGATGTGAAGGTCCCAGATATCCAACATGTCCATGGCATGCTAACTGGACATGAAGAATGTTGGAAGTGGTGAAACAAAAAATTCCAGCAGAAAGAAGTGGGTTGGCTCTTCCACTAAAGAATCCTATTAACACTGGTGGCCATTTTCCATAATTTGCAAGCCACATATACTATTACTAGCTTTCACCATATATAAACTCTACCTGTAGGGTTGTTCATGACCTAGGAAGAAGGAGGCCCGTGTGAACCCTGTAGGAAGGGCGGTAGATAGGACATGAAAAGGGAACTCTATAGTCATAATGTGTCATCTCCACCTGCTGACATTAACATACCATGCCTACAGATGTGGGCAGGGCATCTACCCTAATAGGAACATGAAAACTTTGTATGTTCAACAAACAGACTGGAATTTCAAGGTTAGAATGCTTAGTTGCCTGTTGCTGTTCATTAGAAGAAAATGTGTATTATTTAGTAGTGCAATTTTTCCACAAATTAATTCATTGTAATTACATTATTAGTAATCAAACTTGGGAGGGTCGGATATTTTACATATCCAGACATGCATACACCACACAAAAAAAAAACCTTTTTTTCACCTTGAACATTTATGACATCACTATGAACATTATGACACCATAACTTTATGAATATTAACAGTTCATAAAAGTAATACGAACCTTCTCATGACTAAACCATTTCACTGGGCTACTCTAAGGATGCAACGACACGTAATAAAAACGTGCTATATTTCATTTCTTATCCCAGTTTAAAGCCTGGGATATAACTCTCAGCCCTGGGCATTCTTTCATCTCCTTACTTGCAATCAACAATAGAAAGAGATCTACAATCCTGCCCATTTCATAAATTCTCTCCAGCACTACCATCTCTATAAGACAAAACAGTGTTCACATAGACTATGTGGAGCCAAACATGAGAATTCTATACTTGTACTGCATACAACTGTCACAAATTACTAAGTGTACATCCAACATGCAAATTTCTTTTTTATCCTGAAAATTCTGAAGGAAATATATTTTGAGTAAAGCATGTTAAGAGTTTCTGAACTGACACCATTGCATCTTCCATGGAAAAGGAACCATGCTACTGTATAGGCAGCATGGATCTCAGACAAAGACGGAAATAGTCCTCAAGGAACATTAGGGAAGAGGCTTCTACAGGTTACAGTAGGCCTGCCACTGGGAAGCAAAACCAAGTCATCAACTCATGCACCTTGCGGAGAGACTTATGTTTTCACTGTGAACACTCCACTAGAGCTTCTTCATCCATGCTACTGCTCATAGCATAGGCTGCATGAAAATATATCCTTTAGCCCTCTATCTTTTTGAATGAGCATAGAGGGCTCATGATAATTTAACCACACAAAAAACATTAACTTTTGATATACTGCCACCCAGCATCCCTCAGCCACAAAGTAAAAATGAAGAGAAAAAAAGGTTCAGAATAAGATAGCATGTTTGAATATATTCCTTTTATCAGAAACAAGATAAATGAAGCCTCAATAATGCAAATAAGTTCCAAAGATGAAAAGACATTTCTGAGTCTTAGACAGCTGTCACTGATGTACCCAGGTAAGCGTTTTACAGTACAGACAAAGAAAAACGTATCAAAGACTGTTTACAAATCAATAAACAGTTTTGAGCACATGAAAAGCTTTCAGTATAATGATTTATTGTATTTTTACCCTACAGGATTCTATCCTTCTTAGATAAAGCATATTCTATACAGGCAAACGAAGACAATGCTTCCCATATTTCCTTCTCAAGTCGCTGCCACCATCACAACATACAGCTAGTCCTGTTTTGGAAAATGGGAATTGTTTGTTTGTATTTCAAAGGAATGAGAAAAGCATAAAAAGCTTTAAACATGTCTCATAGGCATACTGGCCCACACTACTTCACCAAAAGAAGTCCTCCAAGTTCAAAACTGACTGCCAAGGCTGCATACATGACATTTGCTATTTCAGTTCCTATGGGAGGGTCCAGATAAGATCCTTATGGGCAAGGAATAATGCTACATAATCTCTAGCCAAATATTTCAGAGAATGTTATAAGCTTTACATTTTGGAAGTACTGACAATGGCTCTGATCCAGTAAAGCTCTAAAGAACATAATTCAAATGCTTTGCTAGATCATAACTGTAGCATGCAATGGGAGAGAACACAAATATCTGACCAGCACTAACACCGAAAGAGAGAACAGACAGGCACAGTGCCCATAACACAGGCTAAGAAAAATTAACACCAAAGTTTCAGGGTACGGACCTAGTCTTAAATACAATCTCATTCTGGTAGCGAGTCTCTATAAAGCTTCCTCTCAGTGCTTTTAGCAATATTTTCTGCCCAATCACATTTTAGTTTATGCATCTACACACACACCACCAGATAAAGTCAATCTGCAGATATACCACAGGTGATAGATTGCAGATCAAGAATGCTGAAGCAACAGAGGCACTAGAGCGAGCTCCATGCAGAGCCAATTCAGGTCTGATACAGTTCAGTAGCTCAGGCTGCATCCCAGACCACTGCAGATTCAAAGCCATACAAATACTTCCACGCAGCACGGAATATGAATGCAACCGAGTTTGCCTAGTTATCCCCGCACTAGTGGAGAGTTAGGTGGCGAAGTCCAGATGGATTTGAGAGACTCTCAGATGGAGTTAGTGCTATTAAACCCAGACTGAAATCAATCTGAGCCTTTGGTTCAGTATAGCACAAATCCAGCCCGGATCCAGGACTGTAGCTGGGCTCCTCTCTGTGCGCTATGAGGCCCAGCACACAGGCTCTAAATGGTGTTGCAGTTTGCACACTGAATCAGTACTGCCGGTTTGTTACCAACCCTGCCAATGCCTCTGTGTAGACACTGGCTGTGCTGGGTTCTGCAGCATACCTGGTTACAGAAACATAGCGTATACACACCCAAACAGGAACAGATCTAGTTCAGCAAGACTTAACACTTTAGTTCCACAGGGCAAGAAAGCAACTGGACCGCATCCAGGCTTATACACAGTGCTAGATGTTCCAGACTCACACTGGCTCCTGATGAACTAATCGGACATCATTGCAACATACTCTTTTGCTCACATCAGAGTTTCCACAGGGCTCCCCTCCCCAGCATCACTTACGGTAGTTTGCTGTGTCCTCTTTGTGCAAGACCCAGCTCTCCTGGCTGTCCTGAGTCTAGATGTTGCTCCCTAAGAAAACGCATTGTAAACATATAAGATGTGACTACATAAAAAACAGAGCCTGAGATGTAAAAGCATCACAACACCAATGCAACAGAAACACCAAAATTAGCATAAGTTACTCCAAATAAATCAGAATGGATACACTATGATTGCATTATACAGAGACCATCTTTATATCAAGATACCAGCATACCAGCTTAGTTTTTTCGTATCTAAAGCAGTCAGTTGCAATGAGTTATAATTTGTTATAACAATGTTAATAAGTTAAAAGCACAAAGGCACAATTAGAATCACATTAAAATATTCTGTAATTTTGGAAAATTAATGTTTCACCGAGTCTTCATTGTTATGGATAAATTGAGTCAGAACTGTGCTGTTCCTATACTGTGCTAACAACTATTAGTGTTAAGCTTTTGGAACCATATGGAAAGCTATCAATTTTTTCTCCTTAAGTAGGATTCTCATCACTTTGTTTAATATCACTACAAATTACACAGACTAATATTTATAGATGGTTTCATGTAGGAACTGTGAATCAACAAACTGCAAGGCAATAGGTAGCAACTATTCATTCTCAAAGCGTGAGCTACCTGCCCGGAGGGCTGTACAGAAAACCAAGTGGCTCTCTCACTTCCAATCTCTCATTTGATTCAGTGCCCCTCTGGAGCTTAGGGAAGTCACACGGGGCCAAACTGCAGCAATATCAAACTGAAGCATAAGCAGTTCCTGAATATAGTAATAATAATAATAATCACAGGACTGGCTTCAAAAGTTACAAGATCTTTTAATCTTATATTGTAGGCTCATTTTATTTGTCTCCTGCTGCTTCTACCTCAAGTTTCAGTCAACTCAGAGTTCAAAAGTTTTCATTATGAACACTATAGAAACATATCTATTTGATCAATGAAAATGAATGTTTGCAAAGTTTGACATCAGCTCTAGGTCTTTCACAATGACATGGAGGATTTCAAGTTTCTGGGATGAGTTTAGAAAGTTTAGAGCTTTTAAGTTTTCAAAACATTCAGTATTAGATTTTCATGTACTTGACCACACTACAAGAGCAAAAACAGTTTATGCTTGGACAGCTAAAACCAGTTTTAAAAAGCACTCAGCACAGAGCAGTCTCATATGCTGTTTCCATGCAGTCCTTCCAGTCTCAAAAAGTGAATCACTCAACTACAGAGCTGCAGAGCAGAGGACCAGAATGGCCAGAGTCAGAATGGATTCCACATGGGGGAGATTAAAGGAACATATTTTCTCCAGCGTGAAAAGAAAAAAAGAAAAAAACTGGGGAGAATATGGTAGAGATTGGCAAAATCAGTAATTGTGTCAAAAAGGTGAATACAGAAGTTATTCACTCTCTCATAACACGAGAATTAGGAGGTGCCAGCCATAATTATCAGCTGACATTTTTAGAGCAATTGAAACGAACTTTTTGTTCCTTTAACACTAGATGAAACTGTGGAACTCATTGCCACCAGATGCCACTGACACCAAAGAATAACAGAACATAAGTATTTGCACAGAAAGGTTGATGGGATATTTATTAAATACAATGGCTGCCACCTGTGAGCCAGAAATTCCTCTAACCACCCAGTCCTACAGATGCTGGACCAGTCGTAGGCCAGGCCAAGCTCCTGGTTGCTTTTGCTGGGCAGGTCTCTAGAGGGCATAGTGCAGGCAGCCCTGCCCAGCAGCTCCTCAAGGCAGCTCCTGAGGTGGGCTCCTAACAGCACCCCACAAGACTCAGCCATCAGCTGCAGACCAGCATGCCATCTCCTCCTCGGAGCGTAGCACCTCCTAGCAAAAACCACCTCCTTCCTTTAGATATCTGGTTCACAACCTGCC
The DNA here is from genome assembly GCF_017976375.1 of Cuculus canorus. Lineage (NCBI taxonomy): Eukaryota > Metazoa > Chordata > Aves > Cuculiformes > Cuculidae > Cuculus > Cuculus canorus. The sequence continues at coordinate 96,451,117 of NC_071402.1, forward strand.
TGAGGCTGTCAGCCATGGGCTTCTGTGGCCCTTTTTCCCCCATGGCTAACAGCCTGCTCAATATCAGCCACCTCATTTGTGGCCTGTTTGGGCCACCCAAGCTTCCCAGGACCCAGCACCACTACCAACAGCACCACCAGCAGCAACACTAGCACCAGCATCACTAGCACCACTGCCAGCAGCAGCACCACCACCAGCAGCACCACTAGCACCACCACCAGCAGCAGCAGCACAAGTAGCACCACCACTAGCACCAGCACCAGCAGCACCACTAGCAGCAGAACTACCACCACCACCAGCAGCAGCACCACCACCAGCAGCAGCACCACCACTAGCAGCAGCGCCACCAGCAGCACCAGCACCAGCAGCACCACCACCAGCATCACCACCACCACCACTAGCACCACCACCAGCAGCAGCACCAACACCACCACTAGCACCACCACCAGCAGCAGCACCAACACCACTAGCACCACCACTAGCACCAGCAGCACCACCACTAGCAGCAGCACCAACAGCAGCAACACCACCACTAGCAGCAGCACCAACAGCAGCAACACCACCACCAGCAGCAGCACCAACACCACTAGCACCACCACTAGCACCAGCAGCACCACCACTAGCAGCAGCACCAACAGCAGCAACACCACCACTAGCAGCAGCACCAACAGCAGCAACACCACCACCAGCGCCACTAGCACTACCAGCAGCAGCAGCAGCGGCAGCACCAGCACCACGATCAGCACCGCCACCCCCTGCGCTCCCCCAGCCAGCACCGCCCCCGCGCGCCCCCCCTCCGGCACGCGGGAAGCCCCCATTTTCCCGCCTCTGCAGGAGCAGGAGTCGGCGTCGCGGGCGCGCTCGCGCGCGCTCCGGCAGGCGGGGCAGCTGGAAGTCATTGCCCGGAGATTGGCGTCCCCGTTGCCGCGGCGACCGCCCCGGCGGCGCCAGCTGGGGCCGCAGTGTGAATGGGTGATGTCACGCGCCCGGCGCCGGCCAGTCTGGGCCGCGGCATCAGCTGGGAGCGGCGGGGCGCGGGGGAGGGGGTGGCGCTCTGGCACTCGCGCGGGGCTGCGGCCACCGCCGAGGTGGCAGTTCCGCGGGTGTCGCTTCCACTTGGCCTCTAAAGCGCGGGGGGGAGGGACATTTCGCTCGGACCTTGCCAGCTCCTCATTGTCTGAATGGCAATGTCTCTGTTTCCATCCTCAATTCATTCTGCGGGCGCTTTAGAAAAGTTCTTTCCTGCGGGAATGAGGGGGCTTTTCACTCGGCTCCAGCGAGGCTCACGGTCTCTGCCAGTGCTCCCAAACTTCCCTCATTCAGCTCCGAAGTTTCCCACTGCTTTCAGCAACGAGATTCCCACAGTGCAGAATACCTGATTGTGTTTGTTTAGCTGGTTTCAGTAAAATATTCTCTCAAACTTGCAATGAACATTTAGTTCACATCTGAAATAGGACGAGGGGGGATGGCTTTAAGTTGGAAAGGGGGAAGACTTAGATTAGACATTAAGAAGAAATTCCTCACGATGAGGGTGGTGAGGCACTGGCACAGGTTGCTCAGGGGAGCTGTGGATGCCCCATCCCTGGAGGTGCTCAAGGCCAGGTTGGATGAGGGTTTGGACAACCTGATCCAGTGGGAGGTGTCCCTGCCCATGGCAAGGGGGGTTGGAACTGGATGATCTTTAAGGTCCTTTCCAGCCCAAACCATTCTATGAAATTCTTTGTTACTTTCTTCCTGTAATTCTTCATGAAAGGATACTTTCCAAGCTGAGCGGCTTAGGCTCAGCATGGGAAAATCATTGCTCCCTAATGTAGATTGTAATTTACATAGATCCACTTTTTCATAGAATCATAGAATGGTTTGGTTTGGAAGGGACCATGAAGTTCACCTAGTCCACCTCCACCCCCACTCTTAGTTCCATTAGTTTCAGTGGGTTCAGAAGGAAGACCACTCTGTGAGAGCCAGTGTAGCAGTTTTGTGACCTAGCAGGAGACATAGGTTGGGTTTAAACATAAATTTCTCTCAGTACAGACATTAAACTATTGCCGAATGTTTGTTTTTTGGTTTTGTTTTTTTTTCAGTGAATGAAATGGCCTCTCGTCCATCAGTCCAAAACTACTGTTCCTCTGGATTTTATCTCATCTTCGTCACCCAGCACTTCTAACTGTTGGCCTCAGAACCATCATGCATGGGAGTTCCTCCAGGCTGAGGGGGAGGAGGGGATTTGGCTTAGGTTGCCTTATCAGTAAAATCTTAGAGCAACTTAAATTAATGACACAGTTTTGTGTTTTACTTCACTTTGCATTTGCTGAGTTGCTGGTTCCAGCCAGGCAAGTGGGATGCTTGCAGTGGTTTTCATTGTAATTCTTCTTATTTTGGTTGGACTCGATGATCTAGAAGGTCTTTTCCAACCCAGTGATTTTATGATTCTATGATTATTTTAATTCTCCCATTAATAAATTGGTTTAATGCATAAGTTCTCAAGGAAGAAAAAGTATCATAGAAGGTTGAGTCTAAATCTTTAGGAGTAATTACAACCACTTGCAGTCATACAGAAGCCTTCAAAGGCAGCAGAAACTTGCTAGTGTTACCCTTCCACTTGCAGACCCTTAACCTGAACCTTGTCACAGCAAAAGCTCAGTCACCTGAAGAAGCAAGAGCAGTCTCCTGAGAGGAGATGTTGCAGGGAGTGGCAGTGCCTTGACACAGGGCTAGTGTGGGCAAATCACCCTGCCAGGACAGGGCATGGGTTCCCCTGGAGCCAACTATGGACTTGGGAGATGGGGAGTGGACCCATGCATCCTGCCGATAAGGTGAATGCCAACACCCTGCAGAAGTCTGCATGCAAAGCGATGTTGTAGTCAGTGTAACATATTAGGACCAATGGTGTATGTGAATGAGATTTAGGGCAGGCATATTTGAAAGGTTTGCCCTACAAACACTGATTTATCGAAGGTTAGCCAGTAGACACACATGTTGCAGGATCAAACATCATCTTTCTCTAGTTTGTTCGACACTTTGGAAATTGGAAGGTAGCAAGAAAACTGAGTTTTTGTAAATATGATTTTAGAGTGAAGCTCGAGTTAAGTCTTTATGATTTTAACTGCTCAATATGATATTTAAACCTAAACATATACCCTTTAAAATCTTATTGGGATTTTAACACTGCATGCTTTTGATGACTGCTTAAGGGAAATTAATCTAGGAACAATCACTGACAATCAGTCACCTCCATCAGGTAATTCTGCAGTAAAGGAAATAAATTCCAGTTGGTGGGGGAAGGGAGAGAGTGTCCTGAGAAACTCACTCCTCCACTCCCATTGATCATCACCTGCACTGGACTTCATACCGCAGTTTAATCCTATTCTCTCTCTCAAAGGTTTCAAGCCTCTGCAAGATCCTGACTGCTAGGGAACAAAGACTGGTATGTGGTTCCCTCAAAGGTCAGTCATTAACCTGCCCCAACAACAGTTTTAGGAAGATCAAGGAAAGGAAAAAAACTAAGAAAAAGCACTTTCACTTTGGAATGAATTGTTCAAAATGCCCTTATACATTCAGTTTTATTCCCTTTCAGCTCTGCACTTTTTAGTTCCGGCACGTATTTATTTCTCATCAGGAATAATGGCAACATTCGCTTTCCCAGAGATTTGACCTTAAGTTTATTCTAGCCACAATACTATAGACCATTTCATCAATTATGAATGTACTCATGTGTATAGAGGAACTGGTAAGCCAGCTCAGTAATTCTACCTTTTTCTGGAGACTTACCCTTATAAATAAATTAGAGGCATATCTTTATGAAACACTAGAAAGAAATAGAAGATGAAAGAGGGAAAGAAAGGGAGAAAGGGGGAGGGAAAGAGAAAGGAAGGAAGGAAGGAAGGAAGGAAGGAAGGAAGGAAGGAAGGAAGGAAGGAAGGAAGGAAGGAAGGAAGGAAGGAAGGGAGGAAGGAAGGGAGGGAGGAAGGAAGGGAGGAAGGAAGGGAGGAAGGAAGGAAGGAAGGAGGAAAGGAAACAGAAAATCTAGAAAGCCACATGTTTATATAAAAGGAGAGAGGCCAATATCAAGAGTAGTTTCTCTGTGATTCGTATTTTCTGTGCCTGTGAGTCTGAATGTGAGACAATATACTGGACTTGCAGTAGCCAGACTCTCAATAAGACATTTATTTTCATAAGTTATTGATGACCCTTCAGCTCACAAGTGACAGGCCAAAGTAGGGCCATGAGCAACTTCTGAAAGGTCATCAATAACAACTGAAAATAAATGTTTTATCCAGTGCCTGCCCATTGTCTGTCCTGTTCATGCAGTGCCAGTTTAAGTTTCATCTGGCATAGCTTTTAATGGGCTGTAACTACTTCAGTTTTTGTCTGAAGCAACGAGGTCTTCCAGGAATGGAGGAAGGCAAACACACACGCGTGCACATCTCTGCTTGCTTGCTCACAGGTTTCATGGAGTACTTTTTGTCAGATGCAGAGGTAAAAGCATGTGTCTCCTAGTGCATCAGGATGAAACAGTACCTCTTCAATACTCTTCAGTACCCTGAAGAGTGAAAGGAGACACTCCCACCTTACTAAAACATTAAACACTGTGAAGAATCCTGATGCTGCAAGTGTAAGACCATTCAGAAGAAAGAAGATACAGAAGGGACAGGGATTAAAAAGAAAGGAGAAGCTGAGATGCAAGGTTGTAAATAAATCATACCTCATGGTAAGATTACAAATACATAATATTCTATTTGTGTATTTCTAATAATAAATTCATACCATACTGCAAGGATGTATGATGCATTGTGTGTGTGAAGGAGCTCCTGGAGGCAAAAGAAAGCTCTTTATGTCTATGAGGATTTTCTTAGTCCCAGTGGGAAAAAGACTACAATGGACAATGGATACAACCCAGTAGGGACCAAAAATTTACTCCAAATAACCATCACCACTAACTGTAGTGTCTTTTAATTAAACTTTTGTGTTTAAAATATAATTTTTTTTTTACTCTTGCATTTGCATTTTTATATTTTAAAAGATATTGTTTTAAGAATCAATTCTCAGGAGCCTGATGTAGAGGTTGATCTGAAATAAACTAATGACTTTGCATCTAGTTGTGAAACTTCTCCTCACTTGAGCGGTCCTTATACCCACATCCTTACTCAGGCAAATAAGCTCATTAACTTCAAGACAAACTTTCTATAGAAGCAAGGATTTGTGCTGCTTTTCAAGTCAATTTCTCCATTGAGGTAAATTAAGAGATTTGCTTGAGTAAAATACGTCAGTGCTTTAAAGTGTTGAAAGAGCATGTTAGTGGAGTAAAAATTACCAAAATAAATGTCATTAACACTTCAAGGTAAGTACGTGGAAACATACTGGTATTGAAGACAACTTAAAATACCTACTTAGCATAAGCTGTGTGATTACTCAAAATATTCTTATACATGCACATCATTTAGCTTTAAGAAAACAAAGTCAAAACTGTTAAGAAAATTTGCATGTTGAAGCATTTTTAATGGCAATTTTGAATATGTCTTTAAAATACTTTTGCATACTTTGCCCCGTTTTGCACGAGAAGCCAAACCATGAAGAATTGCTATACAATTACTCTAAAATGGAAAATAACATCCATTGCCATTTCTTATAATGGAAAACTAGTAAGTCACAGAATATGTTTTAACAGTGAAGAATTGCAGTTCATGGATCATTGTCCAATATTCTTCTTACATCCATCTTTTTTTTTTTCTGCATGTACAGCCATTTGCACTCTGCAAAGTATATCTTGATTTAAATTCACAGTACTACACAGCGGTTTTAATTAGACAATCCTATTTTCCTAATAAATACGTAAGGTCAGTTTAGTCTATACTATTGCTGTAGTTAAAACCTGTGAGCGTGACCCTGACTTTATTACCTGTCATCACTTTTTTTCCTTGCTTTCTAAACATGAAATCCTGCAAAAGCTGTTTTCTGTCAACAGAAGCCGAAGGCTCTTGTTTTCTTAAGTGACAGCCTTCTCAGAAACCATGCAGAATGATCACAGAAAGCATCCTACCACAATTAATACAAAACTTATCTTTTTGGCGGGCTGCTTTTTCAAACACACACAAGTTTATAAGCATATTAAAATGGTGCTATGATCCTATAAATAATCTCCTACTACTCTATTTCTTCTGCAGCATGGAATCGAAGAATGAGGAAGAACCTTTTGTTTCTGTTACTAAACCCTGGTAGACCCTCACATGTTATGGCAACAAGAACTGTATAGCAGGTAAATAAATAGATAATAAGGTTACACAAAATTCAGCATGCACTGGAAGTGCACAGCGTGGCCCATAAACAACTGCCATCAGAGGACTTGAAGATACATTGAAAAGCTTCCCCTCCACACGCACAACCACCGGACTTGAGTTTCTAATTCTTTCTAATTTCTGTTCCCAGTAATGACACCAGTGTGACTTGAACCAAATCAACAAGCAGCATTTTCTATAGTACTTTAAATATCAGTCAGGCAGTCACTAGCATGAAGCAAAATCTGAGATTAATATTAAAAAAATAATATTTGTCAAGTAGATGATAAAAGTGACACTGACCTATAAAAGCACTTTGAGAATCAACTGACTGCAGTCACACAAAACATTGATCCATTTACATCAATATAGATGAAGCAAAGGTCCTTCCATCTACCTTGGACGTCCCTCCACTGGAAGGCTATGATTTCTTATTTTAATTTAAAAAAAACCCAGAAACCTAAAAAGATGAAAAAAGATAAACCCCAGAGAATTGCTTAAAACACTCACGGAGAACAAATAATAAACATGCTAGTATTAGCTTTCGAGATGTAAAATGTTGTATTTGTGCAAAGTATTGCTATTGTTTCTGCAGGGGTTTTTGGTGACATGAACTTAGACTGGTTTTGCTGATTAAGCTCTTCGGGTCCCCTGAAAATAAATACCTGTATCATTGGTATAATGATAACATATGCAGATGAGCATGTACACATCCAGATACTTATTTAATTTAGGTCGATTTGCTCATTGTCCCTGTAGGCTGTATTATTTGTGTGATTATAGAGCTCTTAATTCAAACTCATAATAAACATGAAAATAATATGAGGCAGTATCATACCATCAGTTTTCAGGCAGATTAGCTGAGGATCTCTGACTACAAACAAAGGGCATGACATTGCACATAAATCTGATATAAATCTAGACAAAATAAAATTAAAGTTAAAGTTAAAGTTAAGACTCCAAATTCAATCTGTTACTATGTAACCCACTTTAATCTAGTGTTCCTCAGGAAGCTGCTCCAAATACTCCTAAATTATTTTCCCCTTCCTCAGAATAAGCATCTTGATTGCTTGTATTTGGGCCACACCACAGAAAGTTGTCAAGATGAGTTATCTTTCTTGCTACAAGCTTGCTTTAGTCAAAGCAGAAATCTGACATTACCCAACAAACCTGGTGTTTCTGGTCACCTGAACAAAGCAACCTTCTTAAATGACATTAGCCTTCAGTCGACATACAACGATCAGCAAAATGCCAGGGTGGCTGTCAGTGACATACCAATGTTGTCTGCTGCCACAGACCTTTTGAAGGGAGGGGGTGGGTTTGCGCAAATTTCTACAACATAGCCATTCTGGAGGCAGCAGGGCAAGAAAATCTCTTGTTGATACTAACACATTACAGTCTTTTTTTTTGTTCTCTCTATTAATTGAGATAAAACATTTCTTTATGCATTTATTTTCATGTTTGTGTAAAAATCAGCTTGCATAAGTATCAATCCACGGAGAAGGGTTTTTTTAAATCTGTTCTTCATCTCTCCAAAATATTTGTTGTCACGTGATTTTTTTGTAGTGTACGAAACCAAAGGAAAGCATAAACAGGTGGGTAGAAGTATGCTCCTGTCATCAGAAGGATTATCTAAACAGGATAACTATGTAAACATGCAAAAAAAAAATCTATTTGGCTGTTGTGAACAATCAACATTTTTATTTCCTTTTTATTTTATATTCAACATCATGCATGGGGGGAACGAGGAAGTGACGGTCTTGAGAATCTCTTAGGTTTTCTCATGAAACAAAAAATTGTGTCATGACCGCAACCAGAGAATAAGGAAAAAAACCACCACGCTAAGTGAAGTGTGTAAGTTGTATTTAGATTTTGGATTTGAGGAAAATAAGGAGAACAGTACTGAAGATGACTCACACTGTTTGGGGAAAAGATTTGCATTAAGAAGAGTCTGTAAGAGCTCTGATGATAAGACATCCCTAGTGAGGAGTAGTACCAGAAGACTGATGGATTTTGGTCTGTTGTTCAACTGCAGAGTGAGGTGACTTCTCTGTGCTCCTCAAATGTCTGATAGGTATTCCCTACCCACTCTGAGGACCCACAGGGTGTCACTGCAAATGAGCCTGCAGTCTCACGTCCAGGCTGGTGTCCAAGGGGATATATGCATGTAGGAATAATAATCCAGTAAAAGATTTACATATTCTTTCCTCCATCTCTCTCCCACACCCAATTTTTTATTTCATATCACTATCCCCTGTTGCCAAGAGGAGTTTATCTATGGCGTTTGATAAGGGAGCACTAAACACATTATAGTGCTATTTTAAATGACATCACAACTAACTAGATATTTTAATTGAAGGTAAATAACCAATGTTATTGCCTTTTGAATGATAGCAATAGTGGAGAGTAATTGCACCACTGAGGAATCAATTGCTATTCCCCTCATAAACCATAAACCATTCAGAGATTTATTATGCTTTTTTAATGATCAGCCCTTCTAGGTGTTGAGCAGCTCCTCCGAGATCCTGAGTCTCCTGGCTGCCTGCTGAAGTAACAAGAATAGGAGGCAGGGGAGGTCTGAGTATCATGCATCTTTGTGCCCACCAAGATGAAACTTGTCACACCCGTTATCAGCCTCAAGCAAAGGAAAGTTGAGGATTTTACCACACTGCTCTGATAAGGTGTGTCCTAAGCCCCCAAACAGTGACACTTGACTCAACCACTGTTTCAAAACCTGCTTAAGAATAAAAACAAATTGTGCATTTGTGTGCATTTCATGCCCTCTTAAGGTAGGTACAGCAAGTAACCTCATGTAAGAAACCACGTTGATTGTTTGATTCCCTCTGTATACCTAAATGTGTTCCCTTCAAATTTTATCTGTCTTGAGACTATTTAAACTAATGTGGTACTATCCAATGCACCAGTTGGTTCATTGGTATTGTATCATGCACAAACATCTGTGGATCCAGAGTGCTGCCAGAGGAAATGTCCCATGTTCTGTGCTTACAAGGACTGTCACTGCTCCCTGGTGCCATGACCCAGGCACAGTGTCAATGTCTCAGGTTTATTTTTTCAGCTGGAGTCAATGGCATATTCATTTACTCAGACCTGTGCTGACAATTTCAGCCTACATTACTCATTTGCATTAACTTCAGTGGGATTTATCCTCATGATAAAAGGGATACAAAGCAATACAAATCATTAAGTTATCATTTTTAACTTGCTTTACTTTGGTTTTGAATCAAAAGCAACTTTTTTTAAGCTCCAGAGACCACCTATGATGTGATCTGCCCTCATTGATTCTCTTTTAATGGACCAAGCTGGTCCATTCAAGCATGATTAAGGATCTTGTGATAATATTGTAAGAGTTGATTACAGGTGAAATGAATCTTGACTCTGGACATCAGAAGAGAGCACAGAAAAACTCAGCCAAGACAGATGAACTCCAGCCAGCCAGGAAGGGACCACATGCTTAAAGATGCCCAGGATTTATTTGAAAAATCCAAACTTGGTCTGGTGAAAACCAGGAACATTAATCCCTGTGTACTCATGTCCTGAAAAATATTGCTGTTAATAGGACAAAAGCATGAACAGTAGCCGTTGTCACTCTCTCTTTATGTACATCTTCAGAGATGAAGAGTTTCAACATGCCTACTTCCATTGGTAATATTCATGGGTTTCCAACCCATTTCTAGAGCATTTTACTTAGCATCTGGTGTACATCCAGTCTAAATTTTGAAAAAGCAGCTGACCCAGCCTGCTCCCACTTAAGTCAATGACAAAACTCCCATTGACTTCAAGTAGAGCAAAAGCAGACCTGTTGTTAACAGGGAAGTGATGCCTATTGTTCAGCCAAGCATGTCAGACTAGCATGTATCAACTTCATGAGTATCAAAGGGAGTTACTAGAGGAAATCCCCTGAATATTTATGCCATAGTTGGAGGGAACTGCTGTTTTTCCTTCTCCCACATCTCTCTACTGTGATACGCTAGTTACATGAACGCACAGTGTCTTCTCACAATGCTTACAGACCTCTGGATTTTGGACCTTTTGTGGTGGAAGTAGCCCAATGGAAAATAGAGGTCTATGGCATATCGTGGTTCTTCTCAGGCTTCCAGAAATACTGAATCATCTTCAAGAGCCAACAGTGGCCTCAGTGTATACGGAACAGTGCAGCTGCAGTGTGTGTGAGAGCGAGCGAGACAGAGAGTGAGTGAGTGAGTTTGTTTGTGTGTGTGTGTACAGAAATAATCTGTCCAAATCAGCTTTGGGAGAGCTAAAGGAGAATCAGTTCCACACTGGGGTTTCCCAGAGATGTCCAACCAGATCAGACCAGCCCCTAGAAGGGATTCAGTACAAACAGAACAACCCAGTATTACAGTGTATCTAGTTTCACACGGATTTTAATTCAATGGGAGGGGCAAGATTTGAGCTTGCATGCTCCCCATAATTTACAAATAACTTTTGTTTCACGCAGCCCATCAACTCTGTGGGTATTACCAGCATTCTGGAAAACAGACAAAGTGTAAACATAATGTATGCTATAAGGCCCATATATATTTCCATCTTGTGAGACTCGGAGACTGAAGGGAGTGGAGCTTCACAGAATAAAAGGAATGACTGCGGCAGAATTGGGATCATCCAGCCCATAGCTAATGGAAATACATCTTCCCACCACATCATTGTGATGTAGCATACAAATCTAGACCTCGGTCAGACAAAGATTTACATCACACACTTATTTTTTTGTGCCAAGACGAGCCCAACTGCCATGGATGGCACTGGTAATATGGGACAAAATAAGGAAAAACAAGTATGTTTTTGTAAGCAGAGCCTGAAAACATGTTTTTTAAAGGCTGAGAGAGAATGAAAGTGTGCTTCAATATACACTTCAGATGATCCAGTCTCACTGCTCATTCAAGTCCTGGGTTTAACAGCTTCCCACTGTATCCTTTATATATCACCCATTGTGACTAAGCATTAAGGGAACATGCAATCATTAATCACCTTTATGGATTTCTTCCCTTCTGTTGGGTTTGACTTACAAGCTCAGGAGCAGATCCTGGAGCCTTTACTCCTTCCTGCAGTCCTGTGCCCAAGCAATCAGCCCTACTTCACCCACAGAGAGCTTGAAGCACTGCAGCTTCTGTAGAATCGGGTGCCGAGTTTCTTATAGCCGCATCTCATTCAAATATGCAATGGCTCTTAATCCGTCACAGGAATGAACAGAAAGTTTGAACACTGCATTATTAAATTAAAAGGTTACAGTCTGCCACAAGACAACTAAACCAGGACTCAAGGAGTATGTGTCTGTTAATTTTAATGCTCTGTCTCAAAGTACAGAACTCTGGACATTTCCAGCATCATATTTAAAACATAGTACATCTACTAATACGTGATCTGGTGCATTAATGGACCAAATTAAGTTACAGGTATGAATTTTACATAAAACAGATTAATATTATATGCCATGAAGGAATTTTAAATACTCCATCTGCATGCATTTTTAATAGTTATGTGCTCTAATTTAATGTTCCCAGGCACTGCTTTGCTTGCGGTCCCTAAGCCTCCTCCTTCCCCGTCTCGCCCTTCTTCCCTCCCCCTCAAGTTTTGCTCGGGATTTTCCCTGCCTTTAAACCGGCGTCCTGAAGTCCCTCAAAATACGCGTAAAGCCAGGCTGGGTCTCCCACACCGAGACACCGCGACCCAAGGAGATGCTACCCTCATCCCGGAGGGAGGAACCCTTCCTCCTTCGGGCGGGCGGCGGGGAGCAGGGCTGCGCTGGACCGCGTGGGCGGCACCGGGAGCCACTGGGTGGCGAGTCCCGCCCGCATTCCCGCAGTCCTTCCTCCCCGGGACCTCCCCCCCTCCTCCTCCTCCTCTCCGCAGGGATCAGTGCCAGCCGCCCGCCCTCTCCAGCAGCGCCACCAGGGGGAGACGCGGCGCTCCGATTGGCTGGGCGCGGCGGCGCGGCGTTCCGATTGGCTGCGGCGCGGCGGCGCCCCCGCTCCCCGCGCCGCGCTCGCTTCGCCCCGCCGCGGCACCGCCCGCCGCGCCCCGCCCGCCTCCCCGCGCTATATAGCGGGCGGTACGGGTAGCGGCGGCCGTAGCCGAGCGGTTGATAGCGAGGGAGGAGGCAGGGGACAGGGGACGGCTTGTTGTTGGTGTCGAGCCTCCCCGCGAGATCCTCTCGCTGCGGGTCCGTGGGTGCAGCCGGTAACGCCAGCGAGGTTGCAGCCGGCGGTGGGGTTGCGGGAGACGGTGGAGGTGGAGAAGGGAGGTCTCCCTCCCTGCGGCAGCATGAAAGCCGTGAGCCCCGTGCGACACCCCAGCCGCAAGGCGCAGCCCGGCGTGTCGGGCGGCGGGGGGCTGCGCTGCCTGGCCGAGCACAGCGGCTGCAAGGGGGCACCGCCGTCGGGCGAGGAGCCCGCGGCGCTCTGCCTGCAGTGCGATATGAATGACTGCTACAGCCGGCTGAGGAAGCTGGTGCCCACCATCCCGCCCAACAAGAGGGTCAGCAAAGTGGAGATCCTGCAGCACGTCATCGACTACATCCTCGACCTGCAGCTGGCTCTGGAGACGCACCCGGCGCTGCTCCGGCAGCAGCAGCAGCAGCCGCCCGCCCTGCACCCGGGCAACTGCCCCGCCGGCACCCCCAGGACTCCGCTGACGGCCCTCAACACTGACCCGGTAAGAGGTGCGTGCCGCCAGCCCGGGGACGCGGGGGAGCCCCGGAGGTGCGGCCCGGCTGTCCCTGCCGAGGGGCCGCAGCCCCCGGAGAGAAGGAGCAGCCCGGGGCGGGGGCGGGGATGCCGCGCAGTGGGTACCCGCATCCCCGCGGTGCGGGCAGGCACCGGCGCGGGGTTTGCCGTGTAATTACAGCCTCTCGAGGGAGAGCCGCTGTAATCGGCGTGTTTGCATACACGGGGACAGCCGCGCCGCTCCCGTGGCTCCCAGCCCTTCGCGGAGCGGGTCTGGGGGCTGCCGTGCGCCTTGAACGCCCGCGGTGCAGACCGATCGGGGTGGAGGGCAACGGGGAGCGTCTCCCCGCCGCGGGATCCCCCCGCGCCAGCCCCCTCCATTCCTCGGGGCAGCCGGGGGCTCGGTGGGAGCTGCTGGAGCCGGAGCGGGGGAGCCCCGCACCGGGGAGCGGGGAGGAATCTCCGTGCGGCTTCCCTCCACCTCTAACTCGCCGTGTTCCGTTGCTGCGCAGGCTGGCTCTGTTAACAAGCCGGGAGACAGCATCCTTTGCCGCTGAGCTCCGCTCCCCAGGTGAGTGCCCGGGCGGGCGGGGGGATCCTCAGCCCTGCGGGGCGCACAACCCGAGCCCGACGAGCAATATTTGCAAGAGGCTTTGGCTTTTATTTTTTTTTTTTTTTATTACCGAGCGGTTATTATATTTTCTTTAATTACCGGCTTTTTGTTTGCTCCCTTTTTTTTTTTCAATTCCTTTTCTCAATCCCTCCGCCTTTCCCCCCCCTGAAGCGCTTCTGGCCGCGGCGTGCAGCTGCGCATCCCTCCGCCTGGCGCAGCCCGGGAGCTTGCGGTTGTTGTTTGACCTGGTTTGTTTTGGGTTGTTGATCAAGCATGTCTTGTGTTTTGTCGGTGGCGCCAGTCGGTCTGGAGCGGAGCGGTTCACACACCCCCTCTATTCATTCCTCTCCCACAGGTGTGCGGCGGCGCCGCGCGGAGGCACCGCGGGGGGCGGCGGGGGGGGGGAACCTTCCCGGCCCCCGCCGCACCGGAGCGAGGAGCCATCCAACCCCCCTCCAGCAGTTCCCATGTCTCATCCAGCCTTTTTCACCATTTTGCACGTCCGTAGCGGTCCCCGCCGTCCCTCCCCACCCCGTCCCATCTCTTCTCTTCTCACCGAGCAGATGCGATCCAAATATCCCGCGGTGGTGGTCGGACTCGAGAAGGAAAAAGTTGCCCCGGGATAGAGGACCCGAGCCTAAACCGGACTTTCAAAGCGTTAATAACTCTTAAGGGACCGAGCAGCTGAATCTTGAAGCTTTACTAATCTACCAGAGCATTTGTAGATATATTTGACATCTATTGTTTAAAATAGATGGATTTTATTGGGGCCCAGGGAACTTTATTCTCCCTGCAGGAATGTTACATATTGTATAGATAAATGAGTGACATTTCATACTGTGTATATATAGAGATGTTCTATAAGTGTGAGAAAAGTATATGCTTTAATAGACTACTGTAATTATAAAATATTTTTAATTAAATATTTTTTTGTAAATATTATAAAGTTGTGTATGTTTTTTTTAAATTTGTGGGAATATCTCTTTAGAAAAACACAGCTCAAGTACGGAGTTGTTAATATGAAAATATCTTGAATGTTTAGGGTTCTTTTTTTTTTGTCCCCAAATGTCCCTTAGACACGGAATTTACAGCTATAGCTAGTGGTCCTGCATGATTGCATGAGATGTCTAATTGCAAATAAACTTGTTTGGAGTCCATACAAATGTGTTTTCCTCAATCTAGACTTTAAATGTTTGTAAATGTATTATACATTTTGAGACTACACTTTTGTCATTTAGGCACAGGGTTTTTTAGTGCATTCTATAAAAATAGCGGTAAGATGTGGTGGTTTTTTTTTTTTTACTGGGAATAGAAAAATTCTATCTAGTTTTTGCATTATGGGGACAATGCTTTAGATCTTTAAACAGCTTTTTTTCAAATATGCTGTTGCATCAGATCAAGAAAGTTGTTCTGGAACTTTATTTAGCACCAAAAGGTTTTATTGCAAACTTGCGTTCCTACAGCCTGTTAACTGCTTAAAAAGTGAAAACAGTTCTCTGCTTGTAACCAAAGGGCAAATCATTAACAAAACCAGTTATTTCCTTCATCCAAAGAGTATTGATACCGAACTTAAGAAAGGCACGTGGGCAAAGTCATTATGATCAGTGATGTAAATTCATCTTAAAATGAACTCGAGTAGACCAAAAATCAAATTTCTCCAACAAGATTATTTTTCTAGTACAAAATGATTTTCATTTCACTGCAGCTATTGTTACAGTTAAAATCCTGTTTAATCTGTGATGTGTAACTCTACTACATGTGAACATTAAACTAGATTTACCTGTCTTCAACTGTGATTCTTCAGCTTATTTCTTCAATTTTCTGGTTTTGCACATTCTCTTTGTTTGTGGGTTTGTTTTTTTTTTTTTTACATAACCCTCGACGGGCAGATTCATTTTGCGACAGGCTTTTGTACAATCAAGTCTTACAGACTGTAAACTAAGGTCCAGGCTCAGTGAAAGATGTTCATTTTGTGTGATCAGTAGCCTGCGCACTAATGAAACGGGATTTTCAGAGTGGAAGAATTAAGTAGGATTTAATTGGGTGCTTTGTAAATAGCTAGCCAACTGTGTGTGTAACATGGTCTGTTTGACTAAAAAAGGATTTGTTTCAGATTATAGAAGTGTCAAAAGTACTATAACCCAAGGGACTTCTTCTATTAAGTTAAATATTTATAAGGAAATTAACTACTGGGGTCATTAGCTATTGACTACAGTGGTAATGTCAACAAGATGAACATTTTCTTAATCAAAATAATTGCGTAAAGATCAAATAAAAAAGTGGCTAACACGTCTGCAAACATAAGGCCTGTCACTGCAAATGCATTCAAGGCAGGGGCATTTCACAGGCTGAGCCCCGTCTCAAGGGATGGAGAGTTGGGTCCCTGTATTGTTTTCCACCAGCTCAAATGTTATAATAATAGTAGTTTAATGAGCAAAGTACATGCTCTTGTAAAATCAAGTCATGAACCTCTCATCCTGCGTCTCCAACTAATCCAATGACAGTAAGAATGCTATCAATATGACTTTTTACTGCAGTGTGGGAATTCTTGTGTTTGAGAAAAGAAAAGCAACATTTCTCGAACGGTTTACATTTATATTGGTTTTCTTTGCTTATCCTATTAATATACACAATCCTCCACTTCAGCTTGTATAGCTCAGCTTATTTTGTATACAGTTTTACAGTAACATTAGTTCTCAATACCCCCATTTGTTTCTGACCGCTGTTGCCAAATTATGGTATTCTGTTACACAAGAAGAGGAAGCAAGCAGAAGGTGCAGTCTTAAAATACGAAACTACCTTGTAGAGTTTTTGCATATAAAAGCTGATGTATCCTGGGAGAGCTGCTAAATCACTGAACTTCAAGGGCAAGTGTACTAAATCCTGGATTGTTTCAGGTCAGGGCAATCTCCCATTGGGTTTAGCGGCTTGAGGATTTGGTTTTGCTTTTTCTAAAAAACTTGTGGTGCAACAGGTTAGGACCTTTAGAAAATGAAGTCTTATTAAAGAGCTGTGAAAATTTTTCCCGTTACATGCTATTCTTGACAAATGTGAAAGCCTGCATGTAACACTCAAAAGAGCTCTATCGGAGCATAGTAGATACCGGTCTTGATTTATTCCTTATGTTATGTATGAAGCTGTAAACAGGGAATATCTAATCACTGGCTTCCTAATGGCCGCAATCGGTACAGTCCTCACTACAGCCGTGCTTATTTCTGGTTTTCAAACATTTTAAAATCTTTCATTGTATTTTAATCCTATATCTTCTTTAAATCATGTTTTCCATATAGCAAAAAGGCATAAATGTTTGAAAAAAGGCAAATTAAAAGAACTCTCTTCTAATGCCTTGGATTTTCTATTAGTCACAAAAGCATTCCTTAAAAGGAGCTATTTGATTGCGTGATGAGAGTTGTGGTGAAGCTGCCAGATTAGGAATTAGGATACCAAATTCTGTTCCCAGCTCTGCTACTGAGGCTCTTTTGTGACCTTGAGCAACTCACTGTCTGTCAAGGAAACTTCCAGTTTTTCCATTTACAGTGTACTAGTGGCAACATGTACTCAAATTTGTAGAAGTGGGGAGGTGAAACAGACAAAATGCATTAGTGTTTATTTGATCTTTTTTTATGGGGATTATGTTTTGGGTAAGAAAAGAAGCGTAGGAAAAGCTGGGGTGATTGTCAAGAATGTCTTCCCTAAGGAGGAGCTGACTGGAAAACACGATGCTAGTAGAGGCTGCGAGGACTCTCTTGCTTGGGACACTGAAATTATAAAGCACTAGATAATGGTCTGAAGGAGGAGTAGTTGAGGAATCTGGGTCTTTTCCATCCCTCCTAACTCATGTGCTGTCTGCAGAGCGCAGTGATAGATACTGCTGATACTGTGTGTGTGTGTGTTTTGGTGAGCTGCAGTGCGTAGGTCCCAGTCCTTGCAGATGCTGAGACTCCCCTCTGACATTTCCATGTGACAGGAGATGTTCATTCCATATAAAAGCCAAATTCCAGCTCTTGTGGTGATTGATAGCTAGATTTTCCACACCGTTTCACATGGGAACGGTATTTATTTTCACTTTCTGAACCATGTAGTGTTGCTCTTAAGCAGCTGTTGAGTTTTCAGCCACGACCGAAGTGGTCATAAGGAATGCCATAGCTGTCCTGCAGGTTGTTCTGAGAGTTAATGAATAAACCGTGTATAGGATAAACAGGTTTATGCAAATGCAGAGCACCACTTTACTATTATTTGTATTTTCAATGCTTTAGTAGCTGTAGAAGTCACATTTTTGTAAAACCTTTGCTGTTGGAAAAAAGAAAGCACGGTAAAAGCAATTCAAGTAATTGTTTTAGTCGCAACGCAATTTACTGGTTTCTCCAATAGTAGGCCTTGCAGTACTAAATAGCCTGATTCCGAAATAGTATTGAAAATGTTTTCCTCTCCAGTCCCAGAACATGTGATCTGAAAACACAGGCTAAATATATTCCCCCCGCACCACTGCTTGCTCTCTTGCATTAGAAAATCCATCCTTCACTCTTATTCCTGTGTAGGAGAATACTTGCGTGCTGTGCCTACTAGGAGAGCCTGCTTTCCGAAACACCCAAAGCAGGCACGCACACACCAGCCGTTGGAGGACATCCCAGTTTAGCCGGGGACCAGGCACTCCGGGACTGTGAGCAGCTGCCAGCCGAGTGCCAGCATCGTGTGGGCCAGAGCTGGTCTCTCAGCCACTATGCCCTGGCTATGCCTCCTTGACAAAAACCCTTTTCCCCTCCACAGCCTGGAAAAAAAAATTTGCAGGGACCAAGCTGTGGTGTAGGCTGCTGTGCAATCACAGTAATATGGGCAAGAGGGGAAGTTGGCATTCTTCTTCCTCAGGAAAACATCTGCTGAAGATGAGCTGTGTCACCCACAGAGCACTGGGGAAGGAGCGGTGCAAACCCTGCCGTTCATTGCGTTTGAGCACAAACACAAAGCTGGAGTCATCGGAAAGATGCTGGTGAGCAATAGCCTGACTGCTGGGCACACTGGGCATTGCGAGGCAATATTTGCCCCCATTTTGCCCCTCTTGAAAGTACACAAGGGGTGGCAAGGCCACTTGGCAACCACTACTGTGCTGCACTGATGCGGAGAACCTGGAAAAGTAGTCATACAAAGCAGCTCCCCATATACAGAGGTGAAGATAGTACTGATGGACTTACTGTTCTCTGGCTGGCCCCCACCACACTCAGAGGGACAGGGGCAGGGAAAGCAGAGCACGCTTCTGGCAGCTTGTTTCGAAGTAGAGGACATGGTGGTGGCTGGAGTGAATTAGTCCCCATTTGTCATTTCTTGGCCTGTAGGGAGAAGCGCTGCCACCCAGGACTTTGGCATTCAGAGGCAGGAGCAGCCCCTCCGCAAGAGTCCTAGGCGTGCAGCTCTCCCTGCACAGAGTGCGATGGCACTGCTGAGCGGGACACAAGGCAGGGCAGCTCAGGCTTTTCTTCCTTTGATGGGCACAGAACACACTTGGTCGTGGTACGAGGGCTGATTTTTATTTTCTTCCTTCCCCTCCTCCTCCCCCATTTTAACCTTCTTTTAGCCTTGGGTTTGCTTGCCTTTTTTTTTTTTCCCCCCCCCAAAGATAATGTGTTTATCAACTGACAGGATGCATTCATTTCTGGTAAAAGAAGCGCTTTGACAATTTTCACAACATGTATAATTTACTTAAGGACCATAATGGCTTCTTCTGAGCTGTGTGTCATGTAAATAAATATTCCAATGATTTTTAACATGCATATTATGTACTCCATAGATCAGTGGTTCCTTTGAAGCTGTTACAGTTTATCCTGTAAGTTCCAATTCAGACATTTTTTAATATGTATTATTTATTCAACAGGGTATCTCTTCATTCAGAGATGCTGGTGTTTATAAAAACCTAGCATCTATGTCTTGTTTAGAATATTTCAAAATTATTATTGCTCAGCCTTTTCGGCCGGTTGGAAAGATTCCCATGAAAACCTGGAAATGGGAAACAACGAGACCGTAACATAGATCCATTTTGTATCAGGTTTTTTAAGACTCCTTCCTCTGTTCCCCTATGTTTTCTCCACCAGACCTGCGAACACGCAGGGCCAGACACGTTATGTGTGTGGGCTGCAGTACACGTAATGAATCATTTGGGAGGGCAGCAGCGCCTGACCTCAGAGGGGCAGGAGGACACGGTGCCACGGGCCAAGCGTTTCCCTTCAACTTCTGTTGCGTCTGTGCAGAGACTGGTGGATCCCTGCAGGAGCATCACAGGGATTGCTGGGCGAGCAATGGTGCAAAATCACATTGTACCTTCTCTAGTTTTAGAGGAAGCAGCATCTTGGTCCACATGAGGGACAGGCTTAACAGGTAAGTAGGAGCTAATATACCAGTAAGCTGCTCTAGGGCTCTGAGTGCCAGCAGGGTTTTTTAAGAATTTGATGGGGATTTTTTGTTGAGTGCAGCTCTGGAGGCTTCATGCCAGGCACCAAGAAATGCTAGGGGCAGGTGTGAAAGTGCAGTGCATGCCGAAGTGAAGGCATGCACGTAGGTGACTTCATGCCTCTGCAGCTCTTAGCCAGGGCAAATACTTTTTTATTCTCGGAGGGTAGGGGAGCAGACAGAAGCTATATCCCCACCTGACTAGAAAGTTGCAAGGGGAACCCAGCGAGCTCCCAGGCCCTTGCATCTGCAACAATAGAGGTGGAAACATAAAAAAATTGCTATCAAACTCATTTGCTTGTGGCATGAAGGCTTTTGTCTCACCTTGTTTAAACAGTCCCACTCCCATGTTTAGTTTACTTGTGTTAATATCCCCCAGAGTCTTCATCATTTGCTACTTATGAGCATACCAAAAAAAACAGAAAAAAGGAAAATGTTGCTGGTCATGCAGTTAATTGTCTTTCTAAGTGCTTAAAATTCAACATGTCCCTTCACTTCCAAAGGTTCTAGGTCTTCAAAATCATCAAGCTGCTTTCAGCTGGGAAACTGCGAGTTGGTTGGGAGCACATAAAAAGTGCTGATATGTTTTATGTCTTCATAATTTGGCATTCCATTTACTTGGCATATGCAATAAATAATAAATAAAATATGCTCCTCTCTTCAAGGACGTTTCTCTACATAAGCTGCAGCCCAGTATACAAGCTCTTTCCAAACTATCGACTGCAACTCCTATTGTCCTATGTACAGGGACACCTTCTTACAGCTGACTACAAACAATGCTGGTAAAGCCATAATGGAAGCAACTATGGATAAGGCTTTTAATAAGAATGTAAAACAGTAGAAATAGAGCACTGCTTAAGCTGGAAAGTGGGCAAATCTTTCTCATTAGCCCTTTTTGGTGAAAACTGTTTCTACCTAAAGCGCTGGAAACTTCAGTGACTCAGCTCTTGATCAAATGCCCACCGAAGTCTTTCCATCCCCTTCAGCAGTTGTCAAATACCAAATTCACGTAGATGAATGGGTACATTTAGGGCTCTGTAGTGCTCTACTCCACATGGACAAAATCCTATTATGCCTCATCTGGCCCTCAATTGGGAGCTAGGTTTTACCGTTTTTTACCAGTTTAGCCCAAACCTACACTGTTGCCACTGGCATGAGAAGTTGGGCACAGCCTTCGACCAAGCAGGAGAGTGCCAGTGGTCACAATTTTTAACCTTCCCCTATTCTAAACCCACAACAACTCACTATGCAGAGAGTTATATGTGACTCAATAGCAGCAGCAGTTTCGGCGGGGCTGAACGACGAAGCAAATATATGATGAGGCCAAACCTGTCCCATCTCATCTTTGGATTTGGTCTCCATCTCAGTGGTCTCGAGATTAGGGTCTGGCGTAAACATCAGGGAAGTTAGAAAATCCTTTTTCCTGTTGCAAGATGGATTTTCAGTTGAGTTTTGCACTCAGCCATGAGCTTAGTGGGAACAGCAGGGTTGGGTGCTCACTGCCAGTGATTGCTTGAAGTACTCGTGTCCCGTTTGGCTCAAATGCTAAATCTAAAGGGAGATATTAGTCTGTGTTTGCTTAGCTTCATTGAAATATTGAAACAAATGCTTGTATCTTTGTTGCAGGGCAAGGTCTTCTTTATTTTGCTGGGGCAATAGCCATATTGAAACAACCTGTATTTTGTTTTCTTTCAGACAGGAGTGATGGCACACCTGTGGAGCTCAGGCTTGAATAGGAACTCGTCACCTTTTGTGGGTAAGGTGGGGGGCAAATCCTGCTTAACAAGGATGTCAAACTGATCTTTGTTCCCTTCTTCTGACCAAGTATCTGTGGCAACAAACTGGAAACAGGTAAACAATCAGCTTCTGCTACTGCAAGCTTTCCATTTACAGTTCACCAGGAGCTCTTATTATATGAAAGGAAAGGGTGGATGTGGTGTCAACACAAGGTAATAGTAATATTATTTGAACAGGTGTGTGGGGTGTTGCTAAAGTGAGAGAACGGGTGAGCGGTAGGGAGCAGTTAGTACAGGGCTGTGCATGTAATAACCAGAGCTCACCACGTTTATTATCATAACAATCGTGCAGTGATAGGTTTCACAATGAGCTGGTCAGATTTACCTGGTGCATTAAACCAGTTTTGTTGTTTCTTGCTTCCTAACACCTTGCTGGAAACGTGCCCTAGAAAATACGCATGCTAAATATTTGGTGAGCAGACTCACTGTGCATGTGGCTATAGAGAGACAACCCATCAGGCCACAATTGTCCCCCATCTTCTGCAGACAACTTTGCTGCTGATTTACATCAGTGGAGGAGCGAAAGCAGATTAAGTATCTCAGGACTGCATTACAAAGGAATGCCAGGTTTGCTTCAAGTTAAGGCACCTTGCAATAAGGAGAGTCGAGTACCTCAGCAGTTTTGTCTATATCTCTATTCTCCGTAATGCAGTTAATTTTAATATTGTATTTTCGGTCTGTGATGTGTGTTATATTGATATGTATCTGTGATTTGAATGTATATTCATCTATGTGTGTGTAAAGTTAGATGGATATCCTTTCAGCAAGAAGACTGTATAGGCACAACAGAGAATGGAAACAGTAAAAATAATCTTTTGGATTTTACTTTTAAGGGGCTGACTGGAATCACATTAGAAAGAATTAATGTAGTGAGTACATACCTTGCTGAAACTTGCTTATTTCCATTGTGGGAATCTAAAGGGAAAAACATACCCTGATGTGTTCTTGGGGTAGTGATACCTGCCATAACTCACTGAAGTTTTACAACAGAGGTTGCAAAACAAAAATTAAGATCTTATATAAATTACATGAGGGTGCTCTTGACAATTAGACAACTCGTTTGTCCATTTGCAATGCTGCTTATAGCTTTCTATCAAATCTGATGGAAACGTGGCAAATTGTAATAAGGAAATATCACTCTCTCCTGTCCTTGAGCCCTGCTTTGTTTAGTGAGGTCTTAATGCATACTCTGGGTATTTTAATAAGAAACTATTGCATGCCACTGGTTTGTGCAAACAGTAGTTGTATTATTACAGGGGATGAATTAATCTTCCAGGCGTCCATTTGTGTTACTCAGATCAGGCAGGGTTTATTTGCAAAGGGCTGACCCTGCTTCCTGGCAGGTTCGCTTGGAGATGCCGTGCCAGATTCCCTCTAGCCGATGTGAAAGGGTTCGGCTGGCACATCTTGGGGACTGTGGTGATAGCCACATGGCAGGGCCTGCCACCCAGGGAAAAGCAGGGCAAGTGGCCGTGGGGACAGCAGCGCCAAGTCCAGGCTCCCTCAGGGACTCTGTAGTGGGTGTTAAAGGTGTGTGGGAAGCAAGTATCCTTAGGCTTGGGTGTGCATGCTTCTGGTAACACAGATTTAGCCCAAGATCACAGAAGAAACCTTTATTTCAAGCAGCTTGCTCCTTCTTAAGGAGCTGCAACTTCAACATTTCCCTATGCACAGCTTTCATTAAGTAAATGCTTAATAGCGTGGCTGTCATCTTAGGACAAATATTTTAGAAATCCCTTGTTAGTCACATCAGGTGTGCATCTTCAATACTGCAACATCTGTTATTTGTTAGATACAAACAGAGAAGGAAAATGCATATTTGCCCCGTCCTGGGCTCTTCAGTGATTCAGCCAGCCTGGCTGAATGTGGCAGAGACAGTGCGAACAGTATGGTTATTTTAGGAGGCTAACATTGCATCAAATGTTGAGTAGGGGGTAAACTAAAAAGGGTTGTTTTACACTTGGGTGCCCTCTAATTTTTTTACAATCCACCATGTACTTGAAAGAGATCTTGTTTTTTAGAATTTCCTTGTAAAATCAAGGCTACGCTGCCGCTTAAGCAGAGGAAATATTACACAGACTCTTTAAAAACAGAAGGTAAGTTTTGATCACAAAGGCCCAGGCTTCTGGATTAAAATGAGCATTTTGATCTTTCTTTGCATGCTTGATTATTTCACACTAGAAAACGCATATTTTGGGGCTACATCACAAAACTCTTACTCCGCTTTGGATGGGCTTTGCCAGTTTTTGAGCAGATACTGAGGTAATAGAAAATAATGACTTGGTTACATTTTAGGCATAGTTTGAAGCCAGGACTTTATTGAGAGGGGAGTGGATTCTTTATCTCAGACAAAATTTGACACTACGTTCGTATACAGTATTTATCCCTGATGCAGCAGTCTTATTAGCCATTTCAATCAAAAGTTGATGGCAAAGTCATTGTAGTGTGCTGAGGAAAAGTGTTATTGTTTGCGTACGACAAACTACGCAAAGAATTCCTTGAACAAAGATGGGGTGTTTTCATTAATATCACTGATCAATTGGGAGGGTTTTTTTTGGGGGGGTAGGTTTTTTGTTGTTGTTTGTTTGTTTTTTTTTTGGTTTTTGGGTTTTTTTTGTTTTTTTTTGTTTGTTTGTGGTTTTTGTAGTTTGTTGTTTTTTTGGTTTTTTTGGTTTTTTTTAATGAGAGTCCTAGTAACATGGCATTTTTTCCATTAAAAGTAATCGTTCCGAACGTGATGCGTGTATTTTCTAACTGGTAATTTTCAGTGCCTGACAGTCTTCTACACATTTGGAATCGTCCTCCTCCTTTCAAGCAGCCTAAGTAAAATGCTGCCCTCTCTTGAATTTCAGGACGCAGTGCACCTCCTGGAAGAGGGAGGGGAGCGGCAGGCAAAGCATCCGAAAGATGCTGGCGATTCCTGCGGGGCTGGTGAACGTCGAGAAAAGCAGCACTGTATTATCTTGTACTATTAAACGGAGTAAGGACAGTTGTTCCGAAGAATGCAAATTCTCTAAACCACAAGTTCACCAGTTTATTTTGAAAAATTGGAAAAGAAGCAAAGGTGCCCTCCTCGGTTATGGAAATATCTTGGAGAAAGTTCATTGTCTCCAGTGCCGGATTAGAAGTGAGAGTAAGTCCTGAAATTGTTTGGACTACTTTCACTGAGTCTTTAGTCAATAATAATATCTTTGACTATTTGAGCCAGGAGTTTTGCTGAATGCCCGTCTAAGTCTTGCAGTCAGAGGAAACCTTTTCTTCTAATAGGCCTTTTCTGAAGGAGAGAGGATGTGGCTGGTTGCTGCTGGTCCTCTGCACCACACAAGAAAAACTTAGGGTTACTCTAGTGTATGGTAACCCCCAAATTTGCCCATTGGTATGGGACCACTGGTGTGGTGGCTGTAGAAACCACGGCATCTCTGCCTTGAGCAGCTTTGTTGTGAGATGTGTCTCCAGCCAGAGGGAGGAGGATATTTCTCCAGCTGTTTGTCCTCTTCACTGGCAAGCAGCTGCACAGATACTGTATACTGTCATGTATCTTCCTTCGAGGAGGGAATATAAAGGCAACCTTGTAGAAAAAGCTATGCTAGAGTAGTTACCGCCTCCATTTATTCAATAGAGGCATTGAAAAAAAAACACTCTCCCTTTCTGCTATACACACTTATACTTAACACATCTTCCTGCCAGAGGCAAGGGGTGAAAAGGGCCATTACATCATGTCAGAGGGACTGCCTGTACGAAGTAGTACAGTAAACTAACAACCCTAGGAGGGAGGGTATGGGGCTTTTGGTCTGTAGTATCCCAAAATATGCCAGTGCACACATGAGAACTAGGCCTCCTGGATATCAGATAGAACATGAGAGGAATGTGAAGGAGAGCATGCTTTGTGGAAGAAAGGAAGAAAAACATGCATGCACATATAAACCCATCTTTTTCTTTCCTGTAATAATAATTTAACAGGGTTTTTCTTAATGTACAGCTCCACACCAAGCCCTTTTACAGTTCTCTGAAGCTAGAAGACAGGTAGGCAGCAAGGAGTAATATGCAGGCAAAATAAGGCTAACAATAGCTGTGCATCTTGCTAGTTACATGATTTGTGCAGAAAGGCACGCTTAAAATTTATCTCACATTTCTGCACCTACAGATTTTTTTTGACAGAGAAATAAGGGTGATTAATCCCAAATACCATCTAAAAGAGGACAAACAGAAAGGGACTGGCCATGCATATGTCACTGGTAGTGTTATACTATCTCATATATATTAAATAGGAGACAATGTCATAAATATGAACAATACAGTATTGTGTCAGTTGCAACTCAGACAGTAACAAAATATTTTTCTTACAAAGCTGGCTGTGTGGTGGCTGGAAAGATCCCTAAAGCTTATAAAGCTCTTATCTTCATACATTTCCCTGAAGAATAATAGATCAGTCAGTGCTCTGATGCTGTTTTAATAATGTACAATTTACAATTCATTTGGTTACCAAGCACTCACAGTATAATTAATTTCACAGACCCTTCCTACACATTCACATGGTTTATGACAGTACAGAGGGGAGGTGGGAAAACTGTGTCTCACTGTCATAGGAAAGTGCCTGGATGGTGGGTCACCTGGCCAGTCTGCAGGTGATGGGGCTTGATTTACCCTTCTCATCTGTCCCCAGCTCCCACCTGCCTTTCCCGTTCCTGTACACGAGCGTCTCCATGGGGGATGTTGCTGTGGGGATGAGCCCAGTTCAGTCGACAGTGCCCCAGCAGCATCGTGCCAGAGCTGCTCCATCCCTCTGGGATACAGCAGGTGTGGCCCATCCCATCAGCCCTGAGGTGTGCTGCAAGTGCAGGAGCAAAACCTAAGGTGAACCAAGGGAAAGTCTCAAGGGCAAAAGGCAGATGATAAGCCTTCAGTGCTTCTCACAATGCCTCCCTTCACCCCTGCAGCCAGGGACAGAAGAGTCTGACAAGAATACAGGTATTCCTTTGGTGAGGAGTGACTGTATATCTGAGACTGTTGGTGCGTGAGCTCACGCCTACTATCTTTTCACAGAATTAAGATATTGAAACTGGAGGGAAAGACTCCAGAAGCCATCAAGAATACACATTGTTGAGGGGGTTATTTCCACAATCCCGTTATTCTTCCCTTTTATGGAAAACCTGTACAGTTGCCTGAGCGACTTAAATAATGGATTCTCTGCAATGAATGGAGCTGCTGTTCTGTGATGTCTTGCACATAAAAGCAATTTTTTCAAATCTATGTTTACCTCTTTGATAAAGCCAACATTGTGAGGAATTCAGCAGCTACAGAGAACCTGCGAGTCTGCATGTCCACCCAGAGCCTGCTTTGACAGCGGTGCATGAATTGCTATTCAAGTGCTGGTTTTGTTTCCATTTTCAAATAAACGGCAGTTTCCTTTTCTGAATTTCCAAAATGTTCTTTTCCTTTCTGAGGTTAACAATTCCTATACATGTACAGTGTATATATATACACATATATGGATACTCATATATATGTGTACATATATAGTATATATAACCATATATGCCTGAGGGTTGAGGTCCCAGTTTGTGAAAGTTCAGCATGCGATCCCGGATATAAACACACAAGTACTCACACTGAAGCACAGCTTAAAGCTAGGCTTACTAACTTTCTGCAACTAGACATGTAATTTCTTTCTTTTTTTTTCCCCTAGATGTTTAAAAGCTGTGAAGGGTGCCATTTTCTTCTGTTGGGCTAAAGAACATTGTAAGTCAGAGGAGTAAATGTTTGATTAACCCTCTGGGGGTCTATGTGATTTTCACAAGGCATTACTGTAAGAAGCACATCTCTTGCACTCCCTCTGCAGCTGGCTATTCAATCTTCTGGCATTCAGCCTATTGATTGGGTTTCCTGATCCCCACAAAGATGTGGTGAGGCAGAGGCCATGAAATACTGCTTTCACATCTTGTTTCCACATAGAATTTGGCAGCCAATTCACCAACATATTGAAGACTTGCAGCTCTTATTTTTCACATCCATAGAAAGTCGACTCTTCTGTGAGTCAGGGCATATATATAAACATAAATGTAGCCCAAAAATATGATTAAGGACATCACTATGTATTTGTAAGAACAACAGCAACAAATGTTATTATTATCGATTATGACTGTAACATAGTCATAATTAAAACCTGGAGTGGACCATGTTCTAAAAGGTTCATTTCACAACAGGGCTCACAATCTCTCCCCAGTAGTCAGGTTTGTAGGAGGTTTAAAGCAATGCCTGTGTTGCATGGGAAGGCTGATGGAGTCCCAGCCTCCCAGGAGAGCATTGGCCTCTTTTCTGCCTGAGAGAAAGTACCCAGTAAAATCTGATGCCAACGCTTCCTAAGATGTGGGAAATAGTGAACCTGAAAGATTTTGCTTTTAACCTTTAAATATCAAAGGGTCAAAATCTAGTCTTTGATCCAGGTGAATTTTGCCTACAGTCAAGGAATAAATTAATGCCTATGTAATTATCTATTATTTGCTTTTTTTGCCTGTTTCATTTCTCTCCCATACAATATTCCTTTTAGCATCTTTTCTCTTTTCAGTTAAAAAATATTTCATTTTGATTTAATGTTGCTCAAGAAATGAACACGAATATGTTCATAAAATTGCAGGCACCAACCTAATTGCAAGACAAAACTCTCTAGTTTGAATTTCCAGATCTGTATCTATCAAAGAAGAAAAAAAAAAAAGCATAGCATTGATAGGAAATATTATTTACTTTATTTCAGCATTTTTTCAACACTGAAATCAAACAAAAATTGCTCACGTGAAAGCAGATGAATTTTAAACCCACAGTGGCTTAACAACATTGCACAAACAATTGCATTTATCAGAAATACATAGAAAGACATTTTAAAATTTAATCACCTGTTCTCCTTTTCTCTGAAAAAAATTAAGTATCTGGCAATCAAATGCAAACAACAGCTCAACAAAAACTAAACTCTTTCTTTTATGATCACTGAGACAGCCTCTGCAGAGGAGAAGTCGGGTCCAGGCTGGTATCCACATCATCTCTACTTAGTCCTGTTAGACACCTTCCCTTGGATTCACCCCCTGTGAGCCACCAGGGACTATTGACAGTAGAAGATTAAATGCACTGTGATGTGAGAGGCCACCTGGTACAAAATAGCCCACATCCATTCTCCTAATCCTCCATCCCTCCCAAAATGCTTGTTGGGAACAGTCCTTGGCCAGTGTTAACACCTGAGCTGTGTCCAGGGATGGCTAGGGAGAGTCGTGCTTGACCCAACCGAGAATCATGCCAGGGACTGCTCTAACAATTAACAATCCGGAAAATTGAGCTCCAGCACCTGGGGACGTTCCCTGGCACTGTTTCCTTTCCTGCATGTGGCCACACAGGCCAAACTGATTTGATAAAATAGCAGTATGATGACACTTTCTGTGTAGAGTTGCACATTGAAATGCATGACAGCAAACACTTTGAACATGCCGGCCAAAATGTTATATTGAAGATTTGCGAATCAGCTAATAAGTGTCATGATCTTTTTTAAAAGAGAGCCTAAAATTTGCTAAAAAGGGAGTCAGATCCCCAAGCTGAAGGGAAGTCAAGATAATACTGAAGTGGCTTGTTCACGAAAAGCTATCACTTCATTTTCCACAGTGATCTTGCCAACATAAGGCTTCATGGAAGGAATGCAAAACAACCATGCGAAGCTCAAAGAAAAAAGTGCATTTTTAGTCAAGGACAAAATAATCATGTCATTTTGAGATGTGACAGGCCAGCGTACGTAGCTTTGATCTAGCGTAACTACCTGGCGCTTTCTGTGATCAGGATGCCCACAGCTGTAATCTAATGTGATCTGGAGCTTACTCACTGATCACAGCTGTGTAATTTCAGGTAACATGCTTCCCTTGTTTAGTTTTGTTTAACATTGTTAAACATATAGTCAGACCATCTGCACAGTATTTTTTTAAATTGGAAATTACAACCATAACTTGCTTTTTATATATCAATAAACTAAATAGCAAAATTTCAAAGGGATCCTTCTCTACCAAACACTGAAGCAGAATGTTTGTCCCACGCCACACCATTGCCTAATTGCACACTAATTGGACAAACGTGATTAAATATTTCAAGATCTTTACTAATTGCCTCTATTTTAGCTTTAAAATTTGCTTGCCACCAACAAATTTAATGACACTGGTGTCTAGTCATCAGCAAAAAGCCCAAGAGTTGCTCTTTAAAATGTACCTAGTCAGAATATTTACTGATTGTGCATTGTTGTTTCCAATGTAGCTTAATTAGAAATCCAATCAGTTCTCTAAGTCTAATTATACTTGATTTGTAGATTCAGACTATGATACATAATGAAGCTAAGCAGCTAACAGTAAACGTGCTTGAAATGTAACAATAAGAGAAATATTTTTAATGCATGCCTTATTATCATTTTAGAAACTCCAAGTAATATATGAGATCAAACACAAAGGGAAATACAGAGATTTATGACTCAATAGATTTTATAAAAAGCCCGTGTTTTATCCTGCATCAATGTAACTGGTGTATGTTTAGTGTTTAAAAATATTTCCTTTGTTTGTTTACTTATTTGTTTGGACAAAATAGCAGCATATATTTTGTGGATACTTTGATGTCTGTACTTGATTGCATGTATCTTAGACAGCTATTTTTGCCCTATATTTTAAATGGCATTGTGTATCAGAAGTTGGAAGCTGGGTTTCTAAGGCAGCAGTTCCCTTTATCTAAGTCCCTACATCTTCAATGCACCCTTAATTTACTCTTCTTCACGAGAAATATCCTTTAGAGGCCAAGGGCCAGATGTTTCTTTTTATTCCACACTGTGCAGGGAAACACATCTGCTCTACTGTTATTTTTTACCTCAGTCCTACAATCTGAACGTTGCAGCTGCATCCTTACACCCGTGTTGTAGGATCAAATTAATAGTGTGTCGCTTTTTGTGGGCAAGGCAATGTCCTCCTATTAGTATTTTTGTGTAGTAGCAAACATTTTGATCATGCTTAAGTAATGAGTACCACAAATATTTTCTAAAGCACAGACAGAGCTTGAGGAAGCAGAGGAGGAGGAAGGAAGTCCATCAATGATTCACCCCAAACCCATAGTTGCTTCCCTGTGTTTCCATGAGAGGAATCAACAGGCAGCCACATTTTACTAATTAGTAAACCGTAGAGTTACCCAGGGGCTTTTCAGAAATCAGCATTTTTCATAGCTACCTCTTTAGCTTGTTATCCTTAAAAGTTGTCTATTGCAGTCTTCCTGGGGACCACTTTTTACTCCTAAAGGGTTTACTAAAGGATTCAAAGCTTGCTGCTTGGGAACTTCAGCTTGCTGTAAAAAACACCCTTTCTCCACCAGAAAACTTTTAGGAGTCTGCAGAATAGAAACAGTTAAAAAACACCTCTAAACTTGTGACAGAAAGCATTATGAACCCAGACTCCGTGTGAGGAGAGGAGGAGCAAGGCAGGTAGCAATCACCTTCAGCAGCCTTGGGGCAGGGTATTATGGAGGCTGCAGCAGAAGGAAATTCAGGCACCCTGACCCTTTCCTTTTATGAATGGACTCCTGGGGGCTTTATGCAGCTATGGATTTCCTTGCCTTGCCTTTTTCTTTCTAAATCTCTTCTTAAAGCAAAAACCAGCCTTTTGCAGCAAAGAAAAAGTATAAC
The DNA here is from genome assembly GCF_017976375.1 of Cuculus canorus. Classification (NCBI taxonomy): domain Eukaryota; kingdom Metazoa; phylum Chordata; class Aves; order Cuculiformes; family Cuculidae; genus Cuculus; species Cuculus canorus. The sequence continues at coordinate 96,482,619 of NC_071402.1, forward strand.
CGACCAGAGAGTCTTTGTGTGGTGCCTACAGAAGACAAATGTTGAGAGTTCACTCTGCTAATTGCTGCAGCTCTAGAAGAAGCTAATTAATAAAGCAGTTCATGAATAAAAGCTGTTCACCAAGTTGTGGCAACGCCACTGAGAATATGAAGGATGAGGAAAGGGAGGAAGGGAAGAAGTAAAAAATAAGGAAGTAAACAGTGAAGTCAAAGTTAACTTCTGCTCAGTAAGAAATCAGTGCATAAAGTAAGAAGTCACCGAGAAAAAAAATGAAAAAAAGTTCTTAGTGAAGCTGCATGTCTTAGCTATGGTCACTGCAGTCATGCTGCCACATGGAATCACGGTTTTAAGCATGTAGGATGCCACCCTAATGGGCTAAGCCACCATGGCAGATCTCAGCTCACTAGAATCTCGGTCAGCTGTGGAGCCACAAGCTGGCCAGAGAGACAGCCCAGCCTTTCCCATGGCCCCTCAGCTCTGTTCCTGGTGGCTGAACGGCCTGGCTATGCTATGCTGACCGTCTGCTGCTGGGTTTTGGGGTCTCTGTTGGGAAGTACATTGAAAGGCTTTGCCTGGTGGCGGTATGACCTGCTGGATGCAGTGTGAAAGAAGCTGGCGGGTGATGTCGGCTTTCAAGCTGGCTTCCTCCCTGGCCTCCCTGGCACCAGGGTATGGCCTTGGTGCTTTCTGTCCAAAATCCAATACTTGCCAGCTTCCCAGAGCACTTGAGCTCTGTAGATGAAGAGCACTGAGCAGCAGCTGGCAATTATTTTCAGGCTTCCAGCATATTTTGTATCACATTTAATGAGATAAGTTTTAAACTATTTTTTTTAAAAGTAACCACTGCAACACTGTCCTTTAAAAAACAAAACCCGTGGTTAAGAATGCGGCTCTGCTTTAACAGCAATGTTTCAAGTATTTTTCTATGTTATTCTACTTTATTTATTGAGTTCAAGAGGTGAATTGCCCCTCCCTTCTCTTTTCTTCTCTGCCCTTAAAATCGACAGCAGCAAAGACAAAATTTTAAAAAAATAGCAAAATAAAGTATTTCAGACACATTCCCCACACTAACTAATGTTCAATATTTTATCTTTCTTTACCTTTTTTTTTTTCATCTGTGTGCAATCAGCCTTGAAAATTTCCTTTGCCTTCAATTCTTTTACCTTTGATGGTATTCAGATTGCAGGCTCTGCCTTGGCCCCTCATGCCACACAGTCTTCTATTTATGTTATTAGAATGCAGCACTTGTTTACCCTGTTTACAGGGTATTGCTTTTATTGATTAATGTCTCAGACTCAAGTAAAATGCTAATCACACAGGGAAAAAATGGCAAAAATCTCAATACACTGATCTGTAGTGCTTGGCATTGGAAGTAGCTCACTAACATAGCTCTGATTTAAGCTTCAAATTGGAAGCAGCTGCATCCCACTAATGCGGTGAGTGAAAACCTGGACCTCTTTGGCCAAGGTGCACAACATGTTCCCATTTGTGTTCACATCATGGGGCATGTGAGTCACAGAGAAGAAAGGCTAGAAAAATTGTATAGCGAGCTTAACTTGCCTAGAACTATGATTTTAGAGCTGTTTATATTTATCTATTTTCTGCCAAAATGGTGGCTGCCATATATTCCCTTCTTAGGACAAGCCTGACATACGTGCGTGTGTGTTCTGGCAGCCATGACAATAAATAGCAAGCTGGCTTGGAAAAAAAAAAAAAATCAAACCCAGAAACACAAACCTAAAGAAACATAAAATCACTCTTTGCACATGCAACACCAGGAGGTGACTGAAATCTGTTATGTTTCTTCTGCAATGCCAGCCACCGAGTGTGTAAAAAGGAGTATGACTAGCTCGAGGTCTCTGGGCAGCGAGAGCAAGACTGAATTTTGTTGCATCAGGGGTGATAAAGTTTCCTTCACTGCCCCGAAGAGTCTTTCCATTATCATTTCTGTGAGGAGCACTTTCACATTCCCTTCGCCCCTTCCTAAGCAAGAACACCAACAGTGAGACAATCTCTGACACGCAAGCAAATCACAGGCAAAGAAAGTATGAATGTGACCAAGAGCTGCCCCTTACCCACTTCCAGCTGGGGAAGCAGCAAACACTCCAGCTTCCATCTCACAAAGAAGCGTTTCTGCACACACCTTTATTTTCCTCACAAGAGGCCCACAAGAAGCTGACAAGACCGACTGCATGTGCAGTGCTGATGTGTCAGTCTCTGCAGGTTCAGGGCAGGTGTGATTGAGGCTGCAGCTATGGTAAGCTCTGAAATGTATTTCAAATCTGTCCTTCTCCTCCGCATGTGCTTGCAGCAGGTGCTCAACTGGGAATAAATGCTCAAATTATATATACTTCAGTGGGACATAAGCAAGAGCTTCAACTCAAACGTGGGTGTATGTCCTAACTTAAACAGTGATGCTTCCCTGAAGCAGGATGCAAACTGTGACCCACATAAACAGCATAACACATTTAATCATCAAAAAATCCTCCTTGCTTGTGCAGTATGATTGTGAGCAGATTTCCTCTCAAAAATCTTCATATGTAACCTGTATATCCTGTAGGGAAAAAAAGCTAAGACAACTTTAGAAAGTGTTCAGAGACTGGAAGAGATTAATTGATGCTTTTAGTTTTCTCCAAACCCAAAAGTATTTTATACTTTTCCCATTACACACTCTTTCCCCATCTCCTTTTCCTCTTATTAATAAGGTCTGGTCCTTTTTAACATGCAACAAGAGCCTAATGAGCCATACAGGCTTCTGTAATTTCTTCACTGTTGAAAATGCTTGACACTAATCTATGCCATTTATACTAATAAGAGGTGCATCAGCTGATATTCGGTGCAATGAAAACATTTTAAATGTACTTTATTGAATTGCAGGTAAAAATTTCTGACAAAGTTTACTCTGCTGAGGAAATGGAAGCCCTGCAAGTGTCACAGAGCTGTTTGCATTGCACAGTACACACAGCTGAAAAAAAATCTGATGCCAAATGATATGTTAGCTTTATATTTTATGTAAACATGTCAAAAAGATAACTGCAAGAAAACCATATCCTCTGTTTTTTTCTGTGCACCATGTTTACAGTTTACGTTAATAATGAAGTACTGACCTAAAATATGATGTCACTTCTTATACTAAGTGGACATTAATTAATGCTAAATTGCAGGAGAACTCATCAGGAGTTTATGCTTTACATATGTATACATACCACAACAATTCAGCATGATTAATGATGTTCCAGTGAATAGCCAGCATTTACATGTGGAAAAACAGAGGGAAGGGGAAATGCGTTCCTTAGAATTATTTTTTTCCTCTGTTCGTAGTTCTGAACTTCACATGCGCATTTCTCCACTATCTCCTTTACAGCACTTAACTCTGATAAAGCTCCGCTAATTCCAGTTGCAGGAGTGCTGGTGTAGCTATGATAGATTGAAGGATGTAAGTGAGGCAAGGTTCATTGGGAGGGGCAGTATCTCTTACCGAAGCAGCAGATGCAGCTGGAAAAAGCAGACAAGCTTTTGGGCATACAATCTTTTTCTGAGATTTGAAGCAAAGTCTGCAAAAGGCTTTCCATGTCAGACTTGAAGGAAGGCTTTGTGCCTGAAACTTTCCAGTTAAATCAGTCACTCTAATGAAAACCACTCACTTTCCTTTCAAATCTCTCTTTATACGTGTATTTTAGAAGGGCAGAAAGTATTATCATCTCTGCTTCAAAGATACTGAAAAAGAGAAGTTGGGATGGACTGGGCTGAAACAAGACATGCTGGCTGCCCAAGCAAGAGAAGCCCAGCTTCCTTCTTCTGCCTGCTCTGCTGCCTGCTGCATGAAGACAAAAATATCCAAGAAATGGGACTGCAATGATTCACACTTCTGAAGATGTGCACCAGGCACATAGTTACCCTGTGGTTTTGGAAATATGAATTCATACCTCCAATTTAATAGGAAATATGCGCGCACACTGTGGTATCCTATTTAAGCATCCTCCTATCTGCCAAGCATGGAAAATAGTGCTGGTCACTCTCCAGAGTCTGTGAACTCACTGTTTTTGAGGAAGAAGGAATAAAGGAGAAGAAGAGCAAGCCTAGGAGGATGGATATGACATTAAAATCCCCCAACCACTTGGCTCCGGGGTATGTAGAGATAGTGTGTGACCAGTAGCCCTTTGCAGCATATAGACCAGGTGGTCCAGCTAGAGGGAATGCCCTAGGGTGATCTTCAGCTGGATTTAGAAACTAGATGGAAGATATTCTCATCTGAGCAGTATGTGACCAAGGTGTCCCCAATTTAAGCAAGCCCTGTCTAGATATCACCTCTTCCAAGCACACTGCTATCCTCCAAGTTTCTCTGTTTGCCAACATGCCTATCTTCGTCAAGCGAGGTGTGAAGAGCTATCCCAACACCAGCGTCAAGGACATATCTAAAGGCATGTCCCCTGCACTGACCTGCAAGGAGAGCTTTGAAACTCACTGTCTGTGAAGTAAGGAGGCTTGATGAGGTGCCTTGTGTTTTCAACAGAAGTAAGAAAAAGTCACCATTATACTGAATAAGGTCTCTGGCATCTCCAGGCCAGATTTCCTTTCCAATAGCACCTGCAGTTTTACAGGAAGCTGTGTAAAGCACTGTAGTGGACAGGTGCAGGGTCTACTGCTGAAATGTGTTTCTGAGCACTAAAGAAGCAGTGTCGCTCAAATCACAAGTGTAGATGTTCTTCAGGAATATCTTCCACCTCAGATGGGAACCCTGGGGACGTTCTCAATTTCCACCCATGGGACTAAACCTCACTCAGGTCTTGTATATTCTTCCTTCAGAGAGGTCCTGGGGATGAGAACTTCAAGAACTTACTATGCTGTAGGAAAAGGCTTTAGCTCTAGTCTTTGTAATCATAGGGTCTTTTTACAAAACCAAGCATACTCATGTTTGTAATTTCTGGAGCAGTGTTGATAGCAGCATTTTTTTTTCCCACCTTCTTTGTTGTTCTGTGACCATGCCCTCCTCTTGTGCTCATTTTCTCTAAAAGGTAACCATCATAACCACGGCAATCATCTTCCTCTGAAAAAGTCTAGATGCACTTTTTATTTTTAATTAAATATTTTTATAACACATTTTCAATAATTTTAAAACATAAAATTTATTTTTATGTGTGTCTCAGTCTGGAGGAAGGGTGGCATCATCCAGTGGAGTTCAAGAAAACACAGTTAAATTGTAAGGTCTGCATTATTGTTTCTTTCTGCCCTTTGTACTTTACACCTTGAGATTTTTACCTCAGACTCCCCTCAAAACAGCAGTCAGATCTTTTTCCTCGCTTATCGAGGCTAATTTAGAACCCTTCAATGCACAGGAGTAGTTTAAATATTTCTTTTAAAATATATTGTTTGGGAATCATTAAAACTGGATTTTGTGTACTACTGACCTGCCTTTTTGCCCTGTCCCCTCTGAAATTGTCCACTTTCTCCCTCGTCTAGATGGTAGCCGGTGATTCCTCACTTGCTCCTTTCTCCATCTCCACTGTTCTGGCTGTCTGAGTATCCTAGATCATACCTAAGAGACCAGCTGTGTTCCAAGTTCCTCCCTGGTGCCAGCACTATGTGAATACACAGCAAGGGTGGCCCTGCATGCTTGTATTGCTTAGCCAGATCTACATGGCCAATGTCCCCCAGTGCCGAGGCCACAGGTGAGGCAGCAGCCTTGGGAGAGGGCTGGGCATCCTCTTTGCCAGCAGCACTGGCTCATGTGGGCCAGCTCGGAGCAGGCTTGTGGCTACCCACACCTAACCCGTGACCCACTGAATCAGACAAAAGGATAATAACAAATGAAGGCAAGCAGCCTAACAGGCAGGAAATTCAGCTCACTGCTTGTTATAGCGCTCTCCAAATTGCTGATATTTTCCACTTGGCACCTTCCCTTAAATATTCAGTGTAGGTCAGGGTAATCTGTGTTGTAATGATCCCTCTCCCATTGCATGCTTCTCCTGACATTGCTGTAATAATCCTGCTACTTTGCCTTCACTGAGAAAATGGTTCTGCAGCCCCTCTTTCCTTCCTCAAATTCAGAGAAATACCATTTGATTTATCCTCTCAGTGTTTGTAGTGCCAAGGGCAGATTGAATTCTGGGCTGTCTAGATCTGTAACTCATCCCCCGGACAATTACTGGACATACACATCCCAGCACTGCTCTCCTCTTAACCTTCACCAGACTAAGTGTGTTAACTCCCCAAAGATTATCAGGCTGTCTGAAGGTGTGATTGAAATGAGTTTTGCTCCTCTCGAGAAGTCAGTGCCCTAGCCTACTAAATCACCATCTCTGATCTCGAGCACTTAAGCAAAAACAAACAAAATAATCTTCCAGGAAACGCTAATAGCACAATGTCAATACTCACATCATGTGTGTCAACTGCCCTATTAATTATTATCATTACCTGCCTTCATAAATTGAATGCAACTGCAGTTCTAGCACTGTGGGAAACCAGCATTAATTGGGGAAGAGCCTACAGAAGCGCCTTTGTGTATTCGCATGTTTCTCCTCCCACCCTGCGTCCACATACACACAAAGTATCTTCCCTAGTAGCTTCTTTTGCAAATGTTGCTCTATATTCTCAGCCTGTTGTTCAAATATATGCAAACATACACTCTGCGAGGATACATCTTATGCCCTGCGTCTTGACATTTTCCGACAGATGTTGGCTAATGCAGTTGTAGAAGGTTCACTGTGGATGCAGTGAGCCCAATAAATCTTCCTCTTAAATGCAGACACTCCACCATCCCAGCATCTTATACCTATAATACATTTTAATTACTTGGCTATTCAAATTATACTAAACTAGATCTGCACGGAGCTGCATCACGGATTTCTCAATTTACATTTAATCCACCACAAACAAAATAAAAAATAAAAAGGCAAGCGCACTTTTTATTGGAACTTGCAGGAGCTACTGAAGTCTGATACCTTTAAAATTATTAAGTGACAAAGATTACTAGCACTAAGGTTCTACTTTGCTTCCCCATTAGCTATTTAGGTGACAGCTGCTGTATTACACATAAAGATGAACCATTCCTTGAGGGATGATAGTGGTTCCGCTGTGACACTACTGGCATAAAGCATTATCAGACCATAGCTGTGCTTAGAGCCATCACAGTCTCCTAGGCACCTATCAGTACCCTCATTATCTGCATCACAGAGTGTCTAGAAAGAACACTGCCAGGCTTCACAGCTTTGCAGCTCATTTGAGAAGTGGAAATTAAACGTCCCAGGAGAAAAAACAGGCACATTGTAACAGCACCAGTGCTGTACACCAATAACATGTTGACTGCTGTTGCACTGACTTCTGTCTCATTAATTTAATAGGCTCCTGGACTGGGGATGAGAAAGTGGAGAAGCAGCCTTTACAAGCAGATTACTGAGCAGGGCTCTCTGCGCTGATTGTGAATCCGGATCAGAGTGAAAACTTACACTAAGCAATGCCACATTTCAGATACCCGCCCTGACTTCTACAGCTGCTGTGTGGTGAAATTAAGCAGAGAGAGTCTCTGGGACAGCAGCAAAATTAGCTCATCACATACGTAATCTGTGCTTAGATTATCCATAACCCCTGTGGGAAGGAAAAGAAAGCAGCACAGGTGCCTTTGCAGGCAGTAGATGTAGCTGCATGCCTGTGAAGGCATTGATATGACTATGTTAAACGGAGACAACTGCATTCAGAATAGATTGTGTTAGCCGAAGCAATAAGCAGTCCTGTGGCAGCACAATGCAGCTTTACTCTTCAAAAGGAGGGATTTGCTTTCTTCCTCTGAAAAAAGTAAAATTCACTCATGTGGTGATATCCAGCAAAAAGCATAGTCCTCGCTGAAGCTTCTGTAGGACTGGAGTGGAGCGTACATCTCCTGATGGCCCAGGGGTGACTTGCTCCCACAATCAATACCTTTGAACAGCTCTCACTTATGCTGAATTCAATGAGCACATGCCAGGAAATTAAAAAGGATGTGGGTTTCTATTATATTCCCCTGCCAGATTTTACTTGCAAGAGCACCTGAAGGAATTTGGAGATTTTAAAATTTTCTGTTACATTTCAATTACTTACTGCAGGTGATTTTGGGCATTTCTGTACATTTGTGTTTATAAGGACAGTATAGGGGCTGTCAAGGGAAGCAGGACTGGTCTAGAAATGCATACATTTAGAGAGACGTTCATTGAAGTGACCTGTGTGCCAACAGTATGCTTGGGTATTTGTGTACATCTATATCCTCACTCTCTCTGTTTGTGTAGATGGGTGATAAAGGAGAAGATAGAAGGTGAACTTATCTTTGCAGTCTCTGTAAAGCCACTTTACTCATCATATAGGACCTGAATTTCCCAGACTCCAAAATCTGAGATATGGGACAGAAAAAGAAGCCTACATTACATATATGTATAATATTATATATTATGTCTTTATCTTGGCATTCAGTAATGCAGATTTTTTTTCTGGATCATACAACAAAAATGCAGAAGCTGGTTTATCTAGAATCATATACAAACCAGTGACAGCATGGAGAACATGTGTGAACCTTGTTTTGAAGGCCCTGTGGAAAATGCTGCCAAAGGAATTGCAATTCGTGGGGCCTATTAAAAAAATACATGCACACAGATGGTCTTGCTTCCTAAACACATCCTCAACCCTTGGAAATGTCATGGGTCTCTGGGTCTATACACTTTCTTGTGAATTCCATAGCCAGTTATAAGGGAAGTTTCCTTAAGTGTCTCACCTAACGTCATCCAAATAAATACATTGAGATTTTTGAAACCGTGGAAATGAATAGGGATAAATATCCCAGGAAAACCTTTCCAGATCTTTTCACCAATGACTGATGCCTAGGAAGATTTCACAGAAGTTGACAGCAATCATAGACATTACTCCAGCTGCTTCTACGTTGTTTCTATGTTTATCATTTGGGATTATATTCCCCAGATGTCCTTGTACAAGGACAAGGTTCTTAAGGTTTTGAGCAGCAGTTAGGGCTGGAAGACCGGAAACGTTGGAATTATCCAGTCATTAAAAAAAAGCTTACAGCTGCTTGTCTTGTGTTTAAACACCTAAAATCAGTTTTTAAAGCCTTGGTTCTGACCATGACATAGCCCAGCAGGTCATACTGTCAAATAACATTTCTAGCACGCATTGGGAGAATTGACGAGGCTGTGGAGGGTTTGAAGCTTATCCTCTGCCCAAGGGCAGTGGATGCCTTACCCTTTATTATTCAACAACGCATGGACAAAATAGGTATATATAAAGTTTTATCTGAATGTGTCATGATGTGCTCACTCACATAAGAACACATATAGTAATATCCTGGGTACGTAGAAGATGATGTGTTCCATGGTATCAGAAACAAGTACTTAATGTAATAGCCAAGGGACCTATATGAGGGGATTTCCTTCAAAATCACATGACACACTTTGCCTTGGTGCTGATTACTGTCTTAAACTGTCAGCCTGGTTTGTTTTTTAAACCACCTCTGGATGAAGGTAAGTATATAGTTCCTATGTAGCTGCTGCAAATTCTCATGCATGGGAGTAGGAATATAATATGTTTCCATAAATATATGTTCACGAATGCACCTCTCCTTTATTTAGATATGGAATAAAAATCCCCCTCTTTTTCCATATTGGTCTTTTTTTTTTTTTTTTTTTTTTTTGTTTTCATTGGTTAAGGAAGACTTTTTTAGACTCAAACAGACGCAAGAAATTGTGTGAACTGTGTGTGACATCAGGGCAACGGGACAATAGTGAGACCTACACTTTGTTGCTGTGTGAGTGACTTGCAGTTCAGAAAACCTTTTACCATGAAGGTCTGCATTTTAAGTCTTACAAAACGTTTTTACTTAGATGTACCCAATCAAGAGAAAGATTTGGCTGCAAGAAACCTGGATAAGCCTCAATCCAGATAATACAGCAGAAATCCCTTTGACCTTTGAAAAAGATCAAAGCAGCTGAGGTACCTGTAGGGACACAGGAGCGGAAGACATCACTTCGGTCATTGAGTTCAATCCCTCACAGCCACGAGCGAGCTGAATTTCATAGCGCTCTGGGATCTAGGAGCATTTCACAGGTCTGGGAACAAGATATTGTCTCCCGTTGGTGACGCCTGCTTCCAATGCAAATAAAACCTCAGGGCAGCAGGACCTCAGGCTCCCCAGCACTACTGGCAACTCCCCGGTCCGGTTTGCAGCCCTGACACTCAATGCTACGCCCATCTGTCCCTACAGCATAGATTGCCTCTGCCACACTGATGCCACCCCTACATAGGAGACCACAAGCCATGTCCTCAGGTAATAATCTCGGTTTGCTCCTAAGGCCTTGAGTAGCTTTATCCTGCTGAAGCATCATCTTTCGCTCCCCTTAGCGGGGCAAGTCAAATGCATCTGCTGCTAACCCAGCCGGCTTGCACAGGACCTGTAGGGGTAGTTTCTCAGTTGCAAAACACCAGAGGGACAAACCCTACCTCATTGCCTATTGACTGTAAGATAGAGAACGGAAAATTATTTTTATTCCCATTAGGAATCTGGGAAAGCTTGTAAGTCCAGTAACCAGTGTTGCACCTTTGTGGACCTGTTGCACCTTTGTGTTTTAAAGTTAAGCAAAGGAACATGAGCTGGGGAAAGGAAGAGGTTTGTGAAAAAACAGTCTTTTTGCCAGATCCAGGGAAACAACCTTGTTCTAAACCCATAAGTGTGGATGTTGGAATAATAATGTGAAATTGCCAATAGATGGTCCTCTTTCAATCCAAAATATGGCAAGAAACACTTGTATTAACCTATGCAGTGTTACCTTATATTCATATCTCGTTTTACTTTGGCATATCTATCCTCCCATCAGACAGTTTTTGACAACACACCCTGAGGCAACCATAGGTGTAACACTGTGGCAACCATAGGTGTAGCACTGTCAAGGAATCTGTGCTCTTGTGGTGGATGAAGGTGCCTCGATCAAGTGTATAGGCTAAGGGTCTCATTGGACATATCTCTGCAGCTTTCAGACCATGCCTGTATTTGGACACCAATGTCCCCTAACCATTCGGTGGAACTGGTTAATTCATTGAGCTCTTAGTTTATGGCTTTTCATTGGAAGAACTGATTCATTTAAAGCAGGGGCACGGACACTTGTTTTCTCTGCCATCATTTCAAACTCCAGGTCAGAAGGCTTAAGGATTTTGGAAAGAGGGGATAAACATTTATGTAAGTTTAATTTATTCCTGTGTGCTGTCAAGATATGCAATGTGGCTTTCACTAATAGCTGGCATCTGATTGGAAGTGCACAAGCACTGCTGCAGACCAGTACTCACTGATTTAGGTGGTGATATGAAAGATTTACACAAGCATAACTGAAGGATTCTTTTTTATTTTGAAACTGTACTGGGTCAAACCCTGGAAGAAAACATATAGGGATTAATATGAACTTATCACCCCTCCATTAATTTCCGGTGACAGACCCATTTCTTTCTTTTCCAGGTTGCTATTGTTCCCAAGGTAGTAAGTTAAAAGAGCCATCTCTGCTCATCTCAGAGGTAAATGAAATCATGTCTTCTTCACTCTTTAGGACCCCAAGGAAATGGTTGATTATTTTGACCACATTATCCAAGAAGACCATAGAAATTCTGAAAGAAATTGAAATTGAGAATAATCTGGGCAATTTGTATATATATGGACTGCACTTTGCCCGCCTAACCAACTAGAATATATCCTGCCTAACCAACCTGTTCTGAGTGCAAGCTCCATTTTGCAAGGCTTGCAGTAGAAGGAGAACATTTTCTTTACTTGTTTTTGCTTTTGACTATGTTACCTGGAGCCCTTTAATTTTAATTAATTAAAAAATTAATTTTTATCTCCTTGCCCCCAAAATGGCTCTCTCTTTGAAGAATTTCTGCTACATGAATTATGATCTCTGCTGTGAGAGTTAATTATTTTGTCAGTTTATAGTGGTATTCTTATTAATACTAATTGACTTATTTAGAAATACGTATTAAACTTATGCTTTAAAAACGAAATAAAACAAAACAAAACTATGTACAACTCTTTCGGGAATGGGAAGAAAACATAAAAAGCCAACAAACTTTGCAGTCACCTCTCGAATGCTGGATTCTTCCAGACTCACAGCTGCTCGAATGCCTTCTGCCAGCTGAGTGAAGAGTTTGATGTGATAACAAAAGAGCTTCCCTGGAAAAGCCAAAAATACGTCTCTAGCGCAGCAGTTGACCAGCTCAGCAGCACGGGTCACTGCAAGCACAAACTGCCTGTTTCTCTATTCATTTCTCTAGCTCCCGACTAAATGCTGAGTCAAGTTTAAGGGCACAGACCATATTCAGACCATTCATCATGAGTGCTGCAACCATTTGTGTCCCTTGATTTTGCAGGAAACCCTGGGAAACAGATACCCTGGGTCACTTATAACTCTCTTGAAATTAAACACGGCAGGGACTGCAAAATATGAGTGCTTAGAGTCACTGTAGAGGGCTTCTGCATATGGTCCTACATCCTGTTAAGGATCTTTGGTGGCCTGAGGCTCAGGGACCTCTTTTTGCAGGGATGCTGTCTCTGGCTGCATTCCCACAAGTAACAGCAACCGAGATCTTATTTTGTTGAGGTTCAAGACCTGAACATGCACCCTCAGTTCTGCTTTCCCCGTGCTGTGTCAGCCAGCATTTATGAGAGATATTGGGAAGAGCATCTTGATTGACATCCCCTCAGGGAAGGAGAGGGGAGAACCGTATGGTATTGGTGGTGAGTCATGCTGCTCAGATATCTTCCCCTCCTAAGACACTAAAGATACCTCGGCAATGTCAGCTGAGGCTGAATGAAATTTCAGGATGATGACAAGAATGATTTTAAGCCTTCAACACTGGCCGAATGTGTGAACTTTTCAAGCAATCTAGAGAAGAAGCGATGGGAAGGGCAGTGCCTTTAAGGGACTGTCCCTGCTCCCAGTCCTATGCCTCTCCCATCACGCTCCCACGCCAGGAGCGAAGTCTGCAGAGACAGCACAGGGCACACAAAGGAGATCCACACAGAGGATAAAAAGAGCTGCAGGATGGATTGTAAAAGAAAATTATGCCCCAATAATAGAGAAACACGCAGGCCTTTCTCTTGGTTCACAGGCTGCAGTGCTCTAATATTATTAACCTGATTTATTTCAAGGAAAGGGTCATTTTATGAAGCAACTGTGTCTAAACTTTGTTCAGATAAAAGGCTGTTAACAAAAGACAGGATTTGAGAAAATAAGCAAAACTCAGGCTGTGCACTCAGTAAGCACATTTTCTAGTTTTCAGTCAAGAAGTCATTGGCAGCGTCAGTGCTTGAAAACTGCATGGCTCAGACATTTCTAAACCCTTTTAATCCATCACAAAGGGATCCCTTGATTGTTGCTTTGTTTTTCTGCTGCTGCCCTACAGTATGGCTGCCAGTGTATATTCCTGATAAGCAATGAGCTGTGCAGATGCTGCTAGGTTTCTCTGCCTTCAGACCCCACAACCTGCCAATGCCTGTGTGAGTGACACAATAATGTGTCACAAACAACCAGGAGAGGTGCTACTCAGTCCTCCCCCTGTAGTCCACGGAACTTAAAAGAATACAAGATTAATTTCCCCAGGCTGTGTGGTGCCACCCAAAAAAGTCACTATCGCAATAAGTGGGAAGTTCTGCTTAAAACCCAAGGACACAATGAAGCTCCTGCAGTATTAATGCCATTTTAATTCCCATGGATTCAGTATCTGGCATTACTAATGCAATTAATGGCGATAAAAGAGAGAGCACCAGCTCTGTGTGTCTGAATATATACTTCAATATAAAATCCTTCCTGAGAGGTATGGGTCTCTCTTCTTCTATGACTGAAATCCCAGCACAGCCTGTCCTGCTGAAAAAAAGCATCACAAAAGTCTTAGGAACATATTCAAAATGATCAGGAGGAAAAAGAGTGGAGCAGGTACAGGGAGGGTCTCAGTACAGCAACAAAGAGACCACCTGAGTAAAACAGCATGTGAATCCCCCGAGAGAATACAGACCATACCATATACAAGTCCCTCCTGGACCAAGACACCAGGGAAACAAAGAGGATGTCACTATTTCCAGCAAGTGGAGCAATGATCTCTTTTCACAGTTCTGCTTCACCTCAGCAACCCCTCTTAAATGCAGTGCATTAGGCAATGTCCCTATAAGGGTTTTGGAGGCTTGGGGGCCCAAGGGCTGGCAAAGCACATGCAGTGCCAGACATAATGTTAATAGAGAAAACATCTGAAGTGAGAGACTAGCATGATGGGAGCCCCATCAGGAATTCTGTTCACTTAAACCAAAAGAAGCACAGATAAAGGAGGGCTATTGCACTATCCCAGGTGCAAATCTTCACCAAGAGTCTGAGAAACTGAGGTTTTTTACTCAAAGCATCCACTTCCCTTGCTGCACCCTGACAGCAAGCACATACATATGCTCAGGGTGCTAAGGTTGCCATTTATTGCTGGCTGCAAAAAGTTGTACTTTTATCTGTAGGACACGAGCATCTGCAGAGGTTGACCATGAATGATTCTTTCCTTCCCCTCAGCTCTAGGAAGAGAGAGATTATGTTTTGAATTACAAATATATGTGGGTTTCTTCGAACTGTAGCTACACAAAGAGAGGAAAAGCAACAAGATGCTCAGTATGAACTAAAGTCCTTTCAAATATTACCCTGAGCCCTGGGACATGGCACATGCAGCACTGCTGCACTCATCTGAGCTGCAGGTCAGAGGACTGAGCAGGAATTGCAGCAGGGACACAGAAGCAGGAAGCAGAGCTGAAAGGCAGAGGAGGGGTAAATGAGAAAATGAAATGCGATCTGCTGATCTCTGACTATCCTAGTGAAACATGAATGGGCCCTGGATTAAGGAACATCTGTGCACGGTGAGAGCTGGGCGATACCAGGAATAAGTGCAGCAGAAAATATGAGAGTGAACACATGCCTTACATTCAAATTCCAAATGAAAAAACGTTTTCATGTGGCTATTTTAATATTATTTATTAAATCTCCAACATTAGCAATGTGAAATAGCAACCTTATCAAATTTAAATAAGTAATAATGACCTCTTAAATTTCTAAATCGGAAAATATCAGTATCAAATATTTGTGAGATACATGAAATCCTTGCAAATATGTACTAGGGCCACTCACTGCAATACCTGTGATATCTTTTATGGACATTGCTTCTTTGTTTGATTTCCCACTGGCATTTTCACAGCTCTGCTCTGGCCACCTCTCCCCTGCAACTACTCCTTCTGCAGCACCATTATTTCCACCCAACGTGAAGCACCAGACACCAAAATACCACAGAGGTGCCCAGGTGTGTACAGCTTGTCCCTGGATGACGTCTCATCAGAGATGAAGGAAAAGAAGGGTAGCTGGTGAGGAGGGTGGCAGAAAACCTGAAATGTTGTAACAATCCCATACAACTTTCTGAATGACTGCAGAGCAAAACACCAGATTTAGGAATAACAGATGATCTTTGCATTTTCTTTACTAACCATCAGCCTCCGTCTGATGTCCTAGTCCCTCTTTTGTCTTGAAATAGCAGGATGTATTAAAGAGGATGTAAAAACATTACCAGCATCACTACAAGAAGCACGCAGAGAAGCCAAAGAGTGTCAAACCCCAAACCTTTATCTTCTCTCACCTTCAAGTGCTCTTACCTTATTTTTCAGTTTGTCTGCTAAACATGTTTGACCTATTACAAATGCAAGCTCCTTGAGACAGGAGCTGCATCTTCTTCTATTACTCTTTTCTTTCAGAGACCCAGGATGAGGTGGTGTGCCTAATTAATATAAAGTCATGATGATATGAAACAGCACAATAAAAATATTTATATAAAGAAGACTTAGCAAAATAAAACCACTAAGACATAATATTTTCAACAGGACTTCTTTATTTGTTTTCAGAGGAATTTTCTGTACCATAATGTTTTCCCCAGCCTGACCAATGAGTATTGGATGGAATAAATTAGTGCATTAATTTCTCTTGGCAATAATTGGAGCAGCCTATGATCTTTCCAACACTCTAAGAATATTCCTGAAGTCAGAATGAGATTGTCACAGCCATGTTGCTCTGGTATGCCACTCCCTGCGCATCTCCAGGAAAAGCTACTAATCCACTTAAACAATTACCTTTCAGAGGAAGAAGCAGAGGACTTTGTATGAGGTTACCTAATGAAAGACACAGCCTGTGAAATAATTGAAAAGCTTGTGAAGCGAGGAAGTGGAATACAACTATTATCTGACATGTAGCAACAAAGAATAAAATTGTCACCAGACTGAAACTGCTCAGTATTTTTATTCGTGTCTGCACTGCAAAGTGGTTGAAGCCTAAAACTAATGAAGGAAATAATATGCAATTCATCATGGTGTAGAGAGAACGACAGACAAACATAACTCTTGACTCGTGTCACATCACTGCCTTTCAAACTTCTCTTTGCAGCAGCTTTCACGAAAGGACCATATTCTCTGTGCGATTTTACCAGCTCACTTCCATCCCATGAAAGAGCCATGTCCCAAGCCCTGCTCAGGCTGAGGACAGGAAATCCTATCTGCTTCTTACTGCTCGCCTTCAACATGCATACAAAATAAGGAAAGATAATCAGTAATCATTCCTGGCTTTAGGTTAATGGGGCATAATACTGGAGGCGAATAGCTAAGTTGCTGTTCCATGTACTGGGGACAGTACATACATACCACACTGTGCGTTCAGTGTGGACAGCTACTGTGCCTGGTAAGGGATGAAAGGACACGGGGAGAGCACTTACCTGTGCTGGGACCGCATCACCTCAGCCCAGCTTTCCTGGCTCACCCAGAGAAATGATCTCTCTGGGGGTAAAAAAAAAAACCTCTCACTCTTCAATGGCCACCATGGACTTTCCATCCCTGCTAGCAGGCAAAAGTTCCTTCTTCTATCTTCTTGTGTCCTGCATGTCACTGGGCAAGTACTGGAGGCAGGAGGCACTGCAACTAAGTCTGGGACTGACGTTGTTTCTGCATCATGCATAGGAGTGATGGAGGAGCAGCCTTTGCTGTGCCTGCCTCAGAACACTTGTTTTCCCTTTAACTAATGCCATTGCTGGTCTGCTGGGAGGCTACACCCCAGCCTAGTATTACTGTAATACTAAAAGTCACAGGGAAACAGCAGAAGGAAATAACTTGCTTAAAGAAAAACAATGTGTGAATTTGGTTTTAAGAACCCATTTAGTATATTCCCTGTCAAAAAAATCCTGGAGAGTAGACCTGCTTCAAAGCCTGGGACTTCACACCTGTTTCTGGTCAGCTCAGGCATCTCAGTTGGGGAGCATGCTTTGGGCATGGAGTGATCTCAGAAGACAAGGTCACTCTCGCAGCCCTACAGTGTACCCCGTGGGGACAGCCTCTGCCATGCTGACCAGCCTGTGGGGCTATGGGGGTGCTTTAGACACATGCTCTCTACATGAAGTCTGGCAGTCTCGAGCTGGATCCTGCAGAGCAGTTTAGAACAGCCCCGTGTAGGCTGGTGGCTTCCTCTTGCCATGAAGTAGCAGTTGCCATCGCCTGGGCAGGGTCACTGCCCACCCTCACTGTGAGAGTCCCTCCCTGGGAGGAGGATTCCACCTAGGAACAGCAGCAAGTTGGAACAGTGGGTACAGCGCTAGTGGCAACTTCACAGCAGGTGTGCATATTTATTTCAAAATTCTTCTGTGTCTTTAAATAGTTGTACCTGCTGCTTCCCTGGGTGTTCGGGCACTGCCAGTGTGCTTGCAGCTGCAGACCAGTGCCTCTAAAATTTTAGTCGTGATTTCAGTCAATTTGCACATTTCCAAAATGGAGCAAAACCTCATAAAGCACAGATCTAATGCATATAATACCAATTTGCTGAATGTCAGTGTATACTGACCTTCTATTACAAATACTGGCAGATGGCCATTCCTTTAGTACTCAAGAGCTGCTTGAATAAAAAATCAAGCGATGGCTTAGCCTGCATTTTGCCTCTGCATCAGTGCCCATAGCAACACGCAGTGGTAGCCGCCTGAATGCAACGCCTCTGCCCACCACCAGCTCCTTTCCTGCACAGCAAAGCCTTTGGTGATCCCATAACTCCCATATCCAGTTCTGTCAGAGCTAGAAAACAGCAAGAGGGACCTGCTGAGAAGAAGACAGGAGCATAGGGACTGCTGGGTGGAAAGCCTTGGCTCAGACACAGCGAAATGCAGGCAGGAGCATCATGATCCCTCCAAGAGCCAGAATGATGGTTATGCCTATGGAGCTTTATGGTGCCGGAAGGGGGAAGGAAAGCCAGTCAGCCTAGTCTGAATGTCATGCAAAAATGGACCATAAATGCAATCTAATAGCCAAGGAAAAAATTGTTTGAGAAGCTAGAGAATGCAGAATTAGATCAGACGCTTGCTCTATAATCTGGCATATGTACCCAGCCTCTGTGCAAGCACGAGTTTCCACAGATTTTGCATCTATAAAAACTTTGCAGCTACTTTATAATAACCCAGATTATCTGTGTTTGGGGTCTTTTTCCTGTCCACCCCACAAGACCTGTTTCTGGAGCCGATACAGTCCTTAAGAGCCTGGTAGTACACAGGTACGGTGTTGTCCCCCCCAGTGCAGGTAACATACTGTATATAGCTCCAAATTTGTTTGTTTCCTTTTCAGTACCCCTCAGGTCTCACATACCAGAGCATATGTAGCCTGCACATTTTGGAAATTATAAATGTGCTGTGGCTGCTCTTGGAAATTTGAAGTGGCATGGCAAGTCACCAAATGCTGCAGCATCCTCTGCTCCTGACCTCTTTTGCTCTGGGACTATTCTTTCTTCCCTCCAATGGGAAGAAACCCTAAACCCTAACCCTAACACATAACTAGTCTGGTTGCAGCAGAGCTGAATTCCTACCTCTCAGCTTGTGGGTGCAATCTGCTTGCAAAATAAACTGTGGGTTGAGGAGTTGCATTCCACATATCAGACCAAGCTTGTGACTGAATTTGTGAGCCTTTTGACAGGGCCACCACTGTCTTCCAAGTGTCATTGGTTGGTTTGTAGAGATGCAGGGAATTTCAGGGCTATTCTCTGCCAGAGTCTTGCTATTCTTTTAATAGGCTATGAAATTTTGGAATCAAACTATTTAAGCCTTCTGACAACACAAAACATCTCCAGGTGTCTTACTTGACGATAAGCATCTACCGTATGGCCTTGTCCCCGTAAAATGTGGATTAATTTTAACCCTCGCAATAGACTAATGGAAAGAGCGTGCTGCACTCCAACTGCCAAACACTTGCTCAAAGCTTTCCTTTGTTAGCACCTCCTGGTTTAGTCACCACCAGCTTCTGAAAAGATTCCACAGAGTTAATGTTTCCATTTCTTTTAATTCACTTGCAATGATGACACAGCCATAATACAGCTGTGTTCCAGCTCAAAGGAGCCGGGTGTAGATGCTGCCCACTGTTCCTCGGCCTCTGAACCCTCCCTGGCTCACAAGCAGGGCTGAAGCTGTTGGAGGAGATACAGTTACATTTTCCTATCTGAGGTGGAAAAGTTCTTTTAGCGGAAGCCTCTTTTTTTTTTCTTTTTCCTTCCTTCTTTGTTTGTTTTTTTTAATTTGACATTTTCTCTGATGTGACCTAATTTTCTCGGAGTAATGTAAACAGTTACTCAAAGTATTGTGCTGGAGAGTTTATAGATAAAGCTGAAGTATTTTATGGTTCAATTATCCTAATGTATGGGGATCCCTGTTGCATTAACCCTTCATGAAGATTGTACAGTGGTAGCTTCCTTACTCTTTTCCATGTGAGCCAGTTGGGATTTGCCAGTAAAATCTTCAATGCAGCTTTGTTACTACAAAAGCTTTTAGCACTGTTAGGTATGTGCAAAAGACAAATTAATGATATTTTCCATACTGTGCCTGGTGTTAGTATTCATATCAATGTCCCATTCTGGAGAAAGTTTTAAGTTGCCTGTTCTGATGCTCAAAATACAAGGTGGAAAAGAGTCATTCAGGGATGCGAAGAGACAGAGGAAAGGGGATGAAACAGAGCTGGCAGTGACACAAGCACTGTAGCAGTGGCTGATTGCCACTGGGCTGCCTGGACTGATCCTGGGGAGATGTTAGGACATGGGTGTCTAGATTATCCTGACACGAGTGGCATACAGCAAGCTGTCCCTTTCTGCAGCAGGATGTGGAACAAGCTGTGCTGGCAGATCCCTTCTCCCTATTCTATGGGCTGTGGAGGAGGCCGTGGGAGATTGCCATCACCCTTAAACACACCAATAGAACCTGCAAGATTAGGTTACTGTAGTGGGTGTTTCAGACTAAAATATGGTGCATTGGGTTCACCCCACAAAGGGGCCAAGGCAGTATTTTTAGCTATAAACTTAATGCAGTGTGCACTACACTGAAAATGTGGGACAAGAGGCATCAAATTGGCTGGCCTGCTCTACTAATTAAACAGTCTCCTCTTTGGCAAACTGGCTGTAGAAATCACTGAGACCCTGTTTCAGTACACTTTTCTCTTGGCTCAAACAGGCACACAATTCCATGATAGATTTGAGGTTTCAGCATCAGATTTTCTGACATTTCTGGGGTTTTATTCCAAAAGAGCAGTTTTTCACTTTTCTTCACATATTCTGCAGGTCAATGCCTTCAGCAAGCTGGATTATGCAAATGGGTTGTGTAAGAACAGATGTACTGCCATCATCTCCCTTGCACGGCTCAGGTATGGTTCCCAGTTCTCCAGCCATACCTGACTGCTGTAGAGATACATCTCATATTCTTGAAAGAATCTTCATCTGTTGATGAAGATCATCTGTTCATCTGTTGCTGGTGTGCCCTTTGATTTCTATGAGAGTCAAATTAGGTTCAATGATTAGGAGCGCTAATGGGTATAACAATCCCACAGAAATTTACCTTTCAGAAAAAGAAGGGCAGGAAATATATCTGGCAAAATAAGAAAAGAAAAAAAAAAAGAAAAAAAAAACCAAAACAACCCACACTACAATTTCATGAAGGATAAAATAAATATATAAATAAATGGCCACTATGCAAATGCCTTTATCTATCTATCAGAGATTGTTGTAAAGACAAATCAGTTAACTGCTGCAAAGTGCTTTGAAAATGAAAAGGGATATATAAGAGGTGATTATTATTATTTACAACAATCTGGTAGGTGAAGGCATCTGTCTATTTTGCTTTATAAATCCCCAGAGCTTTGCCAAAGCAACATTTGAAGAAAGGAAAATACCTAAAACAGGAGAAGAACCATCCCAAAAGGGAGAGAAAAGGCCTGTGACATTTGTGAATAATAAAAATAATAAGCTACAGATCAGATTTAAAAAATACCATCAGGAGTTTAGAGTAAGAATGCTACACTGAGGTGCATTTGAACTGATCTTAATGGATATGGAGATCATTAGCAGTGTGCTGATACTGCTGAACTGACATGGAAAATATTAATCTAAATAGGAATATCTTACATTAAGTCTATTGCTGCATTGTGATGCCAAAAAGTCAAGCTTCTGCACCCTATGTTTTGGTCTTTTTGATACTGATCAGAATGTCTGCTTTGTGTCCAAAATTCCTAAAGTGATAGAGGGTAAAGTTTTTATTCCATTTGCCTCAGTCTTTAATAGTAAGGTGAGATGTTCCCTGGATACTCAACCTCACAAGCCAGTAGATAGGGAGGAAGAGGAGAACAAAGCTCCCTTGATCCAAGAGGAAATGGTTAGAGACCTGCTAGGCAAATTAGACATTCATAAGTCCATGGAGCTGGATGGAATTCACCCAAGGGTATCGAGGGAGTTGGTGGAGGTGCTTGCCAAACCCCTTTCCATCACCTACCAGCAGTCCTGGCTGACTGGGGAAGTTACACTTGACTGGAGGCTGGCAGATGTTATACTGATTTACACCGGAGAGAGGATCCAGGAAACTATAGACTTGTCAGTCTGACCTCAGTGCCGGGCAAGATCATGGGAACAGATCATCTTGAATGTTATCACACAGCACATGCAAGACAGCCTGTTGATCAGGCCCACTCAGCATGGGCTTATGAAAGGCAGGTCCTGCCAAACTAACCTGATCACCTTCTCTGACAAGGTGACCTACTTGATAAATGTAGTCCAAGTAGTAAATCCAAGTCTGTGGATGTAGTCTATCTGGACCATAGTAAAGCCTTTGACACAGTATCTCACAGTATCCTATTTGAGAAACTGCCTGCCACTGGCCTGGACAGGCGTACCCTCTGCTGAGTTAAACACTGGCTAGATGGCTGGAACCAAAGAGTAGTGGTGAATGGAGTTAAATCCAGCTGGAGACTGGTCACAAGTGGTGTCCCCCAGGGCTCAGTGTTGTGTCCATCCTTGTCAGTATCTTTATTAACAACTTGGATGAGGGGATTGAGTGCACCCTTGGCAAGTTCACAGATGACACTAAGCTGGGAGAAAATGTTTATCTGCTTGAGGGTAGGGAGGCTCTGCAGAGGGGTTTGGACAGGCTGGATCGATGGGCTGAGATCAACAGGATGAGGTTCAACAAGGCAAAGTAGAAAGTCCTGCACCTGGGGCACAACAATCCTGTGCGGAGCTACAGGCTTGGGGAAGAGTGGCTGGAAAGCTGCTTGGAGGAGAGGGACTTGGGGGTGTTGGTTGGCAGCCAACTGAACATGAGACAGCTATGTGCTAAAGTGGCCAAGAAGGCCAATGGTATCCTGGCTTGTATTAGAAACAGCGTGACCAGCGTGACCAGGGAAGTGATTTTGCCCCTGTACTCAGCACTGGTGAGGCTGTACCAGAAATCCTGTGTTCAGTTTTGGGCCCCTCGCTAAGAAAGACATTGAGGTCCTGGAGCTTGTCCAGAGGAAGGCGATTAAACTGGTGGAGGGGCTGGAGAACAAGTCTTATGAGGAACAGCTGAGGGATCTGGGGCTGTTCAGCCTGGAGAAGAGGGGGCTAGGGGGAGACCTTATCACTGTCTACAACTACCTGAAAGGAGGTTTTAGCGTGGTGGGTGTTGGTCTCTTCTCCCAAGTAAGAGGTCATAGGACAAGAGGGAATGGCGTCAAGCTGCACTAGAGGAGGTTCAGATTAGTTATCAGTAAAAATTTCTTCACTGAAAGGGTTATTGGGCACTGGCACAAGCTGCCCAGAGAGGTGGTTGAGTCACCATCCCTGGAGGTGTTTAAGAGGCAGGTAGATGAGGTGCTTGGGGACATGATTTAGAAGTAGACAGGTACGGTTGGAGTTGATGGTCTCTAAAGTCTTTTCCAACCTAATTATTCTATGATTCTATGATTACAGGATCTCATGTAATTCTTCAGTCTAAAATGTTCAAGGATGATGTATTGACATCCATAATTTTGGCTACAACTAAATCATGTTTGTCTACAGAGGCTGTAGAATAGCATCCAAGCCTCTGAATACTTACATTATGTGTTTACTCCCCTCACACTGGCAGTCCCATGAGACCCCACAGAGCTAGTCATGTGCTTATTCTGAGGGCATGCAAAAGTGCTAGCAAGATCACTACACTAATTTTCAGCATCAGAAAGTAAAATAATGCCTATACTGAGGCAAGACTCCTGATGAGTCTGTGAACTACAGCATTTCATAGCTGTGGATTTCATAACTGTGGAAGAATTAACTCATTTTTCTCTTTTTTTTCCCTTATTCTCAATATAGCAGCTAAATTATCACTTGCCCTAGCTATGAATCACTTCAGAGCCCATTCCTTAAAGGTACCCCAAATTCCCTCAGGTGTTTTGACATGATTCTATTACATCTTATTTCTGTTTAATATTAAATTCTTTCCTACATGTTTAAATAAACCTGGAAAGCTTTTTAGGGAACACATCTTAATGGGGAACTAAGAACAGGCACGTTGAATGTCACTATCTTACATACACATTTTATTATTAATGGTAATTCATGCAGAACCAGCCACTTCACAAGGAGACACTAAACACTTACATAAAGCTAGGTGCTTCTCTCTGACCTTAATTTGTTTCTGTACTTGAACAGTGGATTCCCTTTTGAAAAATAATTATTCCCACAAAGATTAAAAACCAATAACACAATCTCTTTCTGTGTGACAAACAAATGCAGGGATTTGAAGGTGAATACTAGGAATACTTTCTTTGTGGCTATTCCAATAAACTAGAGGGCAACAGATCTCCTCCCGGGTCAGGATGTGGGTGTCCTGAGAGAAGGGGCATGGAGGATGGGGCTTGTTTGTTCCCATGTGTTTCATGGTGTTTTCTCCCTCATCTGTAATATGTGTTTTCTTACAGCTTCTGCTATCGGTTCAGTTGGAGAGACCAGACAACACCTCGTGTTTTCCTGTGGTATGGCAGTCTTAGTTAAGTCTTTGGTGACAGTAATTCCATCATTTCTTCTTGATGGCCACTTTATTCCCCTATGTGAAATAGTTGAAGCCTTTAGTCCAGCTCCCAGGGAAAACACATCCCTCATACAGCTGACTTTTCTAAATCGGCCTGTTATTTAGTATGCCGAAGATGGGCCCAGAAAATGAAAATAACCTGATCAAAAGCTCATCAAATCTCATGGAAAACCTCTGTTACTAGGAGGAAAGGCAAGACATCTGGGATGATGAGGAGTGGAGGTCTTCTGCTGTTTGGTGTCTTCTATCTAGATAGGAGAGATTTTGGTGTGGTCTTTCACTTCTGATGAAGCAGCACATCCACCCAGACAGGGGCATAGCTTGGGTTTTGCCTCCTGCCTGCCAGAACCATAGACCTACAGGGACTCTTGGTAGATCACATTCTCTCAAAAGATGTTTGTAATTTGCCCAGAGAAGCAGAGTGAGCAGAGGGAAAAGGGACAGGCTATCTGAAACTGTTCCACCTCACTCTTTTAACATTGCTGTTTGTCCAGGAGATTCATTCATTCTTCTGAGCGAACAGTGAGAATGGTAATTGGTATGTGGTTCTTCCCACCGGTGGTCATGAATGATGCATCATGTCAGACATACTAGGCTACAGGAGTAGAAACTGAAGGTTTGGCAGCAAATCCAGATTTACCTTAGCTGAAGTATTTACATGTTTAACATTGCCATGTAAGCTGGGTATTAAGAGTTCTTAGAGTATCTCTCCCCTCCCCCTACCTCTGCTGTAAAGTGAAGGCAGGTTTTTTCCCAGTTAATCACTTAGCAGTCTGAGCCCAGAGATCACACGGGACTTGGTCAAGTCAGTGGTAAAGGAGAGCTACCCAGACTGTAGAAACTATTTTTACACCATTTTTCCTCTCTTTTTAGAAAAAAATAGATGTGTGCACTGTGGGGAACAACTGCAGAGGGAAGAACGTAAACTGACAAGGGTGCCAGAAAACAACAGGAAAGACGAAACAAGGATCTTGGATTAAAACAACCCTTCCATCAAAAAATATAAAAAAAATAAAATCAGAACAGTGCCTGATGCCTTTTGCAGTCCTTTGATATTACATAGCTATTGGCATAAAAAGGAATGTTGCCACATAAGTCTGAATCTGCTTGTCAAAATGCTGGAATAATATTCTAATAAGGCATCTACTATGATCTTTTTAAGAATCCAGAGACATTCATCAAAGCCGGAGACTGAAAGGAATAGCTTGCATTTTATACTGCTAGACATTATTTTGGAGAAAATGAATTACAATTTTTTCTTTTCCAGGGGTGTGAAGCTGGAACTTGGACAAGAAAGTCTGACACTTTCCAAGTACTGGAAGAAGTGCTTGTAGATGTGCTTTGTATTTTCCACCCCATCTTTGATTGTGGCATAGTCACAGATACCTGTTCTGAGGATATAGTATGTATTTCTTGTCTGGCTACCAATTACTGAGCAGTACAAGCAAATATTGTTGAACTGACACTGTGCATTGACACTTAGGTCTCCAAAACTTTGCCCTCCTAAGTCCGAGTTATGCATGGCAGGTGATAAGTAGATTATTTTGTGTGTAGAAAGGAGAAAATTGGAGGGCTGGGCTAACACAGATGCACTAAGGAGAGTGAGAACACTTACTGCTGAGGATCCAGCACAAACAGCACAATCAAAAAAAGTCTTGTATGGTAAGCAAGTCCTCATCTAAAACATTTTGGAAATTGGGATTAGCATGACTATTCCCCTGCTAACCGCAGAGACGGCTTTCAGTCGAGGTAGGTCCTCATTCGTCATCTGGGGTCTTTGGCTGCAAAGTTTAAGCAACATACAGCTTTGCGCCTCCGTTTTTTCACCTGCAAAACTTGCACATTACTTATCCACCTCACAATGACATTACAAGGCTAATTTAATCACAGCTATATAGCTCTTCTGAGATAGCTGGTGAAAAGGTGCTATAGCAGCCATCACGCTCTTCGTTATCATTAGAGGTGGCATTTGAGTGCCAGCTGAGGCATCAGCTGTGGCTATCCATTGTAATGACCCAGATGATGAGAGTGGCTGAATAGGGAACAATTCTGGTGACCTGCAAAACATCTCCATTAAAAATACAAACTCTTGTGCAGCCAGAATTTAATTCAGTGCTTGGAGAAACCAAAATCTTCTCACATATTATTATGAAGAGGAAATTAATTAATGCTTTTTTTTCAGAAGCACTTTTGCTAAAATAAACTTAGAAAACAAGAGACTGATAATGTTTCTTGGATGATTTTGTTAGGACAATGGAGGGCAGCGAGGGAAGCTTCCCACTATCCAGGAAGAATGTTGTGACTTGTAAAAGTGGATGGCCTTTCTATCTGCCCACTGCAGCCAGGCTGTCCCACCCATGGCCTCCCATCCTGTTTTTTTCCAGAGTATCTCCCATGACAGAGGCATTGAGAGTCGGCAAAGAGAGGCTGGAGTTTGCATCAGGAAATGAGTCAGCAACAAGGGGACCCATGCCCGTGATAGAGTCTGTTTGGAGGCACTTCCCCCCTGTATCTTCCATGGGATCTAACAGAATGAGCTGTGTGAATAAATATTTATACTAAACATAGTCAGGAATGAGAATTCATGATCTAAAATTACACAAATATTTGGGAATCTAGAGATTATCACTCAAGTGGCACTTAATCTCCAAGTGCAACCAAAAATATATAACTCCTTGGTTTACCAGCACTGTCACCTCCCCAAGTGTGGAGCTGAATAATTAAAGGTAGATGAGAAACAGGGAGTGGCTGAGCATGGAGTTTGCTGGGGAGGAGAAGAGGTCCCCTACAGTTTGACTGGTGACTTTTCTTGGCCAGGTTGGCAAGGGAGGCTTCAGGTCACCTTCAGGACAATGCCCATAAAGACAGAGAGAAACCAGAGCCACACATGCAAACACAACTACCCTGCAGCCTCCTGCCTGTGGCACGGCAACAGGAACTGACGGAATGTAGGGGTGCATGGGGCTGGAGCCTTCCCGTGGCAGGGGAGGCTGCCTAACACCTGCCACCAGCAAGGCTCAAATCTGAGAACTACAGCTGTAGCATAAAGGCGGATTATCACCCATCCAAACCAAATTCAATTATCATATCTATGCTGCTTCTCTATTTCTGTAACTGGAAGGCTATTATTAGGCTCCCTCCCTCTCGCTCCCTGTTTTTAATACATCTCCAAGTAATGCCGCTGTAAAACATTCAAAAAAGTAAACATTAGCTTTAGGCCATTTGATTATCAGTTTCACAGAACACTTCGTTCTGCCCTGCTTTACTCGATATTCCTTTAATACTAAAAAAAAAAAAAAAGAGAAAGAGATGGGCTGAGATGGCGTTAATGAATCTGCATTGTAACGGTTCCTCTCTCTGTCTCCAGTGCTGGCTCTAGCTTGCTCTCACAATAGTGAAAAATACCAGTTTATACTTGGATGGAAAAGAGGCAAGGAAATAGTTTTTTTCCTGGAAAACACCGAAACTATATTCCCTCCTGTCCCAATTGCTAAAATATTTCTTAGCAGGCTTCCCACCTGCACCCCTGTTAATGACTAGTCGATTTTCCATGCTAGAAACAGGAACAAATCAGGCAATGAAAGGGCCTTTGAACAGAGGAGGGTAAGGCAGCTCATGAGATAGGGATACCAGACTTTCTCAGCCAAATGCACCAGGAGCCAAGATACCAGAAACATCTTCCATGTTGGTGTCCTTTCTGACGCCACTTCTTTACTCCACGAAGCACACTAGTTTTCCCTTGAGGTCTTAAGACAAGGATGGGGAACATGTAAGTCACGTTCGCCTCCTGCAGAATGCTGTGCTCTCTGCACCAAGGGCTGGCACTTTGCAGTGATGAGAAGCTTACACATATTTTTTGTGAGACAATGCTAAGCTTTTTTCTTGTGTTGAGCAAACACTCTGAAAAACTCCAGGTTTTGTCCCTCAAGGGCATGGTGAAATAAAGCCATGGAGTGCTTTCTCCATATATGTGTAAGTTGCAGCAATACAAGAATGAAAGTAAGCTAAGTTAATCCTTTGGGACAAGCCATGTGTCTTCCAATGGTTTTGAAGACACCCACTCACAAATAAAACACAAAAAGATCAAAATCTTTGCTTAGTTCTTGTGGAGGTACTACAAGATGAGTAATAAATTGTAATATTTACCATAGCATTTTGTTTGTAATGGAGTGATTTTAACATCACGACTTTCATTTCAGAAGCTGCTGGCTGACTTCAAGTCCCTTATCTTTCACACAAATCAGAGTTTCATAGGTAATGAAGCATTTGGAGTGAAATATAGAGACTGAAGAGGTAGTGTATCACTTTTCATAGTCTTGGGAATTAGCTAGGGAAAAAGAGTATAGCTCTGGCCTCTCAGCCACGAATTCAACCCCATTAGCATCATCCATTCAAGACATGCCCCAGGGCCATGCTGGCTGCAGCTGGACCATAAACCAGGTGTGCTGAGGTCTGGAGTATTAGTCTACTTACAGAAACATCCTTCCTCTATTTCTTATGTATGCATAGTTGAAAGAGTTACAATCACCGACTTTGCTGGGATGAATCAGCCCACAATCCTGCACACATAGATTGCTGTCTCTTGCAGTGGTTGATAGCTAGTACTCCACATAAAGGCAGATGTGAGCCTTCTGCTAGCATCATGCCTTGCAAAGACAGAAACTTGCCCAGCCCTTTGAAGTCATAGGCAGATCTAAGCTGATTGCAGTGGTTATGTGTGGAAACTGGGATCTGAAGATACAGTTATTCCCTGCTTCATTCTGCTCAGCCGCAAATATTATACAAATATTGTAGCCAGCAGTAATTTTGAAAGCTTTCAGATGAGATTCTTTCTTACATCATTCTGATTGTGTAAAGAGACAGAAATGACCCAAGTTTTTTTAATTAACAACTGATCTAGCAGTGAATTCGTCAGAAGTACTTCCTCTCTGTTTTGTTTTGGCCACATGCAACCATAACACCACATAATACCAATGATAGTTGCATGACCACAGTACCACACACCAAAGCAAAACCTCCTGGGATGTTAAATGGCTTTTACGATAGGTACTTGCTATTCTGTTTACGTTTGTAAGCTAGGATAAAGCACAGGGTTTAGGCACATGTTATTCATTAAATACTGTGATAGTTTCTTCATTTTCTTTGTTTCGCTACCACTGGTTAAAAATCCAGCAGCGCGGCTGTGCAAAGGTAAACCTATAGCCACGCTATTTGAGACCCACTTGCAAAAGCAGAAGCACAGTGAGAGGCTGGGGAGGGTCTGCAGAGGGAAACTGGGATAGAGACCAGGACCTTGGCAGCGGCAGAAAACACCCAAGGAGAAACACAGAAACCATCTCTCGGTACCGATGAAAGAGTGGAAGGTACCAGGCTTTGGAAGAGGAATGAAATAACTGAGAAATGTCATTGTGAGGTGACGTGCCCAGGTTGGAGGGGGCATAACACCTGTGGGGAAAGGGCTGGGGGATCTGTTATGGTCCTGCACTTCTCCCCGACTGCAGCCATTCACAGGAGTGCGTTGCCCGTTCACTTCTCTTGCAGCATCATTCACCTCAGACTTAAATAAGATTGGCTGGCGCACTGCAGATGAGCAAGGGCCTGCCCCACAGATGTTATGTCTTGGGTGAATTCATGCTGTTTTCCTTAAATCTCAGAGCTATTTTAATTTCATGCAACAGGAGAGCAACCAGAGAGGCCTAACAGCTGGTGCAGTTTTTCACTTCAGCTGTTTAATGTGGTGGCTGCAACTCAGTTTGCACCGATGAAAATTAGGGTGAGGCTAGAATCAAACCATCCTTGTAAGCAACATCTTCAGGTCACTCTCCAACATCCCTGCTATGGGGAGGGCTCAGCTCTGCTTGAGCAGCTACACCTCTGCCTGACAAACACGCATACTCCTGAACGTACGCTGAAACGTGCTGGTTACCTGCTAATGCAAAAAGGAAAAAGAACAAGAACAAAAGCAAGCGAGCTCAGCACTGTTATTTTGCCATGATGTTTGTCATTGTCCAGTTTCCTCGCTGAAAGCGACAAGCAATCATGAAAGCAGTAATTCTCAGTGGTATTTCCTCAGCAGCATTTCCCGCAGAATGAGAGCGTCTCTTTTCTTGTAGGCAGATGGACAGAGCCTGCAGGATCACATTTACTGGAGAGAAACCAGCTTTGAAAAGTTTCAACAGCCGGCATGATATCTGGTCCATCTCTATCAAAATCAGTTCATTATCATTTATTTTTTGCCAACTGCCAATCAGTTCTTAAATCACTTTTCAAATTAGGATGTTGCAAAAAAAATAAAAAAAGTCTTTGCAGATACATTTTGAACATTTACAAGAATATTTTAGAACTATTGTTCCAACAGCTGATGCTATGCAATTAATGTGTAAAATAAAACAAAGAGGCAACAGACCTCTTAAAAAAGCATTTTTTTTTTTATGATGTGGGTACAGAAAGAAAACAGCAAAAGATCCTCAATTCCTTCACCTACTCATTTACTAATGCATTGTATTTCAGACAAGATAAAAAAATTACCATTCAGAGAGACTGTCCTTACTGCCCATCCATTTGTTCGGGTTTTTTTAAGGGGCTACACATTTTTTCTGCAGAGACTCTGATTTTGCCCAAGGAAATTTATCGTCTTCCCAGTGCTAGTCTTTTTAAACAAGTGTTTGTCAACATATAGTGAAGAGACCCACATTCAGACTGTCATACAGTTCTACCAGATTAAGGTATTTGCATATTTTTCTGAGAAATAAACCCATTGTCACACAGGATTAATAGGAAATAAAGAAGTCAAGAAAATGTCTCTTTCTGGTGCAGATTTTAGCATGCAAGCCCATGTCTTTCACCTATTGTATAATTGGTGTGTTTTTGCTGATTAGTGAGTATGCTGTTGTTGGAACACAAAGTTTTCTCACTTCTTTTCCCCCTTTTGATGGTAGCAAATAGTCCAATAAAATATAGGAATATTACCTGTTATGGTCCTTTCTATTAAAAAAATAGTACAGCAAAATCACAGCTCTTCAGCTTCCTAAAGTATCCTGAAACTTCAACAAGAAAGAAGCCAGATATGCAATGCTATTCTAACCATTTGCCTGAGAATGGAAGAAGTGAACAAAATAAAAAAAAAATAAAAATATTTGTAATTAAGTGCCTTAAAAACAGAGAAAGTCTTTTAAGGGCAGTATCGCTATAGATTTATAGTCTCCAACTGTATTATTTCATGCAGGCATTAATGAAGGTAAGACATTAAGAGCACAGTTAAGATGTGGTACTTGTTTTTTGTTTTGAAAAAAAAACCCAAACAGTGTGAAACGAGGTCTATCCCTGTATGGTGTGCAGGGACCATAATTATTTCTTGGTAGATACTCCCTGCTGCCCAGCATCCTAGGTTTGCTCAGGCTGGCTCTCCAAGTCGCAACATGACACAAGTGCATAATCCACAGCACAACTTTAAGATAAATAACACCAAACCTCATGCCAACAAAAGAAAAAGCTGTGAAACCTCTTTAAGAGAAATTGATTGTATAAGGGGCACCAATGACCAACCGAAGATCTTGTGATACATGGCTGAATTGACCACTTGGACTACTTCAGGTGCTAAAAATTCTTCTTAGTACCTAAAAATATTCATTCAAAAATAAACAAGGTTAAAATGGACTTTTTTGCCAAGTGAGAAGATTCATGCATTTTGCTTTGGTTGGCTTTCCTCTCCCCCCATCCTGAAGTTACTATTTGCGCAGGGTGTTCCCTTCTCCCACAGTTTCTGTGATGTCTTCTTCCTTCTTCTTCTGCACCTTTTTGCTTTTTTTTCTTATTTTTGTCTCAAGAAAATGAAAGGAGCAAAACAGTTAAAATGGAGGCAAAAGTATAAAAATTGGGGTCAACACAATTTGAAAGGAAAAAACATATACCTTCTTTTAAAATGTTTAAGAGCAAAAAAAAACCCCTCTGCTTTTCAGTCAGCTCTAACATTTGCACTGATTAACAAGAACATTTGCAAATGTGTTTAAAAGGGATAATGCAGGTTAGCATTGCATCTGCATGGTATTGGTGCTTCCAAACTTGCGATGAGAGTCACGGTATCTTTCCAACGTACATTTTGCAATGAAATCAAATGGTTTCCCCCCACCCTGTCGTTTTTCTTCAAGTGTCACATCTTTCTCCTTTGTTTTAATCCCGCACTACCTGCATTCGCCTCATGGCATGCCTTGGTGCCATCTATAGTGGCGTCTTTATTTCCTCGTTTGTGCTAATAAGGAACATTTAGGAGCAGCTCCGACTCAGGCGCTGCATTAATGAAGCACTAACACTAGTTATGAGAGATTCAGCGATGTTGACAAATGACTTAGCTGATCAGAGAAATGCGGTTGGGTTGGAGGGAACCTGTGTTCTCCAAATGTGGGAGGTGAATTATCTCAGTATTCAAAAAAATAAACAGAGACAAGTTTGATGAGTTTAAATTCAGAGAAGAGCTTTTTAATATTTCCTGAGGTCCTAATCAAAGAAGCATCTTAACTGGTCCCAAAGGGAAATGAAAGATGAAAGGAGCTGACACTGATGCCCACTCTACCTTGCCTGGCTGCTACTATTTTTTTTCTTCTTTTTCTCACTTGTTACTAAAAATATCTCGACTGGTAAGGATTAGAAGTAGGATATTAATGCAAAGTCACAAACAAAAATCCATTGCAAAATGTAGCATACCTTTAAAATTTTAACATCTAATAAATTAAAATCGGGGAAATTGACATAGATCGGATGAAAGAAGATACAGCACCTCTAGCTTATGCCAACTAAAAATAAGAATTATTAATGAAGCTAGGCTTTCTTCTGCTGTGCACATTAATTATTTATGATAATAATACTCCACACTGCCATATTAAAGAATTTTCTTCACCCAGCTTCCCAGAAAACTCCATCTTCTTAAACCCTCAACATGTTAAAAACCACAAAAGAATGAATTCCTTTCAGTGTATTTATTATGCTGGAAGATGAATATAGTCTTGGGTTATTAAACTGGAATGAAAAACACATCTTATTAGAACTTACATGGTGATTTTTATTCTCACTAGTTTCATATAAACTTAATGATGCAGACTGCATTTTTATGCTCATCTATTTTAAAATGGTGCCTGGAGCAAAAAAAGCTTCCATTAATGCCAGTTTGGTATTTCAAATACAATTTGATGTAATTTACTTCAAATATATGTGAACAGAGAAGGATAATGTTGAAGGCATTTTCTGGATTCAGATCTGGGTTAGCTCATGGCAGTGATTTGTTAAAAACACAAGTTTTATCCAGCAGTAGAAAAAAAGAAAAGGAAAACTAAACTGTTTTCAAAAAAATAGGGTAAAAATAATATCTTTATACAAGGTGAGTTTAAAATAATTATTTTGAACTGGCAGAGCTTAAATAATTAGTCCTGAAATATCATTGTTATTATTAATAAGACACCGACAAATGAAACTCATTTGACATCAGTATTGGACCACATTTATTTACAGCTATTGTATTTGTTATGATAAATCTACAATAGACTGGTTGATTTTTTCTCGCATATATGCATTTTTTATTTATTATGTAACCCAATTTTCACATAACTCTATTTTTTGTAGCATCATATGAACAATTCCATCTCTTTTAGCCCTATTCCTGCAAAACATATATTTTTTTAATTTCGTGTTGTCTCATACCGCTATTGGAGTTTGTTCTCCTCTTCCAAGAGTTACACTGACAGAGACGCTTATACTTGAATGCATATGGTAGCATCTGCAGGACTGGGTCCTGAGATATCTCGTGCAAGGAAAAGAGATTTTTACAGCCGAGGAATTCACAGCCAAAAAGTACCCATTATGGTAAAAACATGTGGTTGAAATGCTAGGGGGTGTGTATGTGTGCCTGTAATGTTGTACTATATACTCTCACCTTCGTTACTTGCATATACGCAGAGTGTCACACTTGCAGTGCATGTTGCTGCCTCAAGGAACAGCATCCTGAAACAGAAACCATTACAGAGAGTACAAGGCAACGGTTTTTCTTTCCTCCTGCAATCTTTTGATACCCTGGCAGGGATTTGCAACCCTTCCTACACTGGGGCACTTGCTATTTCTATAAATATAGTTGCTGCCTCCTTGCTTTTTTTGAATTTCTACCTCTGAGATTTTTTTTCTTTTTCTTTTTCATTTTTTTTTCCTTTTCCAGGATGCTTTGAGGGGGGGAGGGTAGGGTGAAACTGGGATCAAGTAAGTGGCTTAAGGGTGAGATTATAATAGCACTGGTGAGCTGTAGGCACACAACTCTCTTGTGGAGCCTTTGTGCCCCATTCCTCTAGGGCATTTGTTAAAGCTTACTCCTTGTTACCAACATCCTGGGCCTTTTTTCCTGGGCCTTTTTCACACTCCATCATCCAGAAGATAAGTACTCTCCCTGCCAGGGCTCACTGCATCGTAGACTGTCAGCTGGTGGTCACAGCTCTACCCTCTTTCCATGGCCAGCTGTGAAAGACCGCAGAAAGTTTCAGCAGCTTCAGTTTGCTCTGAGTCAGGATTCTAGGACTGCTGCTGAGTGGCACCATGCCATCCTGTGCAGAACAGTGGTTCTGAAAGAGGGGCAAAGGGAGGGTCTCCAAGATGTGGGGTAGCTGGAGAAGAGAGACAACCACCTCTCTTCTATTTATGAGGCCGGGGAAAGCCTATCCTAGGGCTAGAGCTCCCATCCCAGGTGGATTAGAGCTCCATCTGCATTATTTCCACCAAGGAAATAATCATTGAGGGCATTTGTAAAATAATCCAACAGAAAAAAAGATTCTAATTGTTGACTGGACAAGAAACTGTTTTGGAGAAAATGTGTCACATCACAACATCATTTCACAAAGCAACGCCAACTTTATGAATGGGGAAATAAGTTTCAGCTAACACATCCAAATTGTTATAAGCAAGATGAATGCTTAAGAAAATTAATGAGCATATTTAGTTTGTTGTAACAGATTCTGTTCCTTGTGCCTGTGACAATGAAAAGAACACTGCACATCATCTCATGAGTTACATCATTACAAAGATTAAAAATCATCAGCATTTCAAAGGCTCATTTCTTTTGTTTTTTCCAAAATCTAGACGTTGGATCTCTCAAACTAGCCAGCCCTGTCACCTGAAATGCACGTCTTTAGTTGTACAGTTCTTTACAGATGCCATGTGTATACTACAGAAGAGTCATTGCCTGTGCCAGAAAGATATTTGGTGCGTGTTAGAAAGGAGACAGTCATTAAGATATGTCATGCTATTAAAAAAAAAAACAAACAAAACCACAAACAAACAAAAACAAGAACCACTTTACATTCTTCTTGAGTTTAAGATTTCATTTCTGTGCTGATTTTGACCCAAGAGTGTCCCTCATCAGTCAATGACAGCATATACAGGCAAGGAGCAGGGGCTGTATCGCATTCAGGGTCCCATTCTCCACTTGCTTGTGCACCTGACAGTAAGGGCAAGTCCTGGATCAACAAATAACCACTGAAGTGTGACAGACTTTCTGTATTCAGTGATTGCAGTGTCTTTTGGAAGTCAAAAGGAGATCACAGCTTGGGTGAAAATGCTGGTGGAGGCCAGCTGTATTAAAGAACATTAAGTGTTAGTACTTCAGAGCTCTTGTTGGAAACAGGGTAGTTGAACTAAGGCATATTTTTGCCTTTTCTAGTTTCCATCTCTCTATTTCTGATGTAACAAACAGGATGACCTCTTCAAAACTCTTCTCAAGTTGGTATTAGCTTGACAGAGATATTGAAAGCAGGAGACCTCTTCTTTCATCTTCGCTGAAATGGTCGGGGTTTAGGATCGCTGTTGGAGAAAACTTCCTCTAGGGTGAACCTGAACTCATCATCACTTCTATGTTTGATATTTAGAAAATACCTATTCAGGGAGAGCAGAAAAACAGGTACTTTAAGCTACTTAGCCTTTTGGCTACCATGAGTTCCACTTCAGACAACATTTGGATCCCAGAATAGGTACAGCACCCATAACATGTAAAGAATCTATTTTTTAAAAAACAAGCAGGAAAGATGAAAAAAATAGATAAACCACTACAGCCATGAAAACAGTGCAGCGCACTCCCACCTTGTATCCACTATTGCTAAATTAGTTCATAAATATAATGGGACAGTGTATCAGCTGATGCAAATGAACTTCATTGAAGTGTCTCTCACAAGCTAAGGTTCTGGTGCAGTATCTCTGCCAACATAACAAATACTTGCTAGATGTTTCCACTGCACTAAGCAGCTTGCATCTACTGGACCACAGAACAAAATAAACCCACTGGCATTCAGCTGATTTCTAGCAAAGTTAAGGCAATACTAGAGGAAACAAAACAAAAAAGCCATGTAATATGTACTTAAATAAAAACTTATTTGCTAATATGAGGGAAAGTGTCTGTATTAAGACCATAGGAATGCTCTGGAAAACCAACCATACACAAATCACTTCATCCTTCCATATACTTTGCTAGTTTACTCTGATCCTATGTGTTGTCCCGTCCTGTCCAGTGAACATCTCCATTTCCCACCAGTCTGGAAGCAGCATGCGCAGAAGCAATTACTCTGACCCTTACTGATGCTTTTGTCCCCTGGAAGGAAACAAACACATCCCAAGGTGGCATGGAGATGAGAGACTTAATGCACCAGGGCTTTCTGAGCTTGAATCAAGTGGGAGAATCATACCCATATGTGAAGATTAATGTTGCAATCTGGACTCTTCTTCACTTTTCCACCTTTACTCTCCTAGCTGTGATGTTTTCAAATGAACTGGACAGCAATGGACAGTTGCCCTTAGACCTCAGCAGAGTCCAATGTGAAAGTATAAAAAAGGAGTAGAAACCAGTAGAGCTTCTTTCTGCCTGTATGGTTAAATTCAATGAAAAAGGTGACATTGATATTTGAGTCCAGGAATATGGGTAAAAGTCCTATCCTCCTTTCTGGAAGATAATTTAAGTAAGAGGTAGGTGAAGGGAGAACTACTAACACTACTTATCACTGATAATTTGCAGCACTTGAACATTCTGTTAAAAAAAATTAATCTGTGATTTACTCATTTAAATGAAATTTCAGTTCACCTATAACATATTCCCCTTCCCAGTGGTATATAAACAGTTCATGTGGCATGGACAGAACAAACTTCTTGCAGATGTAAAAATGGGTTAAAAAAATGGATATTCTGTCCACCCTACTCTACTACTGCTGTGATTTAGTAAAAGACTAGTTGCTGTCAGATCCAGTAATTTGAGACTCATCTTACAACGAAGTATATATGCTGATGAAAAGCTGCTTTAGCAGCAGAGAGACTGCTAATTGTTTGATTATACAGGTCTTCACATTAATGAAGCACTATTCCATGGATTTGGAGCATGGCGTGCAACCAAATTACCACCCCAGCACTCAAGCTGTGAAATCTGATTATTCATTAGCCAGTCAGTGAGTGGTACAAACATCTTTTCTTTTTTCAAACCGTCAAAGGAGAGTGACTGCTTCCCCCCCCTTCCCCACTCTTCTCTTTAAGAATATGACGGTTTGGACTTTTATCAAAGATAGGAGCTTACTCAAGATTTTAAGAGTAAGCATGTTGCATAAGGAAGGTCTTGCTTTTCTCCAAACTCTGCTCTTCTTGTATAATTTATCCTCCATGTTTACCAAGTCCTGGCCTCCCCTGAGCCTGTCACTAACTGACAATTGTGGTGCATTTAATGAATTGAGAGTAGACCATATCCTCTCTAATTGACAAGAGTTACTAAAAGGCAAGAAATCAAAGTAAAGAAAGCTCACAGTGCATCTGCCTCCACCACACGACCTGACTGAAGATGGATGGCTGTAAAAGCAATTTGCACACTTCTTTTATTATTATCTTTTTACAACCCTTGATTTTTTTTAAGGGAAAATTCCTCTCTCATGCAAACAATGAGATGGAGAAAAAAATATTAGGCATTGTTAGAAGAAAAGAGTTCCTTCCTCCCTTACTTCCTTCCTTCCTTCCTTCCTTCCTTCCTTCCTTCCTTCCTTCCTTCCTTCCTTCCTTCCTTCCTCCTTCTTCCCTTCCTTCCTTCCTCCCTTCCTCCCTCCCTTCTCTCCTCTCTTCCCTCCTTCCTCCCTTCCCTCCTTCTTCTCTCTCTCTCTTTCTCTCTCTCTTTTCTTTCCTTGTTGAATGTCCCTGCCCGCAATAAACCTAACCTAATGAAGATTCCTGCTACAGTCAGTCTATTTTGTACAGTGAATGTAGCTGGAATCACTTACAAAATGAGCTGAGTGGAAATCCTTCCTCACATACTGGAGAAGTACTGACATCTCCAGCAAATGGGATTATCTGTAATGAGATTACATACAAAGAGATTAAGATGTGAACTGACACTCCTAGGAGATACAAAAGAGGCTCCTGAGACAACAGAGAAATGAGGTGTCAGAAGCAGAAGGTGGAATTGCTTCCTTGAGAAGGTTTTTCATGATAATGATAATGATCTTACCCATATAATAGTGCCTTTCATCCAGGAAGATCCCCAAAGAGCAGTACAAACGCTGTACACCAGTTCTTTTCAGACCATCATGGAAATGCTTCCACCTCTGGTCGGAGTATAGCAGCTGTTTAACCACACACAGCCTGACCTCATAGCAGCACTGGGCAGCCACTATTAAGATAAAAGCTGATCACAGGGAAAATTCAGGATGCCAAAATATAACTATGTAAATCTCATATCTGGACATAGAATCATTCCACAAAACTATATTTGGGGATTGGTTTTCATTTCTTTGGTGTTTTCCTCATTTTTCACCATTTATATTGACGTGTTTAAATAAGAATATTGAATTCATTTTTGAAATTTTCATTGAGTCCACCATTTCTCAAAAATCATGTGGAAAAATTAGGAGGCTAAAGCAAGTAGGAAAGAACAAAGCTATTGGAAGCATTGTTGCACTACACCTTTGGCACCACAATCAGGTGTGTCTGAAAGTGCAGTGTATTGACTGCCCATTGTCAAGCAGATGACTGACCGTTAGACCCATGCATGTCTGTTAATGGATGCAGTTTTAGAAATGTGACATCTTATATTTGATTGGCAAAGTTGTGATGGAAGTCACCAGAAACCAGTCTAAATCAAGGAGAGACCTCGCATGTAAAGCAACATTTAACTGAGTCTGGGGTGGTTTGCTTTTCATCTCACAGAACATCGCATTACCTAGTGAGCCTTTTACCATCTCTCCTTAAACCTGGCTGGCAACAACTTCCTATTGAAAAGCTTGAGAAGGCAGGCTGTAGATGTCCAGCAAAAAAAAAGTGATAAACCTCCTCCTGTGGAGGCTCATAGCTCACCAGAAGAAACAGCTGTACTTCAGGCATGTCTTGAAGATGTTAGAGCAGTGTACACAATCCTCAGATACAGCTCCTCTCTGTCTCTGGGTGCTAAATTACCACAATTGTTCTTAGTAGATTTTATTAGTTTTCTTGTCACTTTTATAAATGGATTTTAACAGGAAAACAAAATGTATTTAGACAATATGGTCTATATGGCTTTGCAGCGAAACAAGTCTCCCTGTCAGATGCTTTCAACTCTCCGGCAATGAGGATAACAAAACGTTTTGCTTTCTCCTCTGCTCTCATGTTTGCTCTGCCAGGCAAACCACCAGCACCAATGCCCAAAGGACAACTTGCTTTCAGAGAGGGAGCTTAGCACTAGCTCTGGATATTACTCTTCTCCTTTCAGTCTCCAAGCCTAGAAGACTTAAGTCAAGTTTACTATTTCATCAGTTGCAATGTACCAGGGGAACTGCTAACTGCTGACAACAGATCCCATCCTCCAGTGTCGCATCTCTTCTCCATGAAGGAGGCCTGCATCCTGGTTTTGCCTTCGTTAATGTCTGAGAGCCCTGCCGTGACTCCATGGCTCTAAG
The DNA here is from genome assembly GCF_017976375.1 of Cuculus canorus. Classification (NCBI taxonomy): domain Eukaryota; kingdom Metazoa; phylum Chordata; class Aves; order Cuculiformes; family Cuculidae; genus Cuculus; species Cuculus canorus. The sequence continues at coordinate 96,522,929 of NC_071402.1, forward strand.
CAAACCTCTCTGCAGTCCAGTGTCCCTGTCTGCAGTATGGATAATAACACTACTTATCCTGGTAGGGGTAGCTTTGATTTTTCTTGCAGTGAGAGTGTACACAAAAAAAAATACAAATCTTTGTAGCATCTTTCAGACATCACAGATGGTTTTAAACCAATACAAATCAGAACTATTTTTTTTTTACCTGCTGCTACTGTCATTTGGTGACCTACTATCAAGATACTGAGAGGGCTGTACACATCAGAGATCTCTTCTCTTGTGCTCTTTAGCATTTGAATGGTAACATCTCACCCTGGATGAAAACCACAGGTTTATTGACGATAACAAGGCTGTCCTCAAAAAAAATTCTTACTTTTTTTTCTTTAAAACTGAACTTTTTAGGCACTAAGATCAGGCCTGTAAAGATGCTTGCCAGTATGATCATGTAATTTAAGAGTTTTGGGACTTTTTTCTCTAACTTTATAATATTGCATTGGCAAAAGCCCTGTGTTTGACTCAGTAATCACAGAATAAAGCCACTTTGACTGATGTACCTTGGTTTACATGAGCAGCACATCCAGAATTCTGACATCACTTGTTTGCTGTCACAGACTATAGCTCCCTGAGGAAGGTTTTGATCACCTGAGTGTCCTGACAAGGTCCACCCTAGGACTCAGCACGTGCTAATGTCTGGCTATAAGTTTCCCATGCTTTGACCCTTCTCCAGGAGGAATCAGACAAGGCTACATCCCCCTCGCCTTACACAGTTTGGGGAGCCCCAGAGCATCTCCTGCCAGCTCCAGCACCATCCAGCCAGGCTGACTGTCTTGTACATCTGTTTCCATACAAAGAGGCACATCAAAGAAAGGTGAGCTGAGAATCATCAGGTGCTTCTGAACTAAAAAACTGCCAGGGGCTGCCCACCTGGGTGTGAACGTTACTGCTGTCAGTAAGCAGCTATTCCTGGCAAAACCTACTGTGTCTCAGCATGGACAAGAATCCGTTACTTACTGAAGAGGGTCCTGATTATCACTCTTGCTCTGCAGCATTCAATGATTTTGATCTCTGTCTGGGCTACTGACAAGTGCTTCCAGTCCAAAGCAAGAAATTCAGCAGCTTTCATCATCAGCACAGAAGCTTTCATTTTAGAAATAATGCCTTTCAATGTCAGCTTGGCCAACAGCTGCTTCTAGAAGATTAGAGCTTTTCTCTGCCTTCTCTGGCAACCCAGATGGATTTGTTTGCCTAGCTTACATTGCACTGCATTGTTCAGCTATCTGTAAGCGTGATCAGTGCTGGCTTCCAATATTTCAAAGCCTGTAGCATCATCATCATCTAATACCAATTATGGGGGGGGGAAAACCTCTCCCAAGTAGCAGCTGTTGAGTTTGGGAGGGGCAGGGTACCCATTGTGCTTGCACACTTAATCAGCAAGACGAGAAGTATCAGCATTCACATGACACAGCACTTTTAGAAGAAGAGACTACATCTAATCTATTCCCAGTATTTTCCTGAATACCTAATCCAACGGTGTCTGCAGTGATATTTCTATATCAGGATGATCACGGCTTCCCAGGAATATCCAAGATGGTAAGACTAGTGTTTGCCGACTGGCTTCATGTGTTTTTCTTGTCAGCTTCACACTGCCCTCAGCCACGTTCTCTTGACAGTAAGCGGACTGGTGCACAGTTGTGTGGGAACAGAAAGGTTACACTGGGAGCATAAGCAACCTTTGCATGATTTAGCTTCTCCCTCCGATCAGTCTTACAGTATGATAAGCATGTATTTGGACACCTCCTGCCATACATTCAAGAAGGACAAACAAACGTAGACTGTCAGATTCCCTCAGACTTCTATGGGTTTGTGCCTGCTAAGTCTATATGTTGAGCGCCACCACCAGTGGTCTGGTTTTTTTTGAGCTGCTGTGTGCCCACAAGTCCCATAGACATAGCGTACAGATTCTCCCTGCTCAGCTTATTTCCCCAAAGCTTTCACAGCTCTGTTATTATCTTGTTTCTTCCCTAGCCTGCATTAACTTCTGAGTGTTGACATGTATACTTCATTACAGAGCACAAAGTCCAGTCCAGTCTGCAGAAACAGTCCCTGACAGATTAAAATGCCTATAACAATACATTTTTTTCCTTGACTTCAATTTATGCCACAACAAAACTCTTCAGGAGGCAGGGACATTGCTCAGTCAAGAAAACATGCTTTAACTTGGAGACAACAAACAGCCCTATGACTTACACTGACACTTTTTCCTTTGTTTTATTTATAAGATCTTTAACACAAAATTATCAGCTTCTCTGTGAATCTTCATTTTTCTCATTATTATTAGGAAGAGTTAATTTCCACCTCCAAATCAACTGTTTGTATGCATGTACATGCAGAGTACCATCTATTTTCCACAGGCAAATGCAAACTGTGAGGAAAACACTTGCTCATGGGAGATACAGACCCTAAATAAGTGCAGCCCACAAAGAGAGATATTATCATTTTGGATAGGAATGAGTTGACACTGCCAAATGTCATAAAACTTGTTATTCCACATTCCTTATGCTGGTAAGTGCTACATCTGGCTCAGGAACACATCAAAGGCTATGTCTACACAGCATTTTGCAGGCTGACTCAAGCTCAATCTGACCACACTGCAAGCCAGTCAGGAACCATTTGGCCACACCAGTGCGGTGCCAAACCCCAGAGAATCAGTCCGGATGAGAAGTATATATGAGAAGAGTAAGCCCAGAGCAAGTGTGCCTCCTTGTGAAACTGGTTGTAGATACATCAGGATCAAATTTTCAGAAAACCAACATTGCATTTTAAAGTTCTTCATCTACCTGGCTGGTGGCAAACGTAATGAAGTTTCTTTTTATACCTCAATAACTTTCTCTAAAATCCTATGCTACAAGGACAAAAGATGCTTTTATGAAGAGCCAGGAGATCTTGACCAATAGGCATCTGCTTCATGAGAACTCATTCAGGAAGACCCATGGATCACAGCAGTCTGGGACATACAACCTCAATTGAGAGCAGCAGAAAGAATTAGCGCCTTTGAAACTCTTTGTCCAGGACCTGTCAATTATTTGCATGCTGAAGCTTTTCACATGTTTTTGAAGCAGATTATTTTTTCAGAAGCTCAGTTAGTATTCCAGGTTGGCTGCTGAAAAATTATCAACGGCTGACACGACAAGTTGGGCTGTGATGAGTCACAACAAATTTGGTGTGGATGATCTGATCTTCACCATAGCTAAATTGCTATTAGACTTCTTTTTTAAAAAAAAGGTGCATTCCAAAACCCAATCCCATTCATTTAATAAAAGAGTGAAAAGTTATGATTTATACAAACTCATTTACAACATAATATCAGGCAGATACATTTATTTGTCACCCATTTTCATGTGTTTGCAAGGCAGTTTGAGCTTTCTTTTTCCTTTCAGTTAACTGCATTTGGAGAGGAGTCAAAAGTTTATTTAAAACATGAGAGAAGCACTGAAGAAACACAGAAGCAAAATGGTGTCGTGTCTCTCGTTTGTCATGCATTGATGCAGCTGCCAGCCCTGCAGCAGATGGGAAACATCAGCTTCTGATGCTGTTTCATGGGGTCTACTCATGTTGGCAATAAGGCCCAACAACTTGAGATCCACCTGATCTTTGATAATCCTTCTGCAGTGCTCCCTTCATTGTGGGAGGAACCTTACCCTTTATTTCCATGTGTTGAACAAATGTATGCTGGGCACTTTGTAAGTTGCTTGTGGAGAAACAGTGACCCTGACCCACAAAACAGTTCCTGTGTGAATCCAGATCATGAAGCACCAACCAGAGGGGTCATAGTTGAAGACATGCTGGCTCTGATCCCTATATAGGGAAGTCGACAGTGTGATCCCCACACCTGAGTTTAAGAGTGGACTTTTGTCTGGTGAAATAAGCTTGGTGTGTGGGTTTGTTTATGCAGACTTGAGCATAACTCATTTCCTTGGGTGAGAGCTGTTTGCCCAGACTTAGACAGTACAAATGCATGTGATTTACAACGAATTCAGTGGGAAGTCAGCATCTGGATCTGCAGTATTTCAAATTATTGCTTCATACTGTGAATGACGTGCCTCAGCTTTTAAATTGTTTCATGTGAGATACCCAAAGGAAATTTTCAGACTACTGAATTATCATTACTGAGCTACTGCAACTGCTATCTGTCTTAACATTTCACTGTAATGAAGTAATATTTAAGTTACCACCAAAGAGAGTCTTGCAATGCCTCCTTAAGCCAAAAGGTGGGTAAGCAACAGAGATGGTTCCAAATTTTGTCACTTCAGGGACAGATTTTGCAAGATTCTCCTTGAGCCCAACCATCCTGCCACACTGGGTAATATAACTTGCACCTCTCTCTGGCATACACTGGCTACCAGCTGTCATAAAACTTGTGGCAACATTTTACTGATCAAATCTTTTGGAAATGTGCCATTCCCAAGTAAAATCTCAGCATGACAGAGGCAGCAGAAAGGAAACAGTTATGCCAAGGCAGAGCAGTTTGGTTTTTTTCCTTAGGAGATTACCATTAACCTACTATGGTAACCTCTCATCTACATTGCAAATTTAAGATCCCTAAAGACAGCGGCAACTAGGAACACATTACTGTAGAGAAGGACTGGTCAGATCTCTCTGGGAAACCCTAAACAGTCTGTGTCTATGTTGCACTTGTGGGAGCCTTTTTCTACAGTCGATGTACAGTAATTGCTACCAGTGCTAGTGAAATCCCAGCAAGACCTGAATATGAAAACAAACAAGGGAGAGGTAGAACTCTGAAGAAACAGAGGGTACAGTGAGGGAATTTGGCCATGCTTTACAGTTGTCATCTGGCATTTATCTCCACAATGGGGGGACAAAGCATGTTAGCAATGCAAGACTGCTGCCCCGGGTCCAGCCAAAGGGCACAAAGGCAGTCACAGTGCTTCCCAGCCCAGTACTAGCTATAAGGTTCTGAAAATGGATTTCCAGAAATAGAGGTGTCCTAAAAGTAGTGGAGATACCCTGTTTTGCTAGGAATGAAGATTCGTCTGGACAACCAGAAGTTGTCTCTTGTTGAAAGACCTCTTGTGGTCATAGAAGATGACTTGAAGTCTAAGAAGAGGAAAGGGGCTTTTTGCTCCTGTGTATGAGAAAAGGGAAAGAAAGACTACTCGAAAGGCACACTTTACTTGTCTCTGGCAATTAAGGACTGAGATCTTCTTGAAGCAGAATACTGCTCTAGTTATACAATACTAATATTATAAGTCCAACTGCTTCACAGAAAGTTATGTCCATCAGATACTTACAGATCTAATTTCTCTCTTTAGTTCCTTTTCATCAGGACAAATGTGATGAACTTTAAGATGTATGAAGTTGGGAGAGTGGGGACAAAAGAAATATAAATGAATTTCAGAGTGAAAATGTACACTTCATTCTCAATTCACTTTGCTTAAGTACTTTATCTGAACAGCTGGTGATTTTCCACATAGTATCATCTGTGCTGTGGTATGGAGGTAGACGGATGTGTATAATAAAAGGCTTTGGGGCTTAAGTGAGAGTTGCCCAGGATTTTGTTGATATAAATCTGCTATCTTACTATAAGGGTAGATTTTATACCAAACTTTTCACTTTTTGCATTTGAATTTTCATTACAAAGCTGATTATTATAATTTCTTTCTTAAAAAAAAAAAAAAAAGAAAAAGGCAAGTTGTCTATTCAATAGAAACAAGAACAATGCCTTTTACTGGAGTTTCGTGAATCCACTTCAATGTCACTTGGAAGTCTGCTGAAGAGTCAAGCTGCTTGGTTTCTATGAAACAGCTCAGGAGTCTCTCTCTGTCCAGCTCATGCAGCTAAGTTAAGCTCTTATTAAACTCAGTTGTTATTTTTCTAACAGATTCTTAATTACTGTTTTTTGAAGCAACAATCATCCCACGCTTCACATTCGCTTTGTTTCTCCACCTCTTCGTGCGGTGCAAGCATGTGGGCAAAGCGTGGGAGGCTCCAAGAGCCCAAGCAATTGAAAATTGATGTGGCGCTTTAAAATAAAGGAATGATCCTTATTATAAAAGGGGAAAAACAAAGTAGCACACTGAGATAAACAAAGACGCACAGACAATGCAAGGAAAATAATATTAGCAGATGTTGAGCCAGCCGTTAATGATCTGTTTTATATTTAAATCTCTTGCTTGAATGTTGGAGCCAGAACACCAAGGAGCGAGAAAGAAGCCTGGCAGCACACATGCACTTCACTTTTATTGCTCTAAGTCCAGTCATTGATGTTGTCTTTTTAAGTTATCAATATAAATTTTTTGCATGCAAGTTGAGTGCTGATGGAAAAGCAGAGCTGATGCTACTGAGAGGGAAGGGCTCTCCTTGCACACGAGACACAGCAAACTTCCTCATGCACCCAGTTCACTGCAGCTCCGTGCAAGGGCAGCGCTTGGGGCTTGTTTGCTTGTAGGACCTGGGCCGAATCCTTGATGCACATGTCATGAAGGAGCCACACAGGTCATAGAATCAGAGAACAGCAGGTTGGAAGGGACCTCAAGGATCATTTGGTCCAACCTTTTAGGTAATATACATATACAGGCTCAGAACCCAGTCAAGCTGAGCCTTAAAAGTGTCCACTGTAGAGGAAGATACAAATTGCAAGAGGCAGGTGAGCCTCTGACAACCAGGGGGGTAAGGCTCCACGTTCATGTTGTAAACAGCCTCCTAAACCATGCACTGTCTGCACTTAATCATCCCTTGCAGAAACATTTGCACAGCACAGCTCAGGGTCATTGTGAGGAAAAACTCCGGGCTTCCGCACTCCATGTGAGGAGAGGCAGCCTGGTGAACTGCTGCTCAGTTGCCACAGGGGCTGCTTGTGGCGAAAACCTACTCCATACTCTCAGCAGCAGACCTAGTGGTGCCACCAGAAGCAGTGACATCTTCTCCCTGCTCATGCTGAGCACGGGCTCCTTCACCGCATGGCCAGACCAGAACTTCTTGCCCTGTTGCTTTCTGACTATCCCACCTGCCTTGCCGGTAGCCACTGCTTGCCAGAGGCAAACCCTCTTCTCTGCTTCCATAAGACTGATGTGCACCAAGAAGCCAAAGATATTCTCAAAGTCATAATCCAATCATAAACCCAACGTATTCCTGAAGAGATGTTACCTGACATCTGCAATGAGCATCTCCCTGGTGTTATTTTGGCACATGGGGCAGGCTGGCAGAGAGCATGTCCCTGTTTTCAAGACCAGTACAGGTTGTGCTGGGTAACAGATGCTACAGCTGCCATTTATACCAATTCCTCCCCTTCAAAGAATACCTCAGTTTTCAGCAACATACCACTCCAGACATGTTTATTGCAAAGCAGCATGATGGATAAAAGCTAGAGGGAGAAAAGCTCCCTCATGCACCATTCAGTCAGGGTCAAACATTCAATTGCAAACCTGCAAGCAGCTACACAAAAGCAAAATGTCATAATATTGTCTCAAGATCAAACTTCAGCTAATTTAGGCAAAATCAGAGAGAGGTGGATCTCATTACACACTGGAGCAAGACCCCCTTTGACGCTGATCCTCTTGCCAATGCCACCCACACCCCTCTGGGGAGGAAATCAGGCACATGGGTCTGCATGAGGCTACAGCACCCTTTGCTCAATTCCTTGCCTGAGGTGTGGGGACCTCAGACCTGTCATGTTCTACAATATGCACCAGCCATTCAGGCTAGACACATCCAACTCAGACAGTCAGCTTGGCTGCTCTTTCAAGGCCAGGTATCTTCATTTATGCCACAGTTTCTTGCTTTAAGTCTCCTCTTGCTTTGCATGACACAGCTGCCCTTTCCTCACCCACTATCTTTCCTGAAAAAGCTTCTAATTATCTTCTGTCTCCCCCTCTCCTTCATATTTACATTTTCATTTGAATTCCCTAATAAGTATACTGCATCTGCCTTTCAGAGTGGCATCTCCTGAGTATGCTATTTTCAGGACTTTTGTAAAACTTTGTAAATCACTGCCCCTGAGGAACAGATACCACCTAAGCAATCTGTTAGTACCAAGTTGTCTGCTTGCTGTGAGCCTGACATAGACAGGGAACACAATATGTAAACATAGTAGAAAAAAACCCAACCTTAATGGAAAGGGCATTGCTCCAACATTTCCCACTTTGTTCCTTGGTACCCAGAAGGACACTGGGCCGCTTGCAGCTTTTGATTCAGCTTGAGACCACCAGGATCAGAGACTGATGTTTTTAACTACCTTCTGTCCCTTCAGTAGCAGGGGTGTCCTCACTAGATTCTTTTAAGGTCAACTAGATATTGGTTCCCCATGAAATGACTTGCTTAGAATAATAATATGGATGATTTTAGGTTATTTTAAACAGAAAATTTTAAAAAAATTAAGAAATTTTTTTAAAAAATTTAAAATAATCCATTTTACTTGTGCCATACTGATTTTAGATCAATGCATGTTTTTCAACTAAGACAGGACAATTTAATCCAAGATATAGTCAGGTTACCCCAAGAATTGGGGCAATTTCCACAGCTCCTGCTCCATCTGGACCACCCTGGGCCTCTGCAGCACAACAGTCCTCTGAACTGATCAATAAAGGATCACCCTTTATAGATGCCTACCATGACAGTACAGGTACTTTTAGTTATCACCCTTGAAATCTCCCAACTGAAAGGTATTAAGTTTGGGTTTGGGTTAATTGGTGATTACATAGTTTTCATTGATGCTCATTTTACCCTGTACTGATGCCAGTAACAAACCTGATGTTATTGGTCCAGAATCTTCTTCCAGCTAGAGATAATTTCAATCACTTGGATCAATGAGGAGGCTTTAATACTGACCTTCTTGAGCTTTTTGGGATTTCCCCCCCACACACACCTTTTCAAAGATAGGAAAGGTTCAGCCAGCCCTTTAAAGGCTCTTCAGTTCAAGTTATATAAAATTTATATAAAATTTTATATATTTAATATTTTTGATGCTTTTTAACATCCAGCAACACCACTTCTGACCTAACACGTGTACCCTGACAGCCCAGAAAAATCAGACCTACATCTTATTGGTATGTCCTTTTCTATTGCCCACTAGATGTTTGTTGTTGAAATTGTCTCCCAGGGAATAGTAATGTAAAGTCAAAAGAAAGGGAAAGCAGATCTGGGCTTTGAATCTTGTACTCACCACACTTCAATAACACTTTGCCTTGCAAGTTGCTGTTTTAGGTGTTAACATTTGATGGTGAACAATTGGGAGAACATTACTGTTATATATTAATAACAGATTAATTACTGTTATATAATAATAACATCTGTTATATATTAATACAACATATCTGTTATATATTAATAACAGATGCATGTGTATCCTATTTTTACTTCCCTTTTTCTCCTCCCCTCCCTTTTTCATGATAATTAACAAGGCAATAAACATGTAAAACTTAAAACTCACAGAAGTGGAAAACTGATAAAGGCCTCTGAAATGATAACAAGGAAAAAAGGAATGAGTGAACCAGAAGAACATATAAAGTTATGGCTGTTGAGCTTTGCAGAGAGCACAAAAATTGAAAGAATAATAAATAACAAGGGCAGGTCATTTTTCCAGCAAGAGCTAAATCAGAGGTTAGCTGAGCTAACTTAAACAACCCATATTATGATGTAAACAAAGGGAGGGATTCCTTATGTGGGAATAATAGATATCATTTAGGTTTATGGCATGGGGGAAGGATCCGTATTTTTAAGGCACTCAGACATCTAGGAGTATGTCCAGCCGTACCTGGTGCAGTGGGCAGTCAGGGCTCCCCCAGCAGCAAAGTTCCTACTTAGCCAGGCTTACGGGGACTAGATCCCCCCCACAGCCCACTTGCCTTCCACACTGTTTTGCGATTACCAAAGCACAACAATAAATGGTGGAAGAGAAACATTACCCTGAGAGTGAGAGGAGAAATTGAGCTTACACTGTGAAAATGGAAATAACTGAAGAGAGTAGTGGGCTTTTGAGGAACTCCACTGTGATAAGTGTTAGCTTCATCTGTCTTGTTAGGTATTGCCCTGCCACCTCATCTGCAATTGTACATGCACTTGCACACACAGAAATGCTGGCACACTCAAACCTATACTTTCTGCCAGCTGAAAGCAGGAGCTCCTAGATAAAGCACATACACAGAGGTTTTAAGAACAGTTTAATGAACCATCATGACTAAATTTGGCAAGATTTCATATCTTGCTTCTTTTCTATACCTCAGACTGTTTTGATCCATTTGTGAGAAATTTAGTTTTGGCAAGTGAAAGTCCTTTATCACTGCCAGTGGTTAATCTGCACTGTGACACAATCATTCAACCTGAGAAAATCCAATATTGACATTTGTACCTTGAGGGGAAAAGAGTTAAATAAACTCCTGGAGTATGCCAAGCAACCGTATAATATCTATATCATGTATAGGCCTTTTTCATTCTCCGAAAACTCAGATGTAGCTTTATCACGTCTGGACTCCACTATTACTCCACGTAATTGGTCAAATGGATGATATTGGAAACCATCTTGAAGCACCTCTGATAGCCCCATTCAACTGCTCCAACCTTTTGGTGGTCCATTGAGAACTGGTTGTTCACATGTTGCTAAATCTCTTCCTTGTTTCCACCTGCTAAATAGCATTAAAAGGCACCTTAAAATATATTAAATAGTCTCCTAACATTAATTTCCTCTGTAAGCAATTACTACTTCAGAGGAAAAAGTTAGCCTCGAGGATGTTTTGCAGTTCCAGTAAGAAGGAGACAGTCTGTGCAGCCAGACATTCACACATGGGAAGGACCAACACCACGAGTCTCACTAAAACTCGTTGTCACTGTTAATTTTCGTTATTGCTGTGTCAGTCAAAATACCGAAACCCTATTGTGCAAGGCAATGTACAAACATCAAGTGGTGTGAGGCTTCAAAGTGTTTACAGCCTAAAAAGCCTCCATGGCCATCTTCCCATCTATTCCTATTTCATTCATTTCATTTCTAGACTTGGGTTTAAAAGTTCTGAGATCTGCTTTTTGTATATGTTGTGAATGCCTTTATCCATGAACAGTCTCGTCAGTTTCAGAAGACCCATTTTTTATATTTATATGCTAGTTTTTAGACACACACCTACATACAAAGGTTGGAAGTGACCTCGGATTCAGATTTAGCCAAGTTTAGACAGAAATCTGAGAACCAGCCAGGGCTGGAAAAAATTATTGCCAATTATTCTGACTAGCGACAAACAGAAAGTAGGAGCCTTCATACAAACCTAACTTAAAAATTATAAACTGCTGCTTTCCCTAATAGCTAGAACTTCACCTGTTAGTAATGTGCCAAACCAAAATGATGATGCTATCACATAGATGGTCTGGTCACTCTGAACTTTCACTGATTGCCTAAAATGTTCTTTAAATTTGCTCAAGTCAGTGCTACTCACCCTGCACTTTGCATGTGTAACTCAGAAAGGCTAAGCATATGACAAAGACAGTAGCGCAGGAATGGCATCCTGACAACTACGATTTCCTGATAAAGTAATTTTGGTCAGGGGGATAACAAGGGAAAGTGAAGTGAACATCAGAACCAATTATTAAAAAAAACTCTTCACAGCTGTAAATTGGGTTTCCATAACAGTGAAGATACCAGCCATGCAGACCTGAAGCAAAGCAATATTCAGTGGGGCTTAGATGATGGGACAGATATATCTTTATTGAGAAACATTATGGCCAACAATTCTGAGAGAAAACATCACAGAAGTTACACCCAGAATCTGTCGGAGGAAACTGAGCATTATTTACATAGACAACAAGAAAGATTTTAAGGAAGCATCATACAAAAAGCTGATTGATATGAGAGGATCACTACAATTTATTCAAAAGCATAATGTTTATAATGGAAATAATTTATTTGATTACTAAAAAAAATCAATAAATCAAGGTCCTCTCCTTCAAAATTTTCACAGTAGAATCATAGAATCATAGAATCATAGAATCGCTTGGGTTGGAAGGGACCTTAAAGATCATCCAGTTCCACTCCCCTGCCATGGGCAGGGACACCTCCCACTAGATCAGGCTGCCCAAGGCCCCATCCAACCTGGCCTTGAGCACCTCCAGGGATGAGGCAGCCACAACTTCGCTGGGCAATCTGTGCCAGTGCCTCACCTTGAAGAATTTCTTCCTTAAGTCTAATCTAAACCTTCCCCCTTCAAATTTAAAGCCATTACCCCTTGTCCTATCACTACAAGCCTTTGTAAAAAGTCCCTCCCCAGCTTTCTTGCAGGCTCCCTTCAGGTACTGGAAGGGCACTATAAGGGCTTCCCAGAGCTTTCTCTTCTCCAGGCTGAACAACCCCAAGTCTCTCAGCCTGTCCTCATATCAGATGTGCTCCGGGCCTCCAATCATCTTTGTAGCCTGTTCCAACAGTTCCATATCCTTCTTATGGTGGATTTCCAGGACTGGACACAGTACTCCAGGTGGGGTCTTGCAAGAGCAGAGTAAAGGAGGAGAATCAACTCCTTCAACCTGCTGACCACGCTTCTTTTGATGCAGCACAGGATACAGTTGGCCTTCTGGGCTGCAAATGCACATTGCCAGCTCATGTTGAGCTTCTCATCAACCAGCAACCCCAAGACCTTCTCTTCAGGGCAGCTCTCAATCACATCATCCTCCATCCTGTATGGATTTCCCCGACCCAGGTGTAGGACTTTGCACTTGGCCTCGTTGAACCTCATGATGTTCGCCAATGTGCACTCCTCCAGCTTGTCCAAGTCCTTCTGGATGACTTCTCATCCTCCTGGTGTGACAACTGCACCACTCAGCTTGGTGTCATCTGCAGACTTGCTGAGGGTGCACTCAATCTTGCTGTCTATATCATTAACGAAAATATTAAGCAGCACTGGTCCCAGTGCAGACCCCTGAGGGACACCACTTGTCACAGATCTCCATTTGGACGTTAAGCCATTGAATGTGAGCATCCAACCAATTCCTTATCCACCAAACAGTCCACTCAACAAATCCACATCTCTCCAATTTAGAGAGAAGTATGTTGTGGGGGAACATGTCAAAGGCTTTACAGAAGTCCATATAGGTCACATCCATTTTTTTTCCTGTGTCTACTGATGTGGTCACCCCATCATAGAAAGCCACTAGGTTGGTCAGGCAGGACCTGCCCTTGGTGAAACCATGCTGGCTGTCTCAAACCACCTCCCCATCCTCCATGTGCTTTGGCATAGCTTCTAGGACGATCTCCCCAGGCACAGAGGTGATGCTGACAGGTTGATAGTTCCCAGGGTCATCCTTTATACGCTTTTTAAAAATGCTCACAATGTTGCCCTTCCTCCAGTCACCAGGGAATTCTCCTGACTGCCATGACTTTTCAAACATCATAGAGAGTGGCTTGGCAACCACATCAGCCAATTCTCTTGGGATTCTAGGATGCATCTCATCAGGTCCCATAGACTTATATATGTTTGGGATCCTCAGGTGGTCACATAACTAATCTTCCTCTACAGTGGGTGAGGCTTTAGCACCGTGGTCCCCATCTTGTTGTCCATTGATTCGGAAGGGAGAAGGAGAGCGGTTGCCAGTGAAGACTGGGGCAAAAAAGTTGTCAAGCAACTCAGCCTTCTCATCTGTTGATACAAGGTCACCATTTTCATCCATCAGAGGGGGTACGTTCTCTTTAACCTTCCTTTTCTAGCTGACTACCTGCAGAAGCCCTTCTTGTCAGTCTTCACTTCTGTTGCCAAGTTCAGCTCCAGCTGCGCCTGGGCCTTCCTGACCCCATCCCTACACAACCGTGCTGTGTCCCCATATTCTTCCCAGGGTCCCTGTCCCTGCTTGCACTGCCTGTGCATTTCCCCCTTGCTCTTCAGTTTGAGCAGCAGGTCTCGACTCAGACACACTGGTCTCCTCCCTTCCCTGCCCAGTTTCCTACATCTGAGGACTGAGCACTCTTGCACTTTATGGAAAGTATCCTTAAATATTGGCGAGCTCTGTTCTGATCCCTCACCCCTAGTGGGAGGTGTCTCTGCCCACGGCAGGGGAGTGGAACTGGATGATCTTTCCTAGGGGGTCCTACTGATTAACTCCTTGAAGAGATGGAATTTTGCTTTGCTAAATTTCAGGGTCCTGACTATACTCCTCACCTGTCCCATATCCCTCAGGACCCTGAACTCCACTAGTGTGTGATCACTGCAGCCCAGGCTGCCTCCAATCTTGATGTCACTGGTCAGCCTCACTTGTGTAAGTGACTATCAGGTCCAGTATTGCATCCTCTCGGGTGAGGGTGTCTATTAGCTGAGTTATCTTTATGCACTCTAGGCAGTCTCCTGGACCACCTGCAGCTTGCTGTTCTACTTTTCCAGTAGATGTCAGGGTGGTTGAAGTCTCCCAGTAGGATGAGAGCTTGCAAGCATGAAGCCTCCTGTAGCTGGAGGAAGAAGGCCTTATCAGTAGGCTCCCCTTGTAGCAGACATCAGTGACAAGATTCCCTTTGTTGCCTTGATCTCTTATTTTCACCCATAAGCTTTCGACCTGTTCATGGTTATTCTTCAGGGACAGCTCTCCACATTCTACCCATTTCCTGACATAGACAGCAATGCTTCCACCCCTCCTTCCTGGCCTGTCCCTCCTAAACAGCCTGTAGCCACTAGTAGTCACACTCCAGCCATGGGATTTCAAGGGGCTGCCCTGAGGACCAGCTTATTGTAGCTCAGGTGAAGACATCTGTGACAACAGAAATAGGAAGGCAGGCAATTGGATCTGCCGTGCATGCAAGGGGTATTAAGAATCAAAATTTTAAAAACAGTTCATTTATGAAACCGGGTCAAATGAGGAATATATAGGCAGTAATAGAGAGGAGTAATGGATGATTCTGATACTGAGGACAAAAACTGAAAGTCCAGAAGAGATCAGTAAAAACATCATGCTGGTGAAACACAGGCGTGGCAGGTAGGACACTAACATCCTGTCAGGGCACCTAAAAATGATGAAAAACTGCGTATTGTGCTAGACACAGGATCTGAGTCAGCAGTTCTGCTCAGCAAAGGACCACAGACCCAAAGCCTTCTGTTTGTGGGCACTGAGTAACTACGCGCCTGTTCTCAGTGGAGTAAAGACGTGGAAGAACAGATAGTGCCCAAAGTTGAAATCAGTGCAACTACAGTGGGGACTTGGTCACTGTGTTCTGACCCACTGGCTTGGCTACAGCTGGAGACAGTGTCCTACTCAACCACCCTGGCACGAGCCAGCAGTGGGTCAGAGCTGTCACCTCTTCACTTTATTGTCTCTTCAAGGGGGGCTACACTTCCAGTTTTGCTTGCTTTCACTTTGTTTCCTATGTTTTATATTCACAAGCATGTACAGGTTCTGTAATGAAGAATATAAATAAGTATATATACACATACACGTAGACATACACATAGTTTGGTTTCTATTAGAAATCAAGGATTTTCTTTCACCAGTAAGAAATTTGTCCCAGTGCCATGCAGGTGAACAATACCAAGGAATCCATCCTGTATTACCTGTTCCCTTTAATCTGGAGGCTATTACAGAGCTGAAGAAGGTGAATTACCAGCATTTACCAGGGTGAGCCTGTGTTCCTAGGTACTCAGCAGCTATTAAAACTTTCATTTTTAGCAGAAAAAGGTTAAGGTTATTAATACCCCAGAGCTTCTGTTAAATCAGATGCAGTCATGGTTTCCCTCTAGTTTTAAGGTTCCTCTTCATGTGCAGGGAGCATTTATTAGCAGCAGCATCTTCATAATCTTGGGATGGAGGCTCATCTGGGCCTAGTGTCTTCCTAATCTTCATTAACTTTAATTTCATTATCACCTGTCCTGGAATGACCCTGAGATCACTCACTACTTCTTTCTTCCTCCTCTGGGAAATGAATTGCGGTTCTGTCCTCAGCTACTGAACTGCTTTTGTGAGCCCTGCGGCAAATAATTAATATCAGCAATATCCACTTCATCTCTCACCAGTCTGGGTGCCTCACTCCATCTTAAAAGCTCTTCTGGTTCCCTGACTCATCTCACTGTTTCTCGTATATGTTTTTGAAAGCCTCTAGAATCTTTGGCTTGGCTCAGTAGTCTAATTTCATCCCTTGTGTGAGCTTTTCGCACCTTTTTTTTAAAAAAAAAAAAAAATCCATCTATTAACCTTTCTATTCTTCTCCTTCCCTTCTTGCATTTGATGTTCAGCAGCTCTCAGATGTCTTTTGCATGACATAAGAACCAATTTTTCCTGTTAATTATTTAACCTCTTCTTCTGCCTCTTCCCTCCCCCCTGAGGCAAGAGTGGGGAAGGTGGGTTCAGGGTTGCAGAGCATCGCCAGATTAAAGAGACAGACTGAATTAAAGGTCTTCTCACAAAAGAGAGGGTCTCAGCCAAAAATGCTCAGGGGCCACCTCAACTACAGGGAAAAGTTTTGTAAAAAGCGGATGCCCCAGCTCCCTCCCCTGGCAGCAGCAGAGGATGTTGTCATTTGACAATGTGGCAGAGCAATAACATTTTATTTCTGTCTTGCACCTAACTAATGGGGCTATTTGGCAGTGAACAGAAACAAATAGGGAGGAAGAATGATGGTGACTGAGAGAGAAGAGAAACAGAAAGAAATCTTTTCTTCAGCTCTGCCTTTGACAAACATCTGAGGTAATAAACAGGGAGTTTTATGAGCTAATTGCATTTTAATCAATTTGAGCTCTTAACTGCATTGGAGAGGCTGCTAACTTATATTAGATTCATGTATGCTTTACACTGCGTCCCTACTGCTAGCAGCTTTATGATAACAAAGCCCCCGCCACCACCATCACCATGGACTATTGCTCCTGAGGAGCACGTAGGCGAGAAAAACTCTCCTGAACAAAAACAAAGAGGAAGAGCAGGATTCTTTGCATAAACAAGGGAAAAATGGAGCGATTGTGCTGCACGACGTGAGGTGAGAGTGGAAGTTCAGCAGCTGGCAGCAACCCGTGGCCACCAATCTTTGAAGAAAGAAGTCCTGGCACAAGGAATTTGGGAGAGTCCAATAAAAATGTAGAAGTGAAGGCAGAAAACTCTCTCTTCCCGGTTGTGTACATGTGTCCACACAAGCAGCATATGTTAAGTCTTTAAACAAACATTTGGCTGTGAAACAGTAGCTATGGCAATACGCAGGCACAATTTATGTACTGTACATACATACTGCATAGAGAAGTGCTCTGTTTCTGAACTGGACTGGCAGCTGCTTGAAATTTTCCCCTTTGCTTTCCCTAACGTCTCAGGTGTGGGATTCATGAGCCAGTGTCTCAGCTAGAACAGGTGTCTATCGCTGTGTAAATAGCAATTAGGCCCAAATTTCAGACTTTTTTCAAATCCCTATCTGAGGAAAAGCCCAGGAATAAATAGTTGCTGTAACGGCCAGGGGTATTGTGTAGCATTATAGCCTCCAGCTGGGCTATTACATACTATAGACGGGTGAAGAATACAAGCACCTGACAGATGTGTTCTGTTAGCTTCATTAGAAAAGAAACAAAGAAACTCCTCAATTAATAGCAGTGGAGCCAAAGGGAAGGGGGGTGTGGGAGGGAGGAATCATAGCCTGTTATTTAAACAGAGTCAGGGAGCCTTTCACTGATGGCTTAATATGATTCATTAATAAAAACAGCTTTTTGAATGCCCAGTTTAAGTCAAAAGAAATCACTAGTGTGGGGGTTTTTGTTGGTGGTGGGTATTTTTTTCCCTGCAAAAGAAGGGCAAAGTGACAAACTGGAGTTGCCGAATTCATTTTGCATGAGGCTGGTCCATCTCAAAGTCCCATTTCTGTGGGGTGTTTGTCCATTGGGGTAGTGGTGCAGTCCTCGGGAATAAATGGCCTCACATCAAGACTTCGATGAGAGAGATTTGTGAGGGTAATACAGAAAATTACAGGAAGCCTTAATGATTTTAAAGTGTTGAAATGGAGCTCTTCAATATAACGGTAATCGGATGCATCTAGAAAGTCACACCTTTCCATCACAACGTACTGTTCCCATTTTGATGGTTTGGATGACTGGTATAGCCATGTTGAGAGTAGTTCTGTGTGCCACTTCCTTAAAAGCAATAGACTTCATATCTCTTTCTTCAATGCAGTTTAAATCATAATAAAGTACAAACTATATTGTACTGCAGCTCCATCTTTTGCACAGACATATGACAGGGTTGAGTATCCTGCAGCTAGCTGCAGAGCACATCTCTTCTGCTCCTAAAAATACGAAGAAGCAATCACCACCTTTCTATAACAAACAGCAAAACTCAAATACAAGCTGCAGTGCTTACTGGTTGTGGCAGTAGCAATAAGAACTACCTTCCCAACACACATTTGAAAGAGAAGGAGGCTTGTCAAACATTTGTGGGTTCAGGGAGCTCACAGCATGAAGCTGTGCTGGAGGATTTCAAAGATGAAGAGGTTGCTGCAGCGCCTCCACGGGTTGGTGTAAGACAAGTGGGAGGGAAAGTGTGATTCAGCAGCTGAGAGTACAAAAGGAGCCCTACAATGGAGGTAGTCATCATTTGTACCTCAACCTGTCAACCAAACACATGGTTAGAGAATATTCTGGCCAATTTGCCAGCCTCCACCTGGGCAAGGGGACGATGATGGTATGGCTTTCACATAGCCATCTCTGGATTCATGTAGCCCAAGTGTGATAGTGGCAAAGTCACTGCACTGAGCTGGGGGTTGCTCTGATGAGATGTATCACAGAAAGACTGAGGAGACCAACAAAACCTATTAACTACTTTCATGTATTTCCCTACAAGTGTTTCCCACAGTGTGTTAACTGATGTTTTGTCAAAGCTCGCCTCTAAATGTACTAAATGATGGGTCTCCCATCACTTGTCAAGGGACAGTTGTCCGTGACCAAACAGATCTCACTGTCAAGAAGAAGGTTTCTTTTATATATTCAGCCTAATTTTTCCTATTTTTAATTTCATCCCATTACTCTTAAACACACTCCTATTGTCCTAAATAATTCACCTCCCTCAGGAATTTGCTTCCTCCATGTATTTGTTGGCTATTCTTTTGTCCCACTGTAGTCTTCACTTAGCAAAGCTATCTATATTTAATTCTTTTAATCTCTCTTCATAAATTAGTCCCTCCAGCCAGCGAGGGGATGGGCATGTTTGAGTCTTTATTCAGTGGTGAGCTAAGATGCTCTGTTGCATTCTGGGGATATCTAGAGCATAGAAAATGCCTAGGGGAAGCCTAAACATTCATGTTATTACTTTTTTTTTTTCTTCCAAGTGTTTGAACTGCTATAGTCAAAGTGATATTTCTGAAGCAGAAAACTACAACTAAAAATATCTGTTTCGTTCTCTTTTCATTCTGGCCTACTGTAGTAAATGTCTGCTTTGTACTCGGTTAATAACCTCTCCTACCAGCTGTCCAGCCCTTGCTTACAAGCTTCGCCTTCCTTTACACCCTAACCTAGGACTTTGTGTCTGGGTGAAAAGCAGAGAAACAGACAGTCAACATGCAAATAGGCTAAACTATATACAATAATAAACAAATGCACTGCTGCTGCAGCACACTGATGTTTTTTCCATTTGACATGAAGAAGCTGTTTACCTGTGACAGTTTGTGTACTTGCGACAAAGTTATGGCTTTTCTAATGTACATAAAATCTCAATGAATTAGATAGCACCACTGTCTTCTTTTTCTTACTCTTCTGACAGATTCAGACAATAGCTATACTTTGCTTTTCCCACCCCAAATTAATGACTTGGAGGATTCAGAATTATGTGTTAGATGCAAGCCAGTGACTGGTTTATTTGAATAGCTGGTTTCTTTCCTAAGGACAGTTTGTATGACAAAGCTAATGGCAAAGTCTTCCCTTTAGGAAAATGCTATATAATTCCTTATGTCTTATATCTATTTACTGCAAATCGGTCTCTGTCCAGTCAAGCTCTACATATGAAGAAACTGAATTGACATATGCCAGGGGGGAGAGGATGCTGTGGTCTTTGAACCCAACTTTTTAAAATAAAAATAGTTGCTAATAATGATGATGATGATCAGAAGAATAATAAGAATATTAAATATAATTCACAGCACTTCTGCTGTGTAGCTTAAATACTTCTTTACCAGCAAGTGGAATTTTATATTAAAACTCACATCCTAACACAATCTTAAGGTAACTATTAGTATTTGTTGTACACTCTGCAATAGTATTTGATTTTCATATTGAAAAGGGATTTTCAATTGCTTTAAATATATCCAAATACTTGGAATGACTGGGTCTGTGAACTGGAATCATTTAAATATCTAAAGGAGAAATGCAGAATCCAACACATGAACCAGTGCCCATAACTGGCTCTGATACTTAAATAATTTATTTTTCTCTACAGCTGACTTAATACCATAAAATGAATTCAGTACTTGCCAAAATGCCTGTTGCAAAAAAAAAAAGTCAAACAATTCATATTTGGGCCATACAAACGTGAAAAACATTGGAGACGAAACCAATAAATGATGTCTTCTGGCAAATATGCAAATAAACTGACCCACATGTTAATGCAAACCAATGTAGTCTCAAAGTCATTGGCTTTTATATTTCTCTCATTTTTTTCATTGTGGTAACACATAGGATCTCCCTTTATGGACTTGGACACTTCTGGCTATAAATCCTGTACAAGCATGAAACCCCAGAAAATCCTTACATCAAGTTTTACGCTGCAGAAAGTAATTGGATTGGGAGGAAGCAAAGGATGTGTGTGCACATGCACAGGAAAAAGACATCAGTGGCATGCACAAGGTGACCTGTGAGTGGCTTCTTTCTCTCAAGTGTTCCTTCTTTTCCACAACAAACCTTGTTTCTCTCTTTCCCAACCAGAGCGATGGCTTAATGTGGCCAGTGGGGGGTATTTCCAGAGTCAGGAGACACCCATGAAGAAGACTTCATCCAGAGACTGCAAGAGACACAGTGGCTTCCCTCTGGAGTCTTAGGTCCAAGATCCTGACATGGTATTGCCCCACATCTGACAGCTTTGTTCCAAGCAAAGGGAAAAGCACAAGTTTACTTCTCTCACTATGTTTATGGGTCAACTTGACTACAAAATGAGAATATACACAGGCTGGAAAGGCTGTTTTAATCTCTGGGTTTGTTGTATTTTCTTCTTTCATCATACTGCATTGCAAATTATTCTAGTTCTATTTCTCTGGTGTATTAAACTAGTGCATTGCCAAGTCTCAGCTCTCCATTCAGGTTCTGGCATCAAAGCCTTAGGCCAATTTTATTTCATTTGTATTTGCTGCCAGAGCAATGTCTTTATTCTAAAATGCCCTTCTCGTATCAACTTCTCAGGTGGCATGACAGAAGTAGAAAGTGTGAGGAAGAAAAACCTCCCCCACACTGCAGTCTGCAATACTGCTTTTATGTTTTCACTCTCTCTGAGGGGAGATATCTACAACACAGTTCAAGAAAATGGAGTTCAGGATGCCATTTGGCAATGAAAGGGATTTTTTTCTAATCTTAGCTAGGCACTTGACGTGTTCATACACCCTTTCAATTTTATTTATATGTATCTGCATATACACGTGTGTGTGTATATATGTGTGTGTGTACCTATGTGTGTATAAAGCACACACACTCATGCTGTTGTTGCTCTGGGCTATTATTTTAACAGCATTTATTTTCAACTGCTAGTGGCACACTGACTCAATCACAGACAACATTTTAGTAAAACAGAGTGAAAATCTATCACATCCAATTATGACAATGCAGTGCTGTGCAGCTGAAGGTAAGGTTGGGACCAGCCGTGTTTTGCTTGTGGCCATCAAGGGCTGTGACAGAGCTTTCATTATGCAAGGGTAGAAAAGTGGTTTAAACCCAATGACAGGAAACCCAAATCATTTTGTCATATTAAAGACTGTCAAGGACCCACCTCAGGATTGAGGTGCTTGATATCAAATACAATGCCTGAACTAAGCAAGGCAAGGATGCTGTAAACAGGACTTCTTAAAAATGACAGGACAAGGGGAAACATAAGAAAAGTTTATCTTCTGGCATTGCACATTAAGTAATTGATAACTGTAGTTTTTAGCCTTCTTTTTGATATTACCCATTGTGTCTGGCAAAGGACACTTTGCATTCTAACAATTTTTATTTGCCAAGTACAAATATATCCTCTCTATAAAATCATGTGCACCTAAACATATCTAATCAAACACTTAAAATCCACATTCATGTCTACATACCTGTTTGCAGCCTCTGTGCATTGGCGACACTAAGGACACCGAAATCCCTGGGTCATGTAATTTTACAAAGATCTTAGTAAGGAGCAATGCAGGCTGTGGTGCAACAGGAACAGCACAATGTCATCGCCTCCCTCACACTGTTTTCAAAAATAATGATTCTCACCCCTGTAAAAATAACAATGACTTGGGTTGCACAAAATGGAGACACCTTCCTCTGCACAAACAGATGTATATGTGTTTTGAAGGCTACTCCCCTTTGGTGTTGAACAGTTCGAGCTGTATCCTCACTGTTTTAAAGCAGAACAGTGGGTTTCTCAAATGAAGAATATGCATGCTAAAAGCACAGATCAGATGAGACCTCCTCAACAAAGCAATGAGTTTCACCAGGGCATTTGAAATAAACCTGATCTATAGAATACATCACTACATTTAGGATCCCACAAAATGTTGCGCATTAGGAATGGAGTATTTCAGAATGTAGTTGAACAATGCCAGTAATTAAACATCAATAGGCAGAAGAAAGAAAACTCATTTCATTGTATCACTAAGCAAACACAGCTGATTGGTCTCTTGCAAGTAGTGACAATTCAAATTCCTCAGAAATTGTAACAACTTACAGTAATATTTTCCTTTGACAGCTCTGGGACAGCTCTCTTTTTCTTTCATTCGCTGTTTTCACTGAAGATTTACGTCAAAATTAGGGATGAGTAATGCCTGCTTCTTTCCATACTTTCTTCTACTTTCTCCCACAGTTTTATTTTATTTTTTTCTGCAAAAACAAGTTAAGGTGAAAGAAAAAGCAACAACAACAGAAAACAAAAGCATCAAAGCAGGTCTGAGTAAATTAAAAATGGAAAAAAAATGAAAACAAAAGGTGATTTTTTTCCCCCCATTTTGTCAGACTTCTTTTTGCCACAGGTCAGGGAAGAGCAGGAACCTCTCTGCAATCTACCTAGGTATTACTGTTTGGATGCATATTTATATCAGATACTGTAATGACAGATGTGAGAAGACAGATTTTTTTTGCATCAATTGTATGAGAAAAACCATGGGAGTGAATAAAATTTTCTTTCTTTTGGTGTGCAGAAATGGAAATGTAGCATGTACTTACGTTATTATCTCTTTATATATTATTCATATAACAATTTATTTAGATTTGCTGTAAATTGCAGAATACTTACAATACTAATTTAAAAAATCTTGCTGTGCCTACCTCTCTCTCCCTCACTCACATACATTTATTTTCTATACGATAAGTCCAGTGATCATTAGAGGAATATACTCCCTGAGCTAGGAAGCTTGAGATGATGCACTTGAAGGGCCACTCCTGCAGCTACTTCTTCCAGGGTCATACAGAGGTTGATAGAAACATTTTTGTGTTTCTTTTCTGGCCTTTATGCTTTTCTGTGTGCTGTATTTAAGGCAATATACTTAGGGTGAAATCTAGAAACCACAGATTTGTCTGTGCCCAGAGGAAAAAGAGTACCCGTTGGTATTTCTTCACACATACAATATAGGACCCAAAAGCGATGACTTTAAATGAGCTCAACATCATTATTATACTCAGTCAGATCAAAAGTTTGAGAAGCAGTATCTGGATAATGGAAGTTTGTTGTTGTTACGATACAAATCAGCAGATATATTAAACCTAAAATCAGTTTACCACAAAGCCAACTTCCTATCTTCCGAGCATCCTGATACATACAAATTAAACTTACCCAGATCTGAGGTTCTTCACGGAAATTGAGTTTTTTGGAAGTTAAACCAAGTGGAATTTTGCTTCATTAACTCAAGCCCACCGTAGAATTGTCTCTGCTAATAACTACATTTCAGTCAAGACTGCTTTTGACATGTTTATAAGTAGCAAACAGGGAACAGGAGCAGTCTCCTCACCTACTTTATGAGAAGAAAGAGTTTTGGGGAAAGTGGGTATTTATAATATGGACACAGGATTGTACAAAGGTAGATTTTTTTGGCAGGCAGAGCAACAATCAGGGCAAGTGGTCTTATAACATGTCCAGAGAACATCTAAGCAGTCTCGAAAAGCACCTCCCAATACATTTGTTCTACATATCTGCACACTCCTGTTACAAGGCAAATAAAGAGTTGTTGTGGAACTCAGTGGAGAAGCAAGATACCGTAGGGAATCATGAGTGACGGGGAAAGGAAAATGCTGTGAATGTAGCCCCTGAACAAGGGATGAGGGGAAGAGTGGCGCTGGGCCACTGATGGGGAAAGGCAGAGGCAGATGCAGAAGGAAACACTTGGGAGTTCCTCAACTAGGAGCTGGAAACCAGGGGTGGTCCAGAAAATTTGTTTCTGAATAAGAGAGGAGAAAGAATGGAAGAAATGCCCACCAGAGGTGTAGGTGATCCTGGGAAAAGTCTTGGGCCAACTGTAGCTGAACATGAAGCCCATACTAATGCCACAGTCACCAGGTTTGTGTTCTCTCCTGAAGCGTGTGAACTTCCACACTGGGCAAGCCTGGCTGCTCCAGATGCCGAGGCATCTGCATGACCAGAGTGGCTCTCTGCAATGTTATCAAACAGCCTGGCCAGCACTGCTGCCATGAGGTTCCCAAAGCATGCACTGACCTCACTGGGTTAAGAAAGGCAAAAAGCTCAGATAATGCTGGTGCTGCTTAGCCTAATCCTCCTACCAGGAAAAGAAGAGGCAAAACAAACACTGGTGA
Source organism: Cuculus canorus (assembly GCF_017976375.1). Taxonomy (NCBI): domain Eukaryota; kingdom Metazoa; phylum Chordata; class Aves; order Cuculiformes; family Cuculidae; genus Cuculus; species Cuculus canorus. The sequence continues at coordinate 96,547,810 of NC_071402.1, forward strand.
GCCTATGAGAAACAAGAGATGATTTATTGAGAAAGTGTTCAACAATTACTTCTTTGAGGGAAGTTGCACCTCACCCCTGCAACTGTGCCATTTACCATCCGCTCCAAAATTAGATAAGCAAATCCCTTCTGGCCTTTTCCCACCAGGAAGAGAGTTGGTCTAGTTCATCCACGAACCATGCACCCTGAGTACTTCATATAAAGTGACAATTGATTCTCTATAGTATTGGCAGGCCCACTCATTGAAGCTAATTGCACAACAGGAAACATCCTGGTTTAGTTCATTATTGTGTAATTCAATATTGTATTATTGGACATAGGAGGAAAGTTTACATAGGAAGAGACATTGAAAAGAACAGGTTTCTAGTTTACAGAAGTGACAAAAACAGGCCATCACTAGCCTGTACAACAAAAAACAATCTACTTTTGCACTATCTACTGTTTTTAATAACGAAAGAATAAGAGATAGCAAAAAAAAATTGAAAAGCATTCAACTGAAAACTGATAAATGGATTTATTTCTTTGTACACAACATGCAAGTAACTTCAGGAGCTAACTGTCAACAGATATAGCTGAAGTGAAAAAAAAATCAGTAGGATTAGTAGTTTATCTGGATATTAAGAACATATATCATTACAAAACTAGCTTGCCAAGCTGTATTTTTATTTCTTCTCAGGCAGTTAGTAAACATAACCAACCATTTTATTCAAAATTCTGAGGTAGTTGACCCACAGATTTAAAGAGACTCATTGAAAATCAATGAAAAATCACAACTGTACCCCATTTGCTGTTTCATAATTCCATCTTACTGACCATCTGAATCAAATAAGTAGCCGATAAACAAAACAGACTGGGAGAACAGTTTGGTGACAAATACTTAAATGTTCAAACTTTGCTCTCACATTTCGTTAGTACAACAAACCCCTGGGGCAATTAAAAATTCAAATCTGTGCCTTCTCAACTTTTTCCATCATGAAATGGTACTTTTTTTTTTTATGTGTACTTACTTAATGAGCATGTAACTCCCTAGATATCTCAAGTCACATCTTACCATAGATTTTATCAGTTTATTACAAAGTATTATTGGTATCCTCTGAAAGCTGGGCCATGCAGAAATTATCCTGATGTCCTCTTTCATCTGGGTAACCTAAAAGTGCAGCCAGGCAGTCTACTATCTATCAGCAAAGATTTTAAACTGAGTTTTTTGATATTTAGTTCATACTAGTGAATAAACACCAGATATTTCCTGCACATAGGAAAAGAGATTGGAATAACACTCAGAGGAGAAGTGCGAAGGTCCTGGTCTGCCTGCTGGCACCAGAAAGTAGAAGAGAACCCCAATACATTCACTATTAGGATTATACAGGCTTCTGTCTCTGGTGTCACCTTAGTTTAGGATGTACCAGCAGAGTTTAACCTGTTTTTCTAATGAGATGCTTGGCTGATGAGTCCTACAGTTTCACCTTTGCAAATGTGTGCCAAATTTATCTTTCAACCTTGAACTGACCTCTCCCTAAAGTCATTGGGTGAGCTACTGCATGTCTAACTGATTTAAATTCAAAGTCAACAGGATGTATCTTCTGCAGTTTGCATCTCACACTTCCAAAACATGACACAGGTTAAAAATGGAGAAAGCTATTACAAAATAAGCACGACAGCTCATTTTACATGCCTAAGCCAGTGAAATACCTTTGCTAATCCACCTCATACTTTCCATCAAATAGTTATACCAGATTTGTTAAAAACCTGATATGCAAATTTTTGGTAGAAAGGAGATTTTTTCAGGAAATTGAACATGAGTAGTATCAAAATAAGACTTGATTATAAAAAGACATTAATTCAACTGCAACTGCTTCATAATTCAGAGTATTAGATTAATGCTTTATGAGCACATTATCTACAAGTTAATGTAAATGCTGTAACAAACTGAAATTTAGAGATAGAGACTTTTCACAGGTTTGGCTCGGACCCCATCCACACAGGCTTTATTAATTAGCACAAGAAGTTTAGTCTAATCTTTGCCAGTCAGTTCAAGGTAGAGAAGCTTTCAGAAAAACAACAGAAATGTCTTTCATGCTTGCAGACATCTAGCAGCTCCCTCTGCTCTAGGCAAAGGGCTAGATCAGACCTCCCCACATCACCTCATCATTGCTGATGTTCTAGACCACCCAAGCCATGACAGAGGCATCGCTGCTGTGGGTGCAAGGGCAAGGCCAGCTGAAAAGCAGTCTGTACCTATCACATGGAAAGAGTGGAAAGCCAAAGCTCTGTATCACTTGTAATGCCCCCAAAGCACTACAATACCTGTACACACTTCACAATGCAACAGTGGAAATGTTTCAGTCCCATGCTTCGCCCTCCACCTCAGCCACACTCGTCCGAGCTCACCATATTCCTGCTCTGCATCCTTTTACTTCTGCATAGTCCAGCACACGCAAGAAGAACAGCTGAATCAGGTTCAAGAAGAAAATTGCTTTTTAGCAACATTACAAATGTTAACCTAAACAACCCAATGAACAAAACCCCGGTGCAGCAGTAATAGTGATGAAGCCATGGCACTTTATCATAATCCCATCTAGTGAGACAGGGAATTTTTGTCAGGCTGTTTCATGCTCAGAAAATGTACTGCTCAGCGCTTTGACACTGTGCTAGCCACATGCATTTTATTTTACAGGGGAGAGGTTCTTTTATTTAAAAGCACATGTTAGCTCTAGATGCATGTCCTCCCATACAGAATCCGTGGTTCATTCAAATGGGGACACGTGACTGTGCCCACATGAATACAGTACACTGGGACAAAGTGCCAAGTATATGGGCAGAAGTCTTTGAGACAATTTTCGGGGACATTTACATGACAGGATAATAGGAATCTTTTTTAAGAATTTTTTTCACTAAGAACCCTTAGAGGCCTGGCACAGAGACAGGTAATTATATCCCATAACAGGTCAGCAGAGGAGGCAAGTATCAGGTGTCCACAAGTGACCAGTATGAGCAGCTCCAATGACAAGGCAAAGCAATTTATAGCAGGTGGTTATGTAATAACTTACCCACTTGAAAAATACCTTCTGAAGCTAGACAATGGGTCTCTGAGTTATGTCATATGACATTACAGTTTACATCACTAATTGATTAAATAATCTCTAATACAGTGCAGAGAATGGCTCTCCTTGCCCTTCAGGCATCCTCTGGGTCACGCACCACTGTGAGCACCTTACAAGTCTTTGGTCTGCTCTGGATTTCATGCAAAGTTTTGCAAGGTATACTAACTTTCCTAATCTGGCAGAGGGCACTATAAATGTACAATGAAAACCCCAATAACACCTGTGACTATTCAATGGATGTCCTTCACCATTTATTTTCACTATTTGTATTTGGGTTTGAGCAATCTACTCACCTGAATTTATCAGGATGCTTTGAAGTTCCTCAGTCTTCCAGAGCTCTGAATGACCAAAAAATTGTTGCATCAGCTGAAATAGTGTTAAATGGTTAATGAAAACATTAAGTGTCATCTCTCAAGAAAAGAGCATTAACCAACACATTCCCATGTGCACCTATGAGACTGAAAGGGCAACAAAATCTGTAGTCAGTCTCAAGCCAAGTTTAGCAGTGGCAAAGGCAGGTTTTACCATCCACTTTCAGTTTTCTTCCAGTATCAACAGATCCTGTAAACCAGTCTAGTGACATTGTTCTATCAGCTACCTATAACTGACAATTTTAATTAGAGTTATTTGCTGTCTACATTTGCTGAACTTGCAAAGTTCTTTCAGCCTCCGATGGTTCAAAATGAACAGAAAGGCCCTACTGTGCTGCTGTGGAAGGAGACATTGGGGCGGTGGGATTTGGGTTGAAGAATCATAGAATCACTAGGTTGGAAAAGACCTCTTAGATCATCAAGTCCAACCATTTCTATCTGCCACCAAACCATGTTCCTGAGCACCTTATCTACCCATCTTTTAAATACCTCCAAGGATGCTGCGAAACCGTGGGAGTGAAGAATTAACTCTGCAAGAAAGCAGCATTACTTCTCGAGCAATCAGCATTAACTCTCAAGAAATCACTCCGTAACATCCTGAGAGCTCTGTGGGACCACAAGGGTGAAGCCCTGAGGACAGAGCTGCTGCTGCCTGCCATGCCGACAGCCTTCTGCGTGGCTAACATCCTGCCACGGAAATGCTTACATGAGATAGCCATAGCCTTTAAAATTAGATAAGAAGGAATAGAACAGAAACGGTGTAAAACATCACATCCAGACAAGACAACAAAACAAAGGTTTTTATTTCCCTCACAGCAGGAAAAAAAAAGTACTCATGGAGCTTCTTATCCCTTCCTCAGTCATTTTTTTCCCTCAGGTCTCTTCCATACAGGGAAGTAATTCTCTCTTTGTTGACACCTAAGCAACCACAGGCACGTCAGCAGGAACTGACTGGGTAGAAAGGAAAAAAATATTTACCCCATGCATTTCTGCAATCTTCCACATTCCCATTACTGCCCTGATTTATCAGGGCCTGTTACATATTTTAGCTTAAGCTTCTCAGTCATCCGAATGATTTCCTTTCAACAAACAAGAAATACCAGTGAGCTGCACAAGTTTATAGGAAAAAGGGGAACGGGGGAAATGAGCATCTGCTTCATAAATGGGAGCAATAGAGAGCGGGGAAAGCACCCGGGGATGGATGCTGAGAGGTGCTGGGGAGCGGTGGGGTATGAACCATCTCCACCTTCCCTTCTAGCCCCACACACTAGCATTCCCCGGCTCCCACCGAGGACCTCGGGGTGACCCCTTCTCCTCACCACTAGCGAAGGCGGGTTCAGTGGCTGCAGAAATGCAGCATCAGCAGGGAGATGAGGCTGTCAGCCTCCAGAGCACTTCCCTGCGAGGGAGCAGATAAGAGGGAAAAGGTGAATGGGAACACTTGTCACAGCAGATGGCGGCTTTGATTTGCAGAAGAAAGCGAGGGGGTGGAGGGGAGGAAAATAGGGAAGGGGAGGATGTCCCTGCCCGTCCCATCCCAGCAGCTTCCCCGAGCCCCCCGGGATGCTGCAGCCCCTGCGCCCAAAGGACTTGTTGACCTTCCCCGTGGACTTCGTAAGGCAATGTGTGGGATTTCGGCAATCCTGGAAGCCTTATACAATTTATTAACGCCATGCTAATTAGCTGGAAAGCCGTGCATTGATTTTGTCAAAAGGATTCAAGGATCAAATACCCACGAATAGAGCTGGCAAAACCTAATCTACTAATGGATTTAACTTATGAGAAATATAAAGCTCAAAGAAAAATATGATTATTTGGGGGCTACTTAACTAGCACTTATCTTTAAAATACTTTTACAGAATTCCCATATTCCATTGAGGTGGAAAAAAAATGCAGTTATATTTTTAAAACGTATTTGGCCAATAGCTCAAAACAATGCCTCCTCTCCTCTCCTCTCCTCTCCTCTCCTCTCCTCTCCTCTCCTCTCCTCTCCTCTCCTCTCCTCTCCTCTCCTCTCCTCTCCTCTCCTCTCCTCTCCTCTCCTCTCCTCTCCTCTCCTCTCCTCTCCTCTCCTCTCCTCTCCTCTCCTCTCCTCTCCTCTCCTCTCCTCTCCTCTCCTCTCCTCTCCTCTCCTCTCCTCTCCTCTCCTCTCCTCTCCGCCGTTTCCCACCTGGTATGAGCTGCTCATGACAAACATAAGCCCGTGGCAGCTGGTTCAAAACAGAGGCAGAGACACCCCACATCACTTACACACCTCCAAGAGGGGCTCATTTTCAGCTGATGTACCGTGGTTATGCTTTCATTAGCTGAAATGGCATTTTGTCCTTTTGCATCAGGGAAGGACTTGACCCTGCACCTTTTTGTGCTGCAGCATGGTGTCTCCTCACCATAAATCCCCTCAAAATTATATTTCAAATCTGCAGGGCTGGACTCTGGAAAAAGTTCCTTGAGAATGCACAGCCATACCAGGGGATTGAGGAATGTGTGTCCCACATTAACCAGGGACAGCAACAAGCAACACAGGGATACTCCTCTTTCTCAGCAGTACATCTCCACTTGATATAAACCACCATTGTGTCCAAGAGACAGGCAAGGCTCACATTGTGGCACATGCTGTTTAAGCACAGCATTGAAAAATAGCCTAAACTACAGAGAGATGAGGCTTAGTGGGAGAAAAAGACCCCAGGCAAATGCAGACGGGAAGGACATACAAGGAAATAACAGGAAAAGAGTAGTCAGCTGGACAGGCAGTCACTCTACCACACCCACAAGCAGTTGTCCTGCCTTTTATAGATACCATTATAAAGGATATTTTCAAGGCAAATTGGACAGCAATAATAGGGCAAGTTTGGATTTGGCTGCAGGGGATGCATCTTGAGCACAAAAGGCAGCAGGAAAGAAAACAGAGATGCATTTGTCTGAAATTTTAAGAAGGCAGCAGGGAAGAAAATAGAGGCCCTTGTTTGAAAATTTAACAAACGAGCAATAGAGACCATGAAATTGTCTGACTGGAGGTGGAAGTAGACATTTCATGAGTATACAAGAGATCATGGTGACCCAGTGATGTGCTAGCTGGGGAATCAGGCCTTGAAAATGAAGATACATAACCGATGTTCAATGTAGCATGGGAAGACAAGCAAGTGGAGGGAATCCCTCAACACAGACCAGCATGGTCAATGTAACAAGCCATGGAAAGCTTGGATCATGATGGTTGAGAGATTTGATGTGTTGAGACTTCTGAGTAGGTAGGTGACCTTGTAGACAGCATGCCCCTGCAGTTTCAGAAAGTGACACAGCTTCAAAACCAAATTTTTAAATCAAGACTACCACATTTGTTATGCAAGTACATTGACACTATTGCATTGGTCTCCTCCTAGGCATAAATATGAACTAGCAGACCTGAACGAAGGTGCGCTCTGTGCTAGGAAGAAAATCAAAGCTGGGACAAATTGGAAGCTGGTATCAAGTGAGTAGAAGACTGAAGTTTGAGTCTCTCCTGCCATTGCACTAGAGAGAGCACTGTGCAAGCTGCCTCCTGGAGTGATCTCCATGCAGTTTTGTCTCTGTGACTCAAGCAAATGTGCACAGTTCACTAGTGAAAAAAACATTATTCTAACTGCCTGTGCTGCCTTTCTGTCTTATACACCACTAACAACCAAAGCCATCCAATTTGAAATTAGCTCCCAGCCCTCAGAGTGTTGTGTGTGTTGGAACAAAAGCAAGCAGGGCATTCCGTGCTGAGCTGGGTATTCAGTGCCTTGATGGACAAGAAGAAGTACACCCTCCATTTCAGTTAGCACAGTGAGCAAATATATCTTTAAACCAAACCTTTCACATCTGGGTGCTATAATAAGGTGGATTTCTGTGTTACCACTCTTGACAATCATTCTTGAAAAACTGTAATCTGCTTCTCATGGATTTGTCAGTTTTCACGTTTGGTTTTTTATTGATGAGATTCCTTTTAATTAATGAAAGGCTTCCATTAGATTACATTGTTGTCTGAACTCTCAGATGTAGTGATTGTATTTATTTACCCAGAGAATCATGATTGCTCTCTGTCCCTCAACAAATGACAGGAGCTGCACCATCACAGAGATCCAAGGCAAAGTGTTGCTTCAGGATGAATCAATGGAGAGATGTCACTTCAGAAGACCTACACCAGCCTGCCTAAAACCTGAGCAACGCAGGGGTAGGTCAGACCCATCAGGTTCATGGTGATGCAATCATCATCCTGCAATTTAATCAGTCTCTTTGTCATCCCTTCCATACATCAGGCACTCACAGTACAGTATATTTGGGCTCTCAGACCAATGCGACTCAACCAACGTTAAAGCTTCAACTTCAGCTTCCCACTTTGAGCCACCATTTTCCTCTTAAAAAATCCCTCAGAAAAGTCTCTGCAGTCTTCCTTACTTCTGTAACTAGGGCTAAAATTCGCCAAAATTCTGAATCCTGGTTGTAAACCTAGCAAGCCTCAAATGGCTTTTGTTCACAGCAGCAAGGAGACCACCACCTTTAAAGCAAACTTTAGAAAGAATCTTCCATTACAAGGCTTCTGCCTCAGAGTACTTATATGATGGACCCATCTAGTTTATGGTAAAATGGTTCGGACATGTGAATAAAAAATTGCATGTATTTTGAGTTATTAGAGGATTATTTCATTGCTTTTTCCACAGATGGCTTTTGATACTCACAAAGGATCACCACAGTGCTGGAAAACAATGCCATCAAAATGCTCATGATGTTCAGCTCTGTGACACCTGTTTCATGGGACTTCAGGTTTTGCAGACATTTGGCTTTCTCAGGCTCAAACCAAATCCAGGTTTTGGAAGATAAGAGCTGACTGCATATGAAATCAAAACGATAATGGTGGTAGGAAATAATTGGGGGAGATGGCAAAAGCGATGCTTGTTGTCTGGATGGAGGGAAGCCTTGCCCTTTGTTGCTCGGCTGGAGAAGGCCTCCTGGATTTCCAGATGCTTTTGAACGTTCCAGCGGCAGCAGGAGCTGTGAGTGTTTATTTCCCCTTCTCCTAGCTGCTTGGTGAAGAGATTTCAACCTCTTGTCCTGTTGGACTGTGTCGCCATTGTCTGTGCTTTTCTCATCTCCAGACTGGATCACTGCCATGTGGTCTGCTCAGCACTACGTCTGAGGACCACTCAGAAACTTCAGCTAATTGCAGTATGCAGCTGCCTGCTTACATATCCACATTTCAGACACAAACCATAGAGTGCAGATGGTACACAGGCTGCGCCAATTTTCAGTTCATTTCCAGGTGCAATTCAGGCCTTAGTTTCTAAATCTCCTTGTGATTTGAACCTGCCCGTCTACCTCTGCCTACAAATTCTAAGTCCACTGTTGAGATGAGCCGAGGCATTTGAACTGACAGTCCCTGGAGCAGCACATTTGGAAATGGCTTTTTGTCTCAGTGGAAACCGGACAACAGCTCTTGAATTTTCTTCCTTGTGTGGTGAACCTTCAGGGCACATTGCAAAACTTGTCTCTTTTGTTAAGCTTTAGTTTAATATATTGGGGTGGTTTAAGAAGGGAGCTTCTGGTGAGGACACTTTTACTTTCATTGTTGTCATGGCAGTATAATTCAGTAGGGGATATGAGTTTTTATTTGTTTTTATTTTAACTGTAGCTAATGCAATCTAAGATTGTGCGCTGCAAAAATGAAATCAAATAAATAATTACAATTGCTTCAGGCCAGTGATGTTTACTGGAGAGCCAGGGAAAGAAAGACAAGAGTAGGGTATTGCTAACTTGGAAAGAATTAAGTAGGCATGGCCAAACAAAAGGGAGTAAGCCAGGTTACCTCCTAAAGCTCATGCTATGGGATGCCACAATTAGTTTCCTTGTGAGGGGGTTCTCCGGGCCTGATGTGTCCTTCAAGGTCATATTGAGAGTTCACTGCAATATGTGACTGCCATTGGTCTAGAAAGGAAAGGGGACAGATACTGACCAATACACACTGTCAAAAAAAAAAGAAAAGAAAGAAAGGACAAACAACAACAACAAAGCACGGAGTACAATAACAAATCACAACAGCACTAGATTCCAAAGACCATTTTGTCAAAGAATTATCCCGTCTTTCTTTTTATTTTTATTTTAGTCCCCGCACGCTCCCTTTTGTATAGCTGTCTCTGCTCATTTTCTCAGGTTCTTTTCAGCTGTGTTCGTACATCGCAGACTTGAACTGAGCCATCAAATTGAATAAGGCTTCTGCAGAAGAAATGAAAACACCTAGGAAGAAGAGAGGCAGACTGCTGAAAATAACCAAAAGTCTCAGATGATAAAGCTGATTCTGTCTAAAGGCGCATGTATGTGCATGTATGCACACACAGGTAACTAGATGATGACTGCAAAAAGCATTTGTCTTTAAGTATCCATAGTCTGGAAACACATCTACTCCTTTTATCTGCAATTATATCCCTCCTAGCTAGAGACCAGTGTATATTTCTATTTAATAAACTTTTGGGTTGCTTCAGTTGTAGACCTTCAGTTTCTACAGCCGTGTGTGGCAGAGAAGACCTTGCCTAGAGCTCACAGGGCAAAACTACAGACAAAACACACTGCAGAAAACACACTGCAGAACTCACCACAAGACCCAGACAAGAAGAGAAACTCAGATCCCCAAAGCATCTAACCAGGAAAGGGCAGATGTCAACCCTTTGGAACTGTTCTTTCTTCAGCTGTGGAAAAGTTTTGTTAAAAGAGTTTTGATCTCCAGTGGGGTAAAGAGGACTGAAATCTGTCTGAAATAGACAGCAGAGGGTTTGGGTTTTTTTGTAGGATGGGGATTGGCATAGTGCTGGAAGAAACAGTTTTATACCATCTGCTTCCCCCTCTGGTTCAGAGGAGAGGCAAAGGACAAGAATGCCATGCAACACTCTTGGCAGCATGATTTACAACAGTCCAATTTAAACTCCTGCCAGTAAAACATTTATACTGCTAGATCATCATGTCTTCTATCATCACGTACATGGCTATGTCTGCAAGCACACAGATGCAGTAAGGTAAGGTGTGTATCCATAGGTTCACACAATTTGTGTTCCAGGCCCTTTTTATTTTTGTGGGGGTTGAGTAACAACATTCTACTATGATTATTTATGGCTTGGTTGGAGTTTTTTCCTTGATTCTCTTGATAGCTCTTTGCAAGTACTGAAAAATTCCAGAGTGCCATTAACTCCGCAGCTCTTGCAACATGCACATTGTCTTTGGCAAGCTTTCAACTGTACAGAAATGGCTTTAAAGGATTTTAAAAATCACCTGTCTGGCTCTCAGTCTTGTTTAAAACTGTATCTCATGACACATTTGTAATAGAATACCCACCTCAGACTAGATCTCCTCCTTCCTTCATGAGAGACTTTCCCCTCCTAAACCATAAGCCTATGGGAAATGTATACATTGCAAGTACCCCTTGGTTCACCTACACCATATAAAAGGGACTGACATATGTGTGTAATGCACACATCAAGCTGAGCTATGAGTACAATGAACTTGCTGAGCACATAATCCGCTGCCATAAAGTAGTCACCAATAATCTCAATGTCTTCCACTAGTTCTGCCTTAAAGATAGCTTCAAGGTCAGTTTTGCTCTTCATACTCTGGAAAGAGAAATCTGGTTTTATTACTCTGGTTTTATAGGTGTAGCTCACAGCCATTTGGGACCAATACGATGCAACTAGCTTGAATCCACCCATTCGTGATCTAACATCCAGAACTTAGTGGAGGAAAGGAAGCAAAAAACCCACTATAAGATGGACTTGTTACATCAAGAGCAGGAAATCATATCTACATTTTGCAGTCAGAAGCGATCTCGTCCCTACAAGCTTCTCTGAAGACTTCCACAGCAAAACCCATGAGCAGGACAAAGGCAGGAGGCATTTCTTGCACCGAGGAGATCAGCATCTGTGTGACACTGAGGACTACAGTCTAGAAATGACATGTTCCTACCTGACAAAGTCTTGCTACCTAAGACAACCTTATTAACAAAGCTTAATTGGAGCGGCACATGACCAACAGCAGCAGAAAAGAAAGGCTATTGTTTGAGAAGGAATCTCAAAGTGACATTGCATCTCACTAGCTGCCAGGTAGGTTAGGGTAGGACGCTTTCCTGGTAGGCAGTGGATGTTGCTTGTGGTGCAAGTAGCCTTGTGCAGCTAGACTTGTGAAATCTGTATTCCTGTACCACAGATCCTGGCAGCCACACCTGAGCTAAAACAAAAATGGACTTCCCCTGGGAAAAATATTATAGCCTTGGCAGCAGAGGACCTTGTCTGGAGGTGGTATAAGTCAATCGTAAGGGGCTTTTGTGTGCATGCACGTACGTACGTGTGTGTGTACAAGGGTGCACATTAACAGAGTATGCTGTCAGGGACTGATTTTCAATGATGCAAGTCTCCTCTAACTGATAACACTCTAAATAACAGGTGAGTGACTCCTGGCAAGAAGGAGATTGTCTGACCTCATTGTTTGCCTTTTTTCCCCTCTCTTTGTTCTTCACAAATAAAGGTTTTTTAATAAACTGAAAGGTCCTCCGCTCCTGCCTGATGATAAAATGAAAGGAACCAGTGAGGTATGGTACAACGTGGCAGCAAAAAAAGAGAAGCTCATCAGAAAATAACAAAGGTGCAAGTTAAAGATAAGGCAGCTGTCAGAGATTAATCCTGCTGGCCTGATTGTTTTCTTTAATACCAAGGCCTGCAATAGCAAGCGATAAGTTTGCTGAGTAATTTGGTTTTTGGTGAGGAAATAAAATTCAGGTAGGCCTCATAATTGATTTCCTTTTCTTTAGTTTTCTAAACATTAAACAAAACAAAACAGAAAAAACCCACCTCTGCTTTGACTACACTTTCCTTTTTTCAATTTCGCTCTGAGGCTGTGAGCTTCCCCCCAAGCAGAGTCTGTGGCAAGATAACTCAGAAGGCAAAAGCACCCTCTTCTTCTCAAGCGTCTTCCTGAGAATTCTTTTGTTTCATCCTAAACATTAACTGTGACTCTTGAACATGATTAATTCTGCCTAATGTTGACTTCATTTCAATGTCCAGAAGTGGGCAGAATATGAGGTGGTGGAAAAGGCAAATTTCAAAAGAAAGTCAATCTGCCTGTCACCCATGAGTTATGGCAGTACCCAGCCATGGTGTCGGTCACTGCTCGTGGAGGGAGCAGTGCAGAAGGATGGTGTGGTCCCCATCAAGCTGGAGAAAAATCATTGTTGTCAAGCCATGGAGGCCATTTGAAGGGTGGCCAGCTGGAGCACACCCTCTGCACAGTGCAGTGGCACACCAGGACTCTCATCTGGTCCCTGCTCCTGGGTGTAGTAGGAGGAAGAGTAGCAGGTAGGAGGCATTATTTACCATGTCATGCTGGTGAAAACTCACTCCCCACCCAAACCTTTCCCATTTGAAGTTGCACACAGTCAGTCATGGAGAGCCTGGGCACTCCGCAGGCAGCAGTTGTGGGAGGAAGCAAGAGTGAAAAGAAGTTGAGGGAGGAAAACCTTCCCAAACCAGAGAGTCTGTAGCAATGAGGTAGAACTGGTCTCAAGAGAAGATGATCCTGAGAGAGAGACAGTGTGAGTGTGAACGTGCACGTGTGTGTGTGGTGCGTTAGCACAAGAGGCAGCAGTAGCAGAGCCCTATTTATTGTGACAAAATGAACAGCCCCCAGGATGCTCATCCAGCAGCTAATTTCTCATCTTATCTATTATGTGAATGAGATGGGAAAACAGTTTCCTGTTTTTCACAGATATCACTAACATGAAAGATACAGAATGAATTCCCTTGAAAGCCATGCAGTCAGATCCAGCCACAGACTCATTTGTTTCAATGGGAGGAATTAATGCAGTCAGGGTTGCCCATTGATGGGAAACAAGTCTATAAAGCTCTCTATAGAAGTAAATATGCTGCCAACACCTCCATCACAGATGAAGAGCTTGGTGGATGCTTTCTCCCCACCATTGATAGCAGACATGCAGACACAGGCTTGTGCACCACACAAGAACACACACTATTGAACCTTGACATTTCCCTTATTCAAAACAGGTATTTCTAGTGTTATAACACATCATCAGTACTATATGAAAAGGGCAATCTGTACCACACATTGCTCCCAGTGAAGGAATCCTCTTCCTCTAGGGAGCTTCTAAGGGTCTTATACCAGGTGTGAGAGCAAGAAGTGATGGGTATGCTGAGACACCAGTACCCAGCAGCCTGAGTTTAGGGTCAGGCTTTGGAAAAAGTCCTGCCTTAGGGGCAAACAGAGGGGCTGGACAAGCTATATTACAGTCAGGCTGCCATGAAAGAAAGCCCTACATCTCTTTTAAAGCATAGACTCTCAGGAAAGCCTGTTTAAAAAAATGTCTGTCTGAGTATGTTCACAAGCAGTCAATGGCTCCATGGCCATGAGCTTGCTGCAGCTATAGCTATGTAGGTGTGTCACGGAGCAGAAAGTGCAATATCATGTTAACACTTTTCAGGCCGTTTCTGCTTATTTTATATTTATTTTCACCTCTTTACTTTCCCCAGCAGGGGGAGCATAGGGGCTTGGATGAAAATGAAAGGGAAGAGATACCAGTCTCATGGCAGAAATCAGGCTAAACCTGGTAATACTGGCCATAGCCTCATCACAGTGTCCCCTTCACTGAAAACAGGTCCCACAGCTGCGATACCCACACTGGTGCTGTCAGCAACATGGGGAGACTGCAGGAGAACCAGTGAGACACCAAGCTGCCCCACAGCCTCCCAGGTGGAGGAAGAGGAGAAGGGAGATGACAGATGCTGCAGCCATCAGTATAGTGGCCATGGCAAGCATGTGGCTGGGGACAGGCTGCCTGCATGGGGTGGGGCTCCTCTGCTCCTGATGCAGCTCTTGCTCACATCACAGAGCCTTACTGCCACAAAAGCCACATCCCCACAACCTCTGTGCCTGTTGCTTGGACAGGCCAAAGCTCTGAGAAGCAGCAAACCTTAAAAGGCCTCTTTGAAAGTTTCCTTTTGCCTCCTTTTCCTCCTTTAAAGGCACAAATAGGACTAAGGGAGAAGGGTAGGACTCAACCTCCTTGCAGATAGGACACTTTCTCAAAGGGGCAGTCTTCTCCCAGCCACTGGTTGGAGAAGGAATGAGGCTGGATATGAAGTATTTATTTTGGCTGCTTCAGGGTAGGATATGCACAGCTGCATTACAGAATGATTCACTCACCCAAAGGCAATGGACCATGACATATGCTCCCAGTGGCCCCACCTGCTTCTCCCCTTTTTCAATTTGGGCTCTTGCCCCTCCTGCTTTTTTATTCCTGGCTCTAAAGGCAGTGGGAGCTTTCTGACCTCCCTTGGCCTAAAGCCACATTTCTTACCCCATGCAAGCGTAAGTGCATCTTCTCACTTGCTGGGGGAGGAGGGGGAGGTGCCTGTCCTCTGCAGTGAGAGTAGGGGTTGACCTGCAGACCAAGTGATGCACCAAGTGCAGCAGGCATCCCTGCCTGATGACTTTTCGTTGCCAGCAGCTTATAAATCCAGGTGATGCTTAGCGTCAGAGGCTGGGTGATAGACGTTAAACAACCTACAAAAGGGAGAGCGAGAAGGAGAAGTGGGAAGAAAAAGCTGAAGAAGGTTAAAAGAAATGAGAAGAGACAACTCAGGTACTTGAGTACACTGAAAGGAGATGCTTTGGTTACACTGCAGCAAGACTAGTGCAGGAGAAATGAAAATAAATTCAGCCTACAGTACTAATGAAGTAAATTCCAGAGTGGGCTGAGACCTTAACTGATATAAATGAGGATCATTATCTTCACTCTGCTATTCTGCTCAGTACAGGGCAAGGAGCGTGGAGATGGGAGGGGAAGACCAGGGTTGTGATGGTGTGAAGTGCGGCCTGCTACCTACTACTGTCCTGTGAAAATAAGACTCATATGAGGGGCCAACGACACCCTGAAAGCCATGCAGGCCATTTGCAAGCCTCAGACATCCCGTGGTTTGCCTCAGCTCTCACTTGGGTCAGGAGAAGTGTTTCTGGATGCCAGGCTGGCAGGAGGAGTGGTGGCTCTCCAAACGGATAAGATACAAGCAGCTTTAAAGTTGCTCCCATGTGCATCCTGCCAGGACACCAGCAGCATTAGCCACCCACCAAGGAGGCTTGTTCAGCCTCAGACATCTTTCTGTCCCAGGCAGTGCCCACTCAGGCTGTTGAGCTCAGCCCGTGCCAGTCTGCAGACTGCCTTGGGTACCAAGAGGTAGGAAATAGCAGATAACAAACAAAGCACTTCTCCCCTGCCCAGGACAGCTTATTGCTTACCCCCAGAGTGAGTAAGGTGGGCACGCTTTTGATGCTTCCTGCTGTAATACAAAAATAATGAAGCTATGCATCGCATGAAGCAGAGCAAGGCACAGCAGGTCTCTGGGAACAAACATCGCCCCTCATCCTGCTTGTGCAGCCCAAAAGCGGTTTAAGCTGCCCACTGCTCCTGCGCATGGCCCAGCTGGACTCACCTGGGGGGCCACCTTTACCCACCAGCCATCCATCTCCTCCTGACAGCAGCGCCCAGCCACTCTCCCACAGACCTGTGATTTATGGGACGTGGAACTTGCCACCACCAGAAATTAAAAGGTCCTCAAGATTTGCCGTATCCAACATTAAACCTAGATGTTTGATGCCCTAGCTCCTAACCCTGCCTTCTTCTGATCCCTCCTTCAGCTCTTTCCATGCTCTGGAGGAGTAATGAAAGGGACATGGTAATATGGCAGGAGCCCTCTCTTAATCTTCTCCATCGCCATAGCTACATGGTAATATCCCATATCATATTTATAGTATTATCAACATCATGGTTTGGCTCGGGTACGTATGACATGTAAGCAGGCAACAGCTTACACAGTTTCTGAGCATTTACTCCTAACAAAAAGGGCTGGAGCCCAGATACATCCAAGAGAATAAAACCACAATAACTTAAAGTCACTGTGATATTAAATCAAACTCTTTAGAAAGCATCTTTAACGTTTCACTAAGATGCAGGTAAAAGCCTCTCATCCAGACTCGGTGGAAACAACACACCTCACTATAGTGGCTCTGCTGCAGGTGCAGTGTAGTGGTGACAGAATTTTAGAGTGAGTTTCTAGTGAAAATTTTCTAGTGAAAATTCTGCAGGTTTAATTCAATTTAATCTTTTTAGTAACAATCTTAAAAAGGAGTTCCATTAAAAAGGTACTGAATGAAATAGGCATTTTCATCCTGGTACATGTTGGCATTTTGAAGTCAGATTTTAGAGTTCTGAAATGAAATTTGAGACTCTAATGTCAAAATGTTTGTAGGTGGCTCATTTTGGGTTTTGTACTATTTATATTACTTACCAATTATATCAGTGTATTTCTGATAACTGACATCAAGGAATACCATAAAATTATAATAATTAGCTCCCAAATTAAGCAAATCACCAAGTGAACTAGTTCTGAAATGCTACAAGGCAAATTTCCAAAAGTGAAATTTCAGAGAAAATATTTAAACAAACATATTTCTGGTTCAAACAGGGTAGAAATAACACACCCAGTGAACTGGAAATTCCATTTCAGCCATCTGTGGTGAAGGCTGGCATCTGAGCACTACTACCAAGCAGGCAGGCAGCATGCTCACCTCTCTCTGAGGATGTGGGACAAAAGTACATTGACATAGGAGGTCCTTGCTTGACCTCTCCCATTTTGGTCTGTGTGTCTGTAGGAAAGGGGTGAAGAAAGACGGGTAAAAGTTCTAGCAATCCACTTGTTAAAAAGTCAGCGTTTCATTCTACTTCAGTGTGCAGGACCATAGTGTGCACAGTATGGTTTTTTGCATACTACAAATCCAATTCAGATACTTATTTTCACCATCATGGATAGGAAATTACTCATCTTCAATCTCAGCAAGACCTGGGGATAAGGGTTAGGCCAGAGTTCACAAGGCTTGTTTTTCTTCATTTTTCTCAGTAGGAATGGACTAGAGAGAGTTGGATTTGGGTGGTGTTTTGTTTGTTTTGTTTTGTTTTTCTAATTGAAAGCATTTGTGTAGCTGTGACGTGGTTTCCTCGATTGCTTCACAGCTAGGTTAGCAACATTTAAGCACAGTAAAATTTAACTCAAGCTACCATGTCAAATAAACTAATCTTGCCCTGAAAAAAACTTTTTCTTTGTCCTGCTCTGAGAAAAAGCCATCCGCAATATTGTAGTGGAGGTGTATGATCCAAAGGGGTTATAATAAAAGTGCTAAACCCTTCTTGACATTAAGTACACCTTGCATTAGGACCACAAATCTCACAGGTGCAGTGGTACATCCTCATTTTCAAAACCAGTGGCAGCTGTTTTGCTCTCAGCACACACAGGGCCTTAGTGCCCTATGGAGCAAGATTTGTAGGAAATTTGCTGCGAGAACGTGCACAGATCAGGTTTACCAGCACTTCCTGGAGCAGTTAGGAGGCTTCAGGGAAAAGCCCTGCAAGCTTCAGAATAAGTGGTATCAAAGTAATCCAAAACACCAGCTTGGGAAAGACCCTGTATGTGACCCCTCTCCTTCACCCAGTCTAGGGAGGAGCTGAATTTTCCACCTTTTCCATCACAAACTAGTTTCAGTCTAGCTGACCTCCATGCCAGGAATGGGCAGGAGGATGGCCAAGGCCTCCCTCGAGCTCTGCTCTGAGGGGCTCATGCCACTTCATAAGCCACCTTCAAAATTAGTCTTGCCTGTCAGGTGCCCCTGGAGCAGCCCTCAAGATACCATGTCCTGAAGTCCCCCTCGGTGTCAGGGAAGCAGCCTGACTTGCACCAGGTGAAGGTCTGACTCCTGAATGCTGAATTTCACTGCCAAGAAATTTTGATGTCTCAGGTGCCCAAACCAAAAATGCCCCAGAACAGGACGTCTCAAATATATCCTCATGTCTTTGAATACAATTGTGTTCTCTTTAAATACAGCTTTTGTTTGATTTAAAATCTGGGCAAAGATGGTTTCAATCCAACTAGTGTGCCTAGCCAGCACCAAAAAGAGAACGAATGATTGGGAAAGGCTGGTTA
Source organism: Cuculus canorus (assembly GCF_017976375.1). Classification (NCBI taxonomy): domain Eukaryota; kingdom Metazoa; phylum Chordata; class Aves; order Cuculiformes; family Cuculidae; genus Cuculus; species Cuculus canorus. The sequence continues at coordinate 96,566,313 of NC_071402.1, forward strand.
AAACCAGAAGGACCCAGCACTGCTATTTTATTTATTATATTCTGCATGATTTTTGGGGGGGGACATGGTAATTTACAAATGTAAGAAGACCAGAACTCTGCCCTGAGGAGCTGTTTTAGCTTAAATTAGGCAGACCAAGCATAAACAAGTCTGGGTAACAAGAACATCTAGAATTTAAATAGCAAATATTAAAAAAAAATAAATAAATAAATAAAAATGTAGTGCTCAAGGCCACAAGTCATCCTTTAATTGACAGCAGTTCAAAGGAAACTTTCCCAGGGGTGAGCCATTTCATAACTGCCTGCTGTGGGTTTCTACCCCCCCTCCAAGCATCTGGCGCCAGCAAATACTGTCAATAGGGCTCGGAGCTCGGTGACCCCATTGCTGAGCCACCTCCTTTGACGTCTGACCTCTCCTCTCAGCCATCTTCTCTCAGCTCTGAACGTGAAGGAGGTGGGTCCCTAAAAGCTGATGGAAAATTGGAGGGAAAGCCAGAGGAAAAGTGCAGCTAACTGTGAAATGCTGAGGAAAGGGTCAAAGTGGGAAAGCCTGAGCCCATCATGATTCAGGGCCTGGACAAGGACACTGGAAACCTGGATTCCATTTCAGCTTTGACCGCTTGGACAAGTTAGTCCGTCTCCATTAGTATGCTTCCACTCCCAGATGTCATCTGCCTTCATTATTTTGATTATAAAACTCTTTGGGGCAGCAACTGGCTCTTGCTCTATACTTGTGCAACACTGATCGCAACAGGATCCTAATCCTCACTCAAGTCTGCTGGCATAGCCATAATGAAAAAGAAAAAAGAAGAAAAAAAAAGTGTAAGCAATTCAAAATCTGGAAAAATATTCAAAGACAGGCAACTACCAGGAGTTCAAATGAATGTAAGCTAAAGATCTGATTTCCAGTGTCACTACTAATTATTACATGCAAACTCCCCACCCCCCACCCCTTAGAAAACCTGCATCTGTGTTTGAATGATCATTCAGAATGGCTGGGATACATTTTTTCACATGCAAACAGTAGAGAATTTTTGCATTAAATACATTTTAGTTGGAAATAATGATACTTTTCAGAATTTTCCTTACTTTTTGCAAAAAAAAATTGTCATAATTTTTTAAAAAATTAACACTGAATTCCTCTATATTCCTCTTTTGTGAGGAATATATAATTCTCATCTGGAGTGTTGTGTCCAGTTCTGGAATCCTCAACATAAGAAGGATATGGAGCTGTTGGAATGAGTCCAGAGGAAGGCTACAAGGCTAATCAGATGGCTGGACCACCTCCCATACAAGGACAGGCTGAGAGAGTTGGGGTTGTTCAGCCTGTAGAAGAGAAGACTCCAAGAAGCCCTTATAGCGACCTTCCAGTACCTAAAGGGGCTACAAGAAAGCTGGGGAGAGACTGTTCACAAATGCTTGTAGTGATAGGACAAGGGGGAATGGCTATAAACTGGAGAGGGACAGATTTAGACTTGACATAAGGAAGAATTTCTTCACCATGAGTGTGGTGAGGCACTGGCACAGGTTGCCCAGGGAAGTTGTGGATGCCCCATCCCTGGAGGTGTTCAAGGCCAGGTTAGATGGGACCTTGGGCAGCCTGAGCTAGTGGGAGGTGTCCCTGCCCATAGCAGGGGGGTTGGAACTGGATGATCTTTAAGGTCCCTTCCAACCCAAACTATTCTATGACTCTATGATTCTATGATTCTGAAGTTACTACTGAGTGGTTTTGCTCTCTGAACAGAATTGCTTTTAGTAAATGAAATATTTGAAGGATTATTCTGCTAAAAAAATTCATTAAAGAATGATGCGACATACTTCACAATAAAAAAATAAATAAAAGTCCGTTCTGGTCCCTGCACAATGAAAATAACTTTGAAAGTTCAAAATTTGATGAAGCTGTTTTCCTGAATTGAGGCCTGCTCTGTTTTTCACGCAGTGTTGACAAGAGCTAGATGAGAAAGAAATTCAGTTTCCATCCTCTATTCAATCTCTGGTCTCTCTAAAGATTAGCAAGAGCGCCTGTTTCACTGGTGTTTTCTTGTTAAATAGAAACTCGTTCCAGAGAAACATAACTCGAAACTATCAAATCATTTCACAACCGACAGATGGTAACAGCTATGCATGCAGCCCTCAGCTGGTTTTAACCAGCAACGTGGAGGTAAGAACTGTTCTATCATGATCAAACTCCATACGCCTCATCCATCCTTTAAGATTTCCTCTCTGAAATATAGGTTCAAAAAGCTGCAGTCACACAAACCCACTGGTAAAGCCAGCTTACACTTCCTGCTTTACTCTGTCTTGCAATTAACTTCTTAATTAGGAAATATATTTAAAAAAAAAAAAACAAAACATTTTCAAGGCGAAGTGAATTTTCTGTTTATGTCTCCTCCTCAATGAATTATCCAGAACACAGGAAAAGGTAAGCAGCAATAGAAAGACTCAATACAGTTTCTGCAATCCAGTTGAAGCTGTTCCCCACCACAAAGAATGTCCCCAAGCATTGTGCTGACAGTTTATAAAATTATTTATTTCAAAGCAAACAAAAAAAAAGTGAGACTGAGGAGCATTGTGAAGAGCAACACCAAGTGGGGCACCCATCACCTCTGGGTACCATATCACAGTTTCAGCCTGGCAAGCTACTGACCAAAGATCGCTGCTCTGTAATGGCTCCTCAATAGCCTCTTTGAAGCAATTCATGGCCTTAGTCATTTTTCCGAGACAGGTAATTTTAACTAGCACCCACGATGCTAGGCTCAAAATGGGTGTCCAAACATCCCAAGGCACAGAGTGAGTCAATATCTTACACGCAGGTCTGGGGTGCCTCTGGAGGCAAGTGGTGCGAGGGAAGACCCCCTTGCTGCTGTGCTGGCTTTGTGCACAGAGGACTTTCCTCTCTGGGACTCACTGTCATGCCTCTGCCATATGCTCTGAATTTACAGGGGAGAAAAAGAGTGATGTGCTAAATCGAGGTTAGCTGGCCATGAACTCAGCCTTGTCCTTGTGAGGGACAAGGCCTGTTCAGACTCTTCAGGAAAATTTCTAGCATGGACTTTGGGTGCCACTTTCAAAGGACCTGAGAGAAAAGGTAATGTTTGCAAAAGCTCCTCACTGCTGCTTTCTGTTCAGGAATAGAGGCAGCCACAAAACACACATAGCTTTACAAAACAGCCTTTGCACGATGCCACCATGCAGCCCCTTCAGTAGTCTGCTTGCACATGCAACCTTCATATATGTTTGCAGCCCTAAATAGTTTGAATTCAGGAACTTTCCATGTAAACTACCCTAAACCCAAACTCTTAAGATACGCTAACATTTTCCAGCTCTTGGTAGAGCACCTCTCATGAAGCTGAGGTATTCAAAAAGGGCTTGTATGCAGAGCTCAGATATATCATTATCTGGGCAATTTTTCTCATGTGGCTTTTTTTTTTGCCTGCCTCATTGAATCATTTCCACTGTATTCCTGCCTTTGCCTTAACCTTTGAGGCACTAACAAAGAGCAAACAACGAAGAGCACATAGTGTTATGGCAGTAAAATACAAAAAAAAAAGCACTTACACAAAGAGTGGGGGGAAAAAAATAACAAAACATAACCTGAGGTTTTAGGAAAAGCTGCATAACCTGTCTTTAGGGCTGGAGGAGAAGCAAATGCATTTGCCGCAGATTGAGTAGAACTATATTAGTGTATTTGCAAGCTGCAATAAATTAGCCCTCTGCAAAATGTAGTATAAAATACATATTGTTAGTGGTCGGCAAACCTGAGAACATACACGCGCCTTCTCACATCCAACCTGCTAGTGAGCTGCAGGTCTTTTCATTTTTACTTTTAGGCAGAAAAAGGAAATTTTCAGGGTTTATTTTAAACACACGGGAAAAAAAAAAAAAAAGTCAAGGTGAATACTTCTGCGTTGACCTGTGAAAAAGCAGGAAAGAAAGGAAAAAGAGTCCCAGTTCTTTGCCCTCGTTTTTCGCTTGCTTTTTATGCCACATCTGCAAAGAAATCCCTGGTTTCTAGGGTTGAACATCAGCTCCCAAATTCTTGAGGGAGCACTGCCATCTCGCGGGCACGGCTGGCAGCGCCACCGCGGGTACCGGGGGGTACTGGGGGATACTGGGAGGTACTGGGAGGTACCAAGGGGAACAGTGTGCTCCGCGGGGCTGCCCGGAGGCAGCCGCTCACCCTCTTCGTGCCCAAATCCCCTCTGCCCCGCGCCTCTCGCACTCCCAGGGCATCAAAATGGTATTTGTCACCTCCTGGGTGCAGGGGGCTATTCCAGCTCTGACTGCGGGCTCACTCTTCACCTAAGGGTGGAAGAGTAGGATTTCGCCGAGAGGTTGCAATTCTGGAGAAAAAAGCAAGAGAGGGGTGCAGGAGGGGCGTGGATCACTCAACTTTTCAGTACATATCAGTCCTGTTTGATTCCTTTCACCACAATCACATTTTGTGCTCGACCACTTAGTGGGATTTGGGTTGATTTATTTCATGTAATTACAGCAACCTTCCTCAGCATGACTGGTGGATGCCCGGTTATTGCCCACATAGCCTGCTGCCCAAGCCCCGCTGGATACCCAGCTCTCATGCTTCTGCCTTAGGACACAGGGCTGTGAGGCTGTGGTACCCCCAGCTACACACTGGGATGCTTGGGGAGGAGGATGGGTGATGTCCTGCAGCCGCTGCTGGAGAAGGTGAAATCCTACCACCAGCTGCAAAGGAGTTGTCAGGTGCTGAAGGTCTGGACTGGGAGTGGTAAAATAATAGCTCTGAAAAACTCCTGTTTTCCTCTGAGTGTTTGTGTGTGTGTGTGTAATTTCCATAATAATTGTGTCTGTTGTCTGCAGACATGAATTCATTACAGCGGGAGGTATGAGAACAGCCAGTGTCAATATACATTTCAAATTCCTTGCTACAGCCTTGATGTATAAGACAACCTGAAACACTGACTAGCTGGTTGCCTTTCAATGAACTGAATTTAGCATGATAGCTGAGAGGATTGAAAACAGATGAATTATTATTTTATTTTTTAAAGCATCCTGTCTCAGTATTTTTCATTTTTAAGACTTGTTAGCTGCGTTCTGGATATTCCCCTGCTCCCCCTACTCCATCCCCCTCCTTCCTCCTGTGCATGCTCCATCGGCACTTGCATTAATCCAGGCCTGAAAGTACTAAATTGATTCACAGTAATGCGGGCACCCAGGGGCAGAATGTTCGAGGAACAAATGAATTAATCATCTCAGAGCCGCCATGCCAACACACATAAAAGACCACTGCCCAGAGCGGCAGTGATGACAAGCACAGCCTGACCCCTTGGCTGACCATGCAACACAGGGTCCCATGTCAAGTGCCCCATTCTCCCCAGGCACCGTCAGACACATGCACAGAGGCTGCTGGGCACACTCCCATGAGACTGCATGTGCGCTCATACGGGTGCTCTTTGAAGAAATCCAGCGTGTAGAAATAAATGTAATGGGAAGAAGGAGCCCTGCAGAAAGAAAGAGGTCTGCAGTCATCACAAACGGACCTTTACCGCAGCAAGAAAAGAAAAGAAAAAAAAAAAAAACTTTCAGGGAGAAACAGAAAATAATGTTTTGCAATTACAGTCCACAGCTGCTGCAATTCCAGCACGCATGCTATACACAGGTGCAGCTATTATAGCAATGAATAGCATGCACTAAAGGTGCCATCCATATGGGTAATAATACAAGGGCTGAAAAGCTATATTAATTTGCAGCCTGATGCTGGGAAGGAAAAATAAATAAGTAGGCTATCTATCAGCCACCCAGCTCTCAGCCTTATCTGAGGCTGTGGAATATGAGGTGGGAAGGTGAGCACTGACAGAGGACCTCTTTCACCATCTGACTGGGGAAATCTTCCTGATGTACCAGGTAGTGTCTGAGTCAAGACTAAAAGGTTTTAGATGGTAGGAAAACTGGCAGGTTTTTCCTCTTTCTTTGTTGTGAATAGAAAGGTTTTAGAAGTTTCTTCTTCTTCTGGTATTTAAAACACCTGAACTGTGAAAAGTACTTGGGAGTAGGGGAAAGGCATAAAGTCACTTAGCAGAGAGCTAAGTGAAAAGCAGAGAAAGGTTTACTTACTGCAATCTGGTATCTTGCTCCATGGTGAGCTTTATTTTCTCTGATCTGAGGGCTACTAAACATTTTGCTGCTGGTCCTGAAGGTGCCCAAATCACCAATGTAAGACTAACAGCAGGTTTGCCTTTTCCTTGCAGAGCTCTTGTGGATGTTTGTGGGTCTGTGGACAACTGCCAAGTCATAGCCCCCAGACTTGGCATGCAACAGAGACAACTTTCATGGGTACAAGGTTGTCCTCATCCCCCCTCACCTGTGCCAGTTCTGACACCACAATTAGGTCCATGTTGGTGCAGAGCTGGCTAGTTTAAAGTTACTGTATGTAAGTCCACACAAGCTGCACCCTTCTGACTTGCAATCCAGACACAGACTAAATTATTCTTTTTCTTTTTTTGAACTTGTGCAGGAAAACCATGTCACTTGTCACTAAAGCCTCAGTGCTCCCCCTGTCTTCTGCGGAACAACCCTTGCTCCAACAAGCCAGCCAAGCACAGGGACAAGGATGTGCAGCTCAGGACTGCCCGACTGGGATTGCTTGACCCAGCACAGTGTGGGGCAGCGGTGTGACATCTGAAGCCTACCCTCAACATCCAACACATGGGGCTGCTGGGGAAGGGTCCGGATGTTTTCACACTGACAGTGCCAGGAACTCACTGAATGCTGACAGAGGAAATTGTTACCCCTGGCACCAAGGCGAAAGCATCCTCCGGATTCCTGAACAGGTCCCAGTTCACCAAGGTAGGCAGAATCAAGGTCTTTTTATAGGCCTTAAAATTGAGGGAGGCATTAAAATTAATTTGAAAACTTCACAGGAAGCTGGCATAATGAAAACAAAAGTGAATTGATGCACTGGCTGGCATACCCTCGCCCTGGGAAAGAGCTCAGGCAGCCGCTTCCAGAAAAGCTGGAGCCTGCTGGAAGAGAGCACAAACCAGAAAATACTGCTCAAAGGAAGCTCACAGACAAAGTGGCAATGTGGAAGAAATTATAATGATTAATACAGCGCCTGAAGTGTGCAGGGACTACAGAAGATTGAAAAAAAGACCCAGAGATTTGATTTTCCACTGCCCTTCAGCAGCAGCAGTCATTTTATACCAGCACAAAGTGGGAGTGCAATCTTCACGGCACAGAACAAGTGCACTTTATGTTGCCTTTCTCTCTATTTTCCTGCCGTAAAAAACCCAGGGAAGGGAGCAATCAAGACTATTTGTCCCTGACCACTGAGGCTTGGAGCCTAAGCTAGGACATAGGCCATAAAACAACAGGCAAAAGCACCAGGCGAGAGGGAAGCCACTGAGAAGAGCTCCCACATTTATCACCAGCTAGGATGGAAAAGGGAGTAAGAATAAACTGAGGGCAATGTCCAGTTACCAGCTGCAGAAGAATCACAGAGTTACAGAAAAGAAAAACTCATTTCTTCTCTTAATTTGATTGGACTCAATAATTTTGCCACAATCAATCTCTTCTAATATCAAAAGCAAACCAGATTAGAGCCTTAGATAATAAAATTTAAGGCCTGTAGTTCAGATGCAACCACCTCCCTATATCCTTCATAGCAGGTCACCAGCAATACACAAATAAATATAGATTGATAGACAGACAGACAAAGCATACATGAAGTGCTACCGAGCCCAAACAGCAGCTTTTTGGAGTGGCACCATCATTCAGCAGACCAATGGTGCACCCTCAGGGCATTCTGGAATTGTTCTGTGAGGTGCCACCACATTTCAGGTACCATGGTTTCTCCAGAGTGAAGTGGATTAAGATTCCGATTCTTGATTTCCGCTCCCTGAAAAGCTGTCATTTGAATTAAGAATCTCACTCAGATTTACTATGAATGGGAATACATTTCTGCTGGCTCTGACTTCATATTCTTGCTGCAGATGAGCACCAAAATGCTGATGAGATTTTCATTACTGGTAAATTAAGCAACTTCAGAAAGGTCTAGATGACTTTTTGGGGTTACAATAATGGGAAAGGGGGCGTTTTAGGCATAGGTTTCCCCCAGTAAATTAAAAATACATGTGCTCACCTGTGATTCAGTTGCTGCATCAAGTCCAGAGCAGCTGAGGTTTGCATGTTGTACTTCACTGTACCACAGAGTTATAGCCTGCATTTTTAGTAGATACAATAATTAAAGCAGAACTGCTTGATACGGGTGTGACAAAAACTCCAGATGTGCTGAAGAAAAGGAGTGATTGAGCCTGACATCTGCCCGATACACACAAGTATTCCTTGCCTCTGGTTTGCAGTCCATACAACAGCATTACTTTGCAGCTAAGCATCTCTCCTGGGTTGTACCTCTGTGACAGGGAAAGTAGGTCCAGTGTCTCTGATTTTTGGCTTTATAAGGCTTCATAAAGACATTGTGATGCACAGTAGTTTTATTTTAATGTGCATTTATGTTCTGTGATAATGTTTGGACTAAGCTTCTACCAGGGAGAAAAAGGGGGGGCATATTCAAAGGAATAGGCTACTTCTAACTTAAACAAAAAGCAAACAAACCAAACCAGAATAAACTTTATGGACGGATGTTTTAATTTATTGCTTTTAAAATAGAGGAGTATCCAGAATATTCTTTTAGCTCAGAAATATTTATCTCCTGACTTATACACTCTTGCAGAAGTCTGAATTCCTTTGAGTTATTAAAGGATTTTGTCCTCAAGTCATTCCCATTAGGGGAATATTCAATTTAGAATCTTACCTCCTGCTCAAAGTTCGCATGTGAAATTTATGGTTAAGATCCCTCCTTGCTGAGTTTCAGGTCAGTGCCCTACCCACTGAAAAGACAGAGATATTTAACAATTAAACACTCCTCTAGGCTACATCTGTACAAGGCAGTCCAAGAATGCTCCCCAGCCCAGGGATATACGTGCCCTGTTTTCACTCGAGGAAGGCATGGTCTCACCCCCATCTCTCCTCATGCTCCCCTTCCCACAGGAAGGGAAATTTTCTGCAAGGGTCAGGAAGGACACACAGTGGTCTCCCAGTCTTCTGGATGGGCAACTGGGGTCTCTGGCCACAGAGCCAGTCCTTCAGGCTACGGCAGCTGAATTCTGCTGAAGACCTAGGAATGAGCCCCAAAATTATCTTATGGTGCCTAAATAACTTGCTTAAATTTGTCCTCCACTTCAGATGCTAACATTAGCACCAAAGCAGGAACAAGCAGAAAGGTGGAAGAGGGTAAGGGCATTGCTTTGCCTGTTCAAAGATAACACAGTTCTGCTTGTAGGAAGCAAGTTATTTTTCCATTCTCAAGCTTTTGATATTAAGAATTATCTATCCACTTTCCAGAAAACAGGGAATTAGTCTTTCCACATTACGTGTTTAACAGAGAAGAAATGAATCTTCATGAGCTTAAGACATATTCCCTCTTCTTCTCTTAGCCCCTCACCCCCTGCCTCATATCTCTTCTATGCAGTTTTTCAAATAGTTTAATAATATTCACAGGGACATTAGATTAATTGGATTTTAATTCCAAATGACTGTGAAAGCAGAGAAGTGAGTCACCAGTCCATGCTAATGAGAAGATCTATTAAGGACCCTTCTCTGATAGACACATAGAGTAGGGTTATAAATATTTCATATTCAATTAATTGAATTTTGCCCCCTGTTATATGATGCTGCCCTGGAATGTTAATCAACTGGGACCAGACTGAGAGAGAGAGAGAGAGAGAGAGAAAGAGAGAGAGGAAGAAAGAGGGGGGAAAAAAAACTAAAAGAGAGGCTTTAAACAACATCAGAGCCGTTCCCATCCCCAAATCCTCCCAGTTCACACAGTGCCTGCACATCAGAGTGGAGGCTTTCATACAGACAGCATCTGGTTCCATACAGTGGATAAATTAATGTTAATTAATCAGACAGTCATTTTATGAAGAACTGTGCACAAAAGGTTATTCGAGCCCTGCTGCAGATAGATTTATAGGTATAATTGCCATGTTGAATGACCCTCTGTACATAGGCTCATTAAACTGGCCATCAGTCAAGAAGTGTAATTGAGGCAGTCCAATAGCACACCACTGGGACCACGCGGCTGGCTGCAAACAAAACCGCTCTGCAGAAGCCAGCTCTCTGAAAGCCAACGATAATGCCATTTCCCATCCTCCAGGCAGTTTCTGCCACTATCCACCCTGGCAGCTGAAGCTCTGGGCAGAAAGGAGCAAGGAGAGCTCCCGTGCCCATTGAGGTATTACATCATTCACAAAACACGTTGAGGGACTGGGTGCAGTACAGAAAATGATCTTGCCGACAGCCACAGTTTCCAAAAGCCTTTCTGGCCTTCACAGCTGGGAGCAGCTTGAATGCGCGGGCTTCAAAGGCGCTGAGATCAGAAGGTGAATATAAAGACACTAAAGATTCTTGACAACATTTTGTTGCTTGAAGAGCATCTCTTGATTTCATTGGAGTGGGGAGAAACATGTAGGCTCCAGCCCGGGATTAGAAGCAGCAGGGACTGGCATTGAGCACATGCACAAACCCGGAGAGCACAGCAGCTAACGAGGCTGCAGTCCCTTCTGTCAGTGACACACAGGTCCTGTGGTTATGCCATGGCAGCCAGTTGTTCCCAGTGTGGCTGCGCCCAGCCCTATAGGTTCTGAGTCCAGCCCTGACTCCTCCAGTAAGGGTAGGCAAACCTTGCCACCATCTCTGGTGGCGGACACATGGAACAGTAAGCTGGCAGTTCAGAAACCCGCTTTTTGCACACAAGATGCCTGTTCATAGTCCCTTGTCACAATCTCTCTGTACCTCTGGTCTTCACCTACGCAATAATCTCTGCTGCCCCAAGCAACCTGTCTTCCCAGTCATGATTTGTGTGAGGATCGTCTCTTATTTCATGTACCAGAGGGGCCCTGTACCAGGCTTTGCACATAGAAGGCTGAAGTTGCAAGCAGTCTCTAGTTTTGCACATGCACACCATGGATTCCTCTTGTGTCCATGGGATGGGAGGAGGAAGTGCAGAGCACCTCAAGCTACTCCAAAGTGTGCTGGGTAGCCCATCACTCATCTTCCCTGGGGGAGACATGGACCGGGACACCCAGGGGGAGAGTAGATGTCAGAAATCGGCTTTTTTTTGTCCAAGACACATCCAGGGAAAATCTGCATCATTTTTGGAAGACATCAATTAAGAGAGCTGGATCATAAAACCCACATCAGTGTCACAGAGAGGTAAACAAATTGATGGAATTAGAATGTGTTCATATTATCTGTTCTTATACTCTCATTATTCGTCACATCTTTGGCAGCTGCCTTTAGTAGTGTATCTCCCTCATCAGATATTAAATAGCCACATCCCACCATCTTTCTCAGACACAAATAAAACAACTAAAGCAGTAGAACTGATGTGCCCTAATACAGAAGCCACGAATGCAAGAATAAACAGAGAAATCCATGTGTCTCAGAGTGGTGACAATGTCACCATCTGAAAATGTTTCTGATGAAAGGGATATTAGTTCCCATCATTGGACAAGGCAAGAGTGGCTTAGCAAGTTGGGGCCCTGGTAGTGTTTTCCTCCACCCTGTCCCACAGCAACTGGTTCAGTCTGGGTATGCTCCAAAGTCTTTTCTCAGTGTAGCTGGGTATAATATTTACCTGTACTGCACCTGACAGAGAGATCTGGAAAACCGATTGCGAGCACAGCACGCCTCTGGCTCTGCTGCATGCCGTTCATATCAGGAACTCACAGTTAAGGCTCCTCATCCAGGTGTGCAGGGAATGACCCTGCAGTAGGGAAGTCTCCAGGCAAGTCTTGGATCTCGCTTTCAGAGCTGCTCTGTGGACAGGCAGTAAATCAGGTCCTGAGGGCAGTCTCAGGCACTCCTCAGAACTTATTTCCCCCATCCCGCGGTTCTCTTCCTCAGACCATATCTGAGTCAGATGAACAAGAGTGTACCCCAAGTTCTTAACGTCTTTGCTCTCACCAAGGCAGCACTTCCTCCTACCATAATATTTTTTTCCTGCCTACTTAAGTCTTCAGTTTATCTTGCTCTCCCGCCCCAAAGCAAAACCCATTTGTTACCGCACATGCGAAAACCAGCAGCTGCCCTACAGTCAGTGCAGTTGCACCGCTGCAAAACCCCTCTCTTTCGCTGTAGTCCCCTGCTCAGCACACTGGCATCTCCACTCGAGTGTTCAAGGAGGTCCAGCCGCCCACAGAGGGCACTGCTAGTAAACATAACCAAGTGCACTGCCACTTCATGTCACCACAGCACTCAGAAGGCTGTGCTTTCCATCCAGAGCAAATCCAAATGCTTCGCGCATATTGATACTGTCACCTCTAAGAAGAAAGGAAGCTGCAGGCTGATGCCTCACAAAAGGATATGTTTTTAAAGCACGTACTACTCCTTTGTACTCATGCTGAGATGTCAGACAAGTCTTTCCACTTTGTATCACAGTGGAAGGCCTCCAGTGCCCAGGAGCTGAAGTGTATCAATTCAGCAACAAAAGGAAAGAGAGTGGTACCTCAAAAGATATTTTGATATTTCAATATGCAACCATGCATGCCATTTTGTCTTGGACAAGAATGAGATGTGCTCTTCCTCTGTCCACAACATACAGACCATAAGTGATCCTTGTAACACACGCTCAAATGTTAAAGCCAAGTTTCCTGTTAGTTCCTTTACTACTCCAGCCAGTGGAACGTTTTTCTGAAGCTCTCAGTTCAGGGAGAGGGAAATACAGGCTTTAAATATTAGAGACACTGACCTCACTGGTAGCAATTTTACCACTAGACTGCCTCGGGTGTTGGGATTTCAACCTGTAATTTCTAAGAAAGGATCTAGATCTATTCTGCTGAGCCTGCTTTTATATATACAGATTTAAGTGCAGGTTTATGCAAACACCTACCGACAGGGTAAAGATCTACAGGTGCCTTACTTGCCTACCTCATTTTCAGTGATGCAAAAAATCTCAGCTATGTGCAACGTATGCATGCAGAACAGAGTAGCCAAAATGGGAGGAAAAATATCTGCCTACCTTGTATCCCACTTCTGTGCTGCCTCCATTGCCTGGCATGCTCCAAGGGGACATGCAAGAATGTATTCAAGGAGGAGGACAGCTTACAGAACTATAAAAGAAAGTACTTTGTGCTTCCAGTCTAATGAGGAAATTGCTGAGCTGTTTCTTCTTTAAATACCAGACCCATAGTTAAGCAGAAAAGAAGTTTTATTCATTATTTAGTCTTTTCTCCTAAATGCACTTCGAACTCCAGTTTAGCTAAAATGCAGCTGAAGGTGCTGAAAAATAGCACATAGAATTTGCCTTCAATTCAAGAGGGCGATGGTGGTGGTATCTTTTTGGTATTCCTATATTTAAAATACAAACTTTGTCAATCCAATACAATCTACCTTTTTCATTTCTCTCTGATAGTCCCATATTTCTCTCTGACCATCAAGATTAGTTTTGTCTTCAAATCTCTCTAGGAGTTCCAACTCCTCAGCTTTTTGCAGCACAAGGAACCCAGAGAGGGATTAGAAACTAATAACATATTGGTAATTACAATCATGCATTTTAATCACTGAAGCACAGCCTTAAATCACAGTATTCCAAGTAAAGACCAAGTAATGCAAGGCCAGTACTCAAGGTCCCAACATCACACTCTCTTAACTTGAGGGCAAGGAGTTCCTGTGCAAAGTGGACAAGCACAAATCTCCTCTAAATAGTAATGGCTGTTTGCAGTCTTTCTATAAATCCAAATTTTCTCCATCTAAGAAGAAAAGAAGAGGAAGGCTCAGCACAATGGACTGAAAAAAAGTCATAACAAATCCAACAGGCTTTTTTGAAAGGACTATTTTACCGCAATTTAAATCCATACTATGTTAGCTTTGCAGGACTGCTACATTTCTCTAGGTAAGCTGCCTAGGCCACAGTAACTCAGTACAAACAAGATTTCCCCCCCACCTCGAGATTTAAGATAATTCAACTAGCAAGTTTCCCTGCAAATGCAATGTTTCAAAAAGACTATTTCAATTTTAATTCAAGTAACACATCATATTAAAACCACATTACCAGTTCTCATTGAAGCCCAGAGTTCCTGTTATCAGGGAAATGTGAAGCTGAGAAGACAATGTGACAGGACAGCAAGAGTTTTCTCATTAGACCTGACTAATTCATCGCTTTGTAGAAGCTGAAACTACAACAGAAGTTGACTACATTAGAGTTAAGCAACTTCCACTTACCTGAAACACTAGAAAAGAAATCCCACTAATATCTGTTCTAAGTTCAGGAAGGGCTGCCTCGGGTGCCTGGGCTGCGCCAGCAGATCTTGGGGCACAGAGCAGCAGATACAAACACGCAACCTTAGAATCATAGGGTCATAGAATAGTTCGGGTTGGAAGGGACCTTAAAGACCATCTAGTTCCAAGCCCCCTGCCATGGGCAGGGACATCCCACTAGCTCAGGCTGCCCAAGGCCCCATCCAGCCTGGCCTTGAACACCTCCAGGGATGGGGTATCCACAGCTTCCCTGGGCAACCTGTGCCAGTGTCTCACCACTCTCGTCATGAAGAAATTCTTCCTTAGTCTAAATCTGCCCCTCTCCAGTTCATACCCATTGCCCCTAGTCCTATCACTACAAGCCTTTGTGAACAGTCCCTCCCCAGCCTTCTTGGACGCACCTTTCATGTACTGGAAGGTCGCTATAAGATCTCCTAGGAGCCTCTTCTTTTCCAGGCTGAACAAGCCCAACTCTCTTAGCCGTCCTCAACCTTCATTGACAGCATTTATTTTCTAAGAGGAGGTGCTAAAGCCAGCCACCTGCTGGAAACATTTGCCTTCTGCAGACTTGCTGGAGCCCAGAGTTGATGCATATTAAAGTGGCTCTGCCAGTATTTGTAGTGATTCATTCTAGTTTCTGGAAGTAAAATGCAGGCTGGCTTCAGCCTACAAGATCCCATGGTCAGCAGCACCCAAAACCCTGTCCTTGAAAAGAACGCATCCTGGTTCCTACCCATGAGCGACAGTGCTGGTACAGCCAGACCTCAAGAGAAACATTAGATGCCCAAGATGCAACTGAAGCTGGTGCCAACAAGGAGGAAACATGCATGAGGACAAATAAGGATGGGCCAAGTTAAGGACCAAGCTGCCACAACAGCGGGGGTGATTTTGTCTCTGGTTCAGCAGAAGTAAGCTGTAAAGTGCAGATAGTCCATAAAATCCAGCAGACATGAACACGTCCCCTCACTAGTATGAAGGTTCTCACACCTATTCACCCATTTTCACATTAGACATTTGTGATTAATAATGCCAGGCAGAGACACAAAGCAGTTTGTTTATTCAGGTCAACCTTTTAATCCCATCTCACCTTCAAAATAAATTACCAAATAAACACTTCCATGAACTATGCTCTAAATCACGAGGTGGTCACAGGACAAAAACTTCCCAGAAGGGAAAAGAAAAAAAAAAAAACACCAAATTTTTTTTGGAACTTGTTTTGGTTTCATTTCACAAAATGTTAGGATGATGCAAAACTTTAATCTGATACAAAATTCAGAATGCAGCAAACAGCAGATTCTTTCCTCAATCACACACCCGTTAAATGACCATAAAGCAATAACAATACTTTAACAAGGAAATTTCTCCTATAAAATCCTGATAAAAACATTCATGGAAAAGAATAATTTTATAAAAATATTTCAGTTGGTTTTGATGTGTCATACCACCTTGTTTTATTAGGGAAAGTGAATTTAAGAAAAATTAAATAAAGAAACCACACACAGCATTTTGCAGCCAGTTATCTCAATGCACAAGGCTCTTAGAAATTAAACCTCAAAACATCCCTGTAAGCCAAGGACTTTACAAGCAGGAAAACTTGCATCAAGAGGCTAAGTCACACGTCAAGATCATACAAGGACTTGGCCTTGACCCTTGTGATGATCATATCACACCACGACATTCTGTAGAGAATGATTTATTATGACTATGACTGCTCAGGTTACATATTAGTGTTGTCCTGCTGAAAAGCAATCCCTCCACAAGATAGGATGTTTCGGACTAGAACAGTCTGATCCATTGCAAATCTTTTTCAGATTTAACCTGTAACTGTGAGTTTTAAAACACTAAACCTGCATGCCCCCTCAATTACTGATTCTGAAATGGGAGTGCCGCATCACTCTAAAACTGCAAAGTAAGGCTGATGTAGCAATGAGCACTAGCTGTATCTTTAGAGAAGCACAATTCTACACATCTCCTTTTACTCTAAAGGGAGTTTTTT